>NC_134866.1:37914110-38236610 GCF_049852395.1 Peromyscus maniculatus bairdii | reverse complement strand
CTTAAGATGCTGCTGCTCTGGCTCTGGGGTTTCCAGGCGTTTCCAGGAGGGGCCAGTCCCGAGGTTGAGGCTGATGGCTCTCAGTGGCGACCTCCTTTGGAACCGTCTGCACAGTGAGCCCAGGGGACCCGTCTCCAGATGGCCCTCAGCAGACCGGGGCACCACCCTCTCTAGATGTTCCTCCTTTAGGAATGATTGTCTGCGCATGGAGGCAGTCATGCCCTGCCACTGAGACACCATGTGCTTGGTCCAGTCTCCTCTGCCCGCTAGATTCTCCCTACCTGATACCCGCTCTTTGCCCACCACAGCAGATTTGAAACCAGCACCCTACAGGAAACAGGCCGTGTCCAGCCACCAAGCCATCAGGATGTCCGTGCCACCCACCCCATGAACTTCCAGAGGAGGCACTCGGCTCATCAGCATCCTCAGGCCACTGCTAACAAGGACTTGACTAACAGGGGATCCAGAAGCCTTCTATTTCAGCCATATCTGGGCCCATTGATATCCACTGGCCACAGCCCAAGAGTGATTTAAGGAGACCTTGAAGAAGTGACGAGAACTGCCTATGTTCTCCAGGAGGACTCATAAAGCACCCTGTTCTCCAGCCTCACATGATCTTGACATCCCTTGCTCAAACACTCCCTCTTGCCTCTCTTCAGTTGGACGCCTGAAGCTCAGCCTGGTGCTTGGTTGTGGACCTCTGCATCTGCTTCCATCAGTTACTGGATGAAGGCTCTATGATGACAGGTAGGGTATTCACAAGTCTTATTACCAGGGTAGACCAATTTAGGTGCCCGTACCACTAATGTTAGTAGTATAATCTGGGATCATCCTTATGGATTCCTGGGAATTTCCATAGCACCAGGTTTCTCCCTTACCCCATAATGTCTCCCTCTATCAAGATAACTTTTTCATTGCTCTACCACTCTGTCCCTCCCCCAGCTCAATCATCCCATCCTTTCATGTTTTCATCCCCCATCCTCTCCCCTTTACTGCCCTCCCCCTCCCCAGTTTACTCATGGATATTTCCTCTATTTCCCTTTCCCAAGGTGATCCACACATCCCTTTTAGGGTCCTCCTTGTTTCCTAGCTTCCCTGGAGCTGTGGGTTGTAGTCTGATTATCCTTTGCTTTATGCCTAGTATCCACTTATGAGTGAGTACATACCATGTTTGTCTTTCTGAGTCTGGTTTACCTCACTCAGGATGATATTTTCTAGTTCCATCCATTTACCTGCACATTTCATGATGTCATTGTTTTTATTTTTTTTCAGCTGATTAATGCTCTGTTGTGTATATGTACCACGTTTTCCTTATCCATTCTTTGGTTGAGGGGCATCTAGGTTGTTTCCAGGTTCTGGCTATTGCGAATAATGCTGCTATGAACATAGTTGAGTAAGTGTCTTTATGGTATGAATGAGCATCCCTTTGGTACACACCCAAAAATGGCATCATTTGGTCTTGCAGTAGATTGATTCCCAATTTTCTGAGAAACTGCCATACTGATTTCCAAAGTGGCTGTACAAGTTTACATTCCCACCAACAGTGAAGGAGTGTTCCCCTTGCTCCACATCCTCTCCAACACAAGCTGTCATCAATTTTTTTTTTATCTTAGCTATTATGACAGGGTAAGATCATATCTCAGAGTTGTTTTGATTTGCATTTCTCTGATGACTAAGGATGTTGAGCAATTCCTTAAATGTCTTTTGGCCATTTGAGATTCTTTTGTTGAGAAATCTGTTTAGCTCTGCAGCCCAATTTTTAATTGGATTGTGTACTATTTTGATGTCTAGTTTCTTGAGTTCATTATATATTTTGGAGATCAGCTCTCTATCAGATGTGAGCTTGATGAACATATTTTCCCATTCTGTAGGCTGAAATTTTGTCTTATTTACTGTGTCCTTTGCCTTACAGAAGCTTCTCAGTTTCAAGAGGTCCCATTTATTAATTGTTGCTCTCAGTGTCTGTGCTACTGGTGTTATATTTATGAAGTGATCTCCTGTGCCAATGCGTTATAGGCTACTTCCTACTTTATCCTCTATCAGGTTCAATGTAGCTGGATTTATGTTAAGGTCTTTGATCTACTTGGATTTGAGTTTTGTGCGTGTTGATATATATGGGTCTATTTGCAATTTTCTACATATTGACATCCAGTTATGCTAGCACCATTTGTTGAAGATGCTTTCTTTTTTCCATTGTAGTTTTTTGCTTCTTTGTCAATAATCAGGTGTCCGTAGGTGGGCAGATTAGTGTCAAGGTCTTCAATTGGATTCCATTCATTGGTCCACATGTCGGTTTTTATGCGAATACCAATCTGTTTTTATTACTATAGCTTTATAGTAGAGCTTGAAATCAGGAATGGTGATATCTCCATAGCTTGCTTTATTGTAAAGAATTGTTTTAGCTATTCTAGGTTTTCTGTTTCTCCATATGAAATTCAGTTTTGTTCTTTCAAGGTCTGTGAAGAATTGTGTTGGGATTTTGATGGGGATTGCATTGAATCTGTAGATTGCTTTTGGTAAGATTGCTATTTTTACTATGTTAATCCTACCTTTCCATGAGCATAGGAGATCTTTCCATTTTCTGGTATCTTCTTCAATTACTTTCCTCAAGGACTTAAAGTTCTAGTCATACCAATCTTTCACTTGCTTGGTTAGTGTTACCCCAAAGTATTTTCTATTATCTGTGGCTATTGTAAAGAGTATTATTTCTCTGATTTCTTTCTTAGCCCATTTATCATTTGTGTATAGGAGGGTTATTGATTTTTTTGAATTAATTTTGTATCATGCCACATTACTGAAGGTGTTTATCAGGTGTAGGAGTTCCCTGGTAGAATTTTTGAGGTGACTTAGGCAGACTATCATATCATCTGCAAATAGTGAAAGTTTGACTTCTTCCTTTCCAATTTGTATCCCTTTGATCTCCTTTTGTTGTCTTATTGCTTTAGCTAGAACTTTGAGTACTGTATTGAATAGATATAGGGAGACTAGACAGCCTTGTCTTATTCCTGATTTTAGTGGAATCACTTTGAGTTTCTCTCCATTTAATTTGATGTTGGCTGTTTGCTTGCTGTATATTGCCTTTACTGTGTTTAGGTATGTTCCTTGTATCTCTCCAAGACCTTTATCGTGAAGGGCTGTCAATTTTTGTCAAAGGCTTTTTCAGCATCTAATGATATGATCATGTGATTTTTTTCTTTCAGTTTGTTTATATAATGGATTACATTGACAGATTTTCATATGTTGAACCATCCCTGCATCTCTGGGATGAAGCCTACTTGATTATGGTGTATGATTTTTTTGATGTATTCTCGGATTCGGTTTGCCAGTATTTTATTGAGTATTTTTGCATCAATGTTCATGAGGGAGATTGGTCTGTAATGCTCTTTCTTTGTTGCATTTTTGTGTGGTTTGGAAAACTGTAACCTCATAGAAAGAGTTTGTCAATGCTCATTCTGTTTCTATTGTGTGGAACAATTTTAGGAGTATTGATATTAGCTCTACTTTGAAGTTTTGGTAGAATTCTGCACTGAAACCATCTGGCCCTGGACTTTTTTTGGTTGGGAGACTTTTAATGCTGCTTCTATTTCTATAAGAGTTATAGGTCTATTTAAGTTGTTTATCTGGTCTTAATTTAATTTTGGTATATGGTACCTATCCAGAAAATTGTCCATTTCCTTTAGATTTTCCAATTTTGTGAAGTATAGGTTTTTGAACTATGACCTGATGATTCTCTGGATTTCCTCTTTGTTAGTTTTGTCTCTCTTTTCATTTCTGATTTTGTTAATTTGAATGCTCTCTCTTTGCCTTTTAGCAAGTTTGGATAAAGGTTTGTCTATCTTGTTGATTTTCTCAAAGAACCAACTTTTTGTTTCATTGATTCTTTGTACCGTTCTCTTTGTTTCTATTTTATTGATTTCAGCCCTCAATTTGATTATTTCCTGGTGTCTACTCCTCCTTTGTGAGTTTGCTTCTTTTTGTTCTATAGCTTCAGGTATGCTGTTACTTTGCTAGTGTTAGATTTCTCCAACTTCTTTATGTTGGTATTTAGAGCTATGAACTTTCCTCTTAACACTGCTTTCATAGTGTCCCATAGGGTTGGGTATGTTGTACATTCATTTTCATTGAATCCTAGGAAGTCTTTAATTTCTTTCTTTCTTTCTTCCTTGACCCAGTCTTGATTCATTTGGGCATTATTCAGTTTCCACGAGTTTGTAGACTTTCTGTAATTTGTGTTGTTTTTGAATTCTAACTTTAAGCCACAGTAGTCCAATACAATACAGGAGGTCATTCCAATTTTTTTGTATCTGTTGAGATTTGCTTTGTGACTGAGTATGTGGTCAGTTTTAGAGAAGGTTTCATGGGGTGCTGAGAAGAAGGTATATTCACTGGTGTTTGCTTGGAATTCTGTAGAACATTCTATTAAGTCCATTGTGTCATAACATCTGCTAGTTCTCTTATTTCTCTGTGAATATGTAATGTCCTTCTTGATATCTTTTGATTAATTTTATTATTTGTTCTTTTGCTTTATTTTAAAAGAAACAAATATTTGGGGATAAAATCAGACTCTAAGAAGAGAACTTTTACACCCATAAATTGATGGTGTTGAGAGAATAAACATGTCTCACATAATCACTTTTATTATTTTCAATTTAGCCTTTTAGTGTCTAGTTCAAAATATAGCTAGTCTTCCTAGTAGGATAGCAATATTAATGTTCCTTGAGATATTAACATTTTCTGAGGTAGCCTCTCTGAGGCAGCAGTCCTGAGACATTAACTATAATACACAAACAAAAAGAGAGCCAGACACAATGAAATTAAACATGAATTAGGACACCTACGTTATTACTCAATTTCACTATCATTTTCAAGACAAATTAGGGAAAACATTTTATTCCTTCACAATTCCAATTTTCTGTCTACAAAATGGGAAATACATTAGTATCTTCTAGATGATGTTTTTCATAAATCAGGCTCGTGTACAGAGAATGAAAAATATGCCATAAATTTTTCATACTTAGACAAATTGTTCTAATGCCAGCCTCAAATCATAGATCATTTTGAAAACAGATTTCAATTTGCAGATTAATATGTTTTCCTTGGTAGGAAATCACATAATTGAGCCATTTGTTGAGCATTGTCAAAGTGAATTTTATCCTGTAATACAGAGTGGAGCTATTCTGCTCGTATATATGAAATATTTTATTAAAATAAATTTGTAACTTTAGGGAATTTCAGCCAGTACTTATGGATCCTGTTCATCAAATACAATATTAAAAATAAAAACGAAAGAAAATAGCAAAACTGGGTAATTTTAAATGGCTGTCTAGATTAGATTAATATATTATCCAGAAATCTATAATAGTCTCATGCTGGTCATCATTATATGATGTCACCCTTCTAAAATCCAGCTTGTAAGTGTATCTATAATAATACAACAGTGCATTATCATTAGACTACATATTTATAAAAATTTCTCCCTTGGAACATGAAATTTACAATAAAATCCCAAATGTGTCACCGATTTTTAGTGTCACCCTTAAAGGAAATTGCACCACTACTTTTAATTCCTTCATGGTATTTCAAAGGGGGATTCTGTGTGAGCTCTGGTCCTCAAAATGTATTATAGCAACTGAAGGACATTATTAATATCTGCAGCTGAGCTGCCTAGGCCCTCCTTCTTACTGCTGTGGTTTTGTTGGTTGCTGCGCTGTTTCTTACGTCTGAAGGTCTCCGGCACGCATCTTCTCAAGAAGTACTTTATTGCATTCCAATCTCTCACCCACGCAGAGCATGCGCTACTGTGAGCATCCTGCACAGACACGGGACTTCTTGGTCCCGTCATGATTCAACTGCTCTGTTCATTCTCTGACCTGCAGAGCAGGTGCCAGAGGAGAGATTCTCTCAGGGTGGAAATGGCCGTTCTTTTAAAATTCACTGTTTTGTGTGTGCTCTGTGAGAAGTTCACTAACTAGGGTTGTTGGATGTACTTGGGCTGACACACACTCAACAATTTGATGGACTTCATTTTCCTTTCTGAGCTAAAACAATGCGGCTAGTATTCATTTTTTAAACCCAGGACAGAAATGAATGCTTGTTCTAGTGATATTCCTATAACACAAAGAAAGGTCCCTGCTTTACACTTTCAGTGAATTTACATTACAGTGATGGCTAGTATTTATCACATGCATACAAAGTACTACTCATTTAAAATGATCTATTGCATGTCTATTCTATTTAATTAAATACAATCTTTAGGGCCATTTTTATCTTTAAAATATAAGAAGTTAAATATGTTTTGTAATTTGTTCAGATCTCAAAGTTAGTGTGCAATAAACAGAAGCTTAACTAGATTTCAAAATTTAAATTTTAAGAATCACCCATATTTAAGACACCCAGTTCTACTTTATCTGTATTTACACTGTACAGTTCATTTCAATGATAGGATCTTATTATTTTCGTGACAAAATATTCTCAAATCTGTAGTTGTAAACCTGTATTTCAGAGACTTCTAGGTTATTGATAAATTTGATGGCTAAGAGCCCACATCTAGTTAGAAAGACCCTTCCTTCCTATATTTCAGAGATATTGAAGATAACTGTCAACAGACAACAAATATAAATGATTTGAAAATCAGTTTTGGAAATAAAAATATATCTCTTGCTGAAACAGATTAGAGAAATTGTCAACAAATAGTCTCATATAGGCACCTTTGTAAATATACAAAAGAAAATTTAATATAGGCAAAGGAGGAAAGGAAGACTGAGGGAGTGAACATATCTGATTCATAAGGTAATTAGCTCAAGTGGATAAGTTTAAGATCAGAATACTTTAAACTAATTGGGTTTTTTGAAATAGCAAAAACAAAACAAACAATTATCAATGCCATTAAGTTTATTTTTTAATATTTATTTCTCTCTCTCTCTCTCTCTCTCTCTCTCTCTCTCTCTCTCTCTCTCTCTCTCTCTGTGTGTGTGTGTGTGTGTGTGTGTGTGTGTGTGTGTGTATGTGTAGGCAAGAGTACAGCTTGTGGAAGTTGGCTCTTTCTTTTCACCATGTAGGTTTCAGGAATTGAACTCAAGTTGTCAAGAGTTAGTGGAAACCACTTTTACCTGCTGAACCATCTCACTGGCCCCATACTTTTAAATTAATAAACTTATTTTAGAGTACTGAATTGCATCAAAATTTAATAGAAAGTACAGTTATACTACTTATGCCTAAATATCACCTACTCTGTGATTGTCATTCTGTACTACAGTAGTACATATTTTTTATTATTAAGAATTTTCTATTCATTTTACATACCAACCACAGATTCCCCTCTCCTCCTGCCCCCCAGCCTTCCCCCCCCACAACCCGCCTCTCACTCCCTCCTCCTGCAAGGCAAGGTCTCCCATGGGGAGTCAGTAGAGCCTGGTACATTCAGTTGAGGCAGGTCCAAGCCCCTCTTCCCTGCACCAAGGCTGCTCAAGGTGTCAAATCAATGAGAGGGAGGAAGGATTTTATGAGCAAGGGATATCGAGATCATGATGGGAAGAGATACAGAGATGACCAGTCAAACTAGTGGAAACGCATAAACTATAGAGCAATAGCTGTGGATCTCCCATGGTACAGGACATTTTTAATATTGATAAAGTTAAAGTGATTATACTTATCATCTGAAGTCCATGGTTTATAGAAGGGTTCACTCTATACCATCTAACAAACATATAATGACATATTACCATTGCCCTAAACTCCTACTTAACAAATGATTTTAAGCAGGGAGTTGGTGGCGCAAGCCCTTATTCCCAGCATTTCTTAGGCATAAGCAGGAGGATCTCTGTGAGTTTAAGTCCACTTTGGTCTATAGAGCGAGTTCCGGGACAACCAGGGCTACACAGAGAAAACCTGTCTCTAAAATCCCAAAAGAAGTTTTGTTTTTTTTTCAAAAATCTCCAAAGATTACCTAGAAAACGCTTAAATCTGATAAATACTTTCATCAAAGTGGCAGAATATAAAATCCAACATCCAAATATAGTACCTTCTCTTTATGCCACAGAATAAACCTCCAAGATGAAATGAAAGCAGACAATGTCACCCACACCGTTTCGGAAATAAACAAATAAAAGCAGGACGTGGTGACAATGCCTGTAAGTCAAAAGAAGTGGAGGCCATGTGATCAGAAATTCAAGCTAGACTTTATCTTGAACATAGCCTGAGCTACATGAGATCCTGTCTCAAAAACACAAACAAACAAATAAATAAACAAACAATCAATTAATTTACACCAAAGAAAACAATAACTAGGAGTGCACTAGCAAAAGAGGTAAAGGACTTTTGAGATGAAAAATTTTAATACTCTAAAGAGGGCCTGGAAAGATGGCTCAAAAGTTAAGAATGAGTATTGCTTTTGCAAAGTACCAGCATTCAGTTCCTAGCATTCTATTCAGTTGGCTCACAGTAGCCTGTAGCTCCAGTTTCCAGGGTTGCAATTCTGTCTTCTGGCCTCCATGGGTACTCATATCCATGTACCCACAATCACACATACACACACACAAACACACACATACAAACACACACATACAGGTAATTTAAAAAATGATTTTAAAAAAAGCTTAAAAGAGAAAAGAGAAATCAAAGAATATATTAGATAGAATGACCTTCCATGAACAATGACAAAAATAATACTAAGAAGTGGCAATATTACCAAAACCAATCTTTAGATAAAATGTAAACAAAATTTTAATGAGGCCCTTTATAAAATTATAAAACATTTCCAAAAATTAATGTATAATTACAAAGGACCCTGAGCGGTCAAGCAGCTTAAACAGAAAGAACAGTGATGGAGTATCACATCTCAAATCATATTTCAGATCTCTAGTATCCAGAAGTACCTGTTTATAAAAAACATACAAAAATCTAACAGATATGCATATCAATGAACTAGAAAAGAGGATCCAGAAATAAATCAACACATTCACAGCATTTTAGTCTTTGATAGTAGTGTCAAAATCATATATTGTTAGAGAGAGAGAGAGAGAGAGAGAGAGAGAGAGAGAGAGAGAGAGAGAGAGAGAGAGAGAGAGAGAGAGAGAGAACCTCTTCAAAAGCAGTACTTGGAAAACAGGGTATCCACTAGTTTAATAACAAACATATATCTATATCACCTACCCTGTAAATAAGTCAACTCAAGCTGGACGAAAGAAAGACCTTAATGTAAGACCCGAAAGTTTGAAAATGCCAGAAGAAAACAGGGGAAAATACTTCAAGATGAAGTCAAGGAAGGACTGTGTAGAAAGGACAGCAGTAACTCAGCAAAGAACACAAACCAAGTGAGACGGTCTGAGGTTTTAATGCTGCTTCTGCACAGCACAAGAGACGGCAGATGAAGAGACACCCTACAGAATTTTGCCAATTGTGTATCTGTGGTCAATAGCAAGAATGTATAAAGAACTCAAGAAATCAAATATAATAACTGCAAATCACCCAAAGGATACACAGGCTGATAAATAAACAGCTCTCAAAAGAAAAAGAAATTGGCAGATTTCAAAAAACATTTGACAAAGTTTTCACCCTCATCTATAAGGAACATACAAATTACATCTGAGCTCTTACTTCAATCATACTGGCCAGTGTCAATCTGTAACTGAAGTGATAATAAATATTGTAAAAGATAAAAGGCAAAAAGAATGCAATGAGGTTGTAAAGTTATGTTTACACTATTGAAATCAAAATCAGTGTGGTGGTTCTTCAAGAAAGTGAAATTACTATATTTTTCAGCAACCCCAATCCTAGATATTTACCAAAATATTACAGGGTAGCATCCTTCCACACCCAGGTTTATTGTTGCAATCTCCATGACAGCCAAGACATGGACCAGCCTAGATGTCTGCTGCCAAATGAATAGTTAATGAAAATGGGTTACATGTACACAATGCATTTTCATTTAATTACAAAGAAGAATGAAATTATGACCTTCGTGATAAAATAGATAGAACTGTAGATCACCATAAATAAAAACCTCAAATACTGCATATTTGTTCTTCGTGCAAAGCTATCATTTATCATCTATGTATCTATCTATATATGTATGTATGTGTGTGTATGTATTTATCTTTCTATCTACCTACCTATATCTCTATCATCTATCACATATCATCTATTACTTCTCTATCCATACATACTCATGCACACACACACATTTATAGCACAAGAACATAGAAAGAGGACAGGGCGGGGGTTCTAAAGAGAGAAGGAAAGTCAACTAAAGAGGGTAATGGGACACCTATGTCATAGAAGCTAAAGGGAGAAAATATTTAGAAGGAGGAACAGGACCACTAAGAGACAGAATGGTAGGACTGGGGAAGGGAGTCAGTAGTCATAAAGAAAGCCGTTTCATTGTGTCGTAACAAGAGAATTAACAAGTTGTGGCAGTTTGAGAGAGTCATCCTAACTGGGTTCCCTGAAGGTCTGAGTCTCCCAGGCCTATTGACAGTGAGTCACAAGCCATACCTCAAGGCTCTTGTACATTTGTTCATGAATTTCTCCTTGGGTAAGTTATAATTCTTTGTGTCTACATGAATCTCTTCCTAACACTTGAGGCAACAGTGTCCCTGTTACTCTGTTTTTTTTTGATGAGTCTCAGAAGTTTCCATATTTTTCAGTTTGTTCAGATTTTACTTGTTTTTAAGCTAAAGTGATAGAATTTAAGCTCCTTATTTGGCAGATCAAAACCTGAAAGTGTCAATTTCTCTTTAATTACCCATATTACTCTGACTAAATACAATTTGAACAGTACAATGATCAGATACACTATAATTATTTTGTTATATATGTACTTGAACCTTTTAATCTTGTAGAGCCATGAAACAAATGTTAAAATAATTACAAGGGATAATTGCTGGGGTTGGGGTGGGGTGGGGTGGATGAGCAGTAGAGGAAGGAATAGCAGGGTACAAGTGATCTGATGGGGTAAATGGGAAAAACAGAGGGCTCTAATTAGGGAGGAAGAGGGGATAGATAATAAGGAGAGGGATGGGTAAAATAACAATAAGGATGTCTGAAAAAGTCATAAGGAATCACACTTTAACTTTCTACCTAAAAAACTATAATACATGTAAGTCTGTATAAATTTTCTTGTCTAGATTGACAATGTTCCTCTCAAGAGACACAGATCATTTAACAAAAATCCTAAGACCAGGCATGAGAAATCCCCTGTTGAATTATATGTCAGAGTTGTCCAAGAGACTCCCTAAGCATTACAGAGTATTACTATTACTCTTGGTTGCACCCCAGAGGTGGAAGGTAAGTTCTTATTGCTGAAGACACCATGTACTTGAGAAAGAGGACCCAGAAGTCCATGAACTGAAACTGACCTGAAGGCTTCCTCTCTGAGGGCTAGCTTTTGTAGTACCAGAGGTGCTAATCAAGATTCCAAAGGAAGGAAACACCAATAATCCTCCCCAGTTCTGATGCCTATGAACCTCAACAGCAGCCAGCAGAGCATGATCACACTAAGGATACAGTAGCAACAGACATATTTTGGTGGTAACTAACAGCTCTATAATTGAACTTAAGATCCTCTCAACAAGTAGGAGATCATGCCTGATTGGAAAACAGGCCAACTACCAAGGGCTAGAGAAATTATGAATCTTGGAGAACCTTGTTTTGATTTAAATAGGAATGGCCCCCATAGGCTCATATATTTAAAAGCTTAGTCATTAGTAAGTGGCACTACTTGAAAGGGATTAGGTGTGGCCTTGTTGGAGTTGGTGTGGCCTTGTAGGAGGAAAAGGTCACTGGACTTGGTCTTTGAGATTTTCAAAGATCCAAGCCATCCCCAGTGTCTCTGCTGCCTTCAGATGTTGATGTAGAACTCTCATCTTCCTTGTCTGCCTATACACCACCATTTCCCTGCCATAAGGATAATGGACAACACTTCTGAAATTGTAAGTAAAGCCCCAATTCAATCCTTTCCTTTATAAGAGTTGCCATGGTCATGGTGTCTCTTCACAGCAGTAGACTTTGGCTAAGACAAACCTATAACAAACACTATACTTAACCAGCATAACCTCTAACTACATTCGAAACATCTTCCTTATACACACAGATAAGTGTAGTAGTCACCCCTCATCAAGGAAAATTATTGCACGATATGGACACCACTACAGAAAACTATAACCAACCAAAACCCAGAGTTATGGAGTTCAAGTCCCATGGATACATACAATACAACCTCTGCACCTAAGACTCAAGAATCACTGTGGAAGAGGGGACAGGAAGATTGTAAGAATCAGAGGAACAGGGAGTTCCCTGTGAGACTGTGTCCCTTAGGAATTTCAGAAGCTACACAGATAAAGTCTCACCAGTGTGACTGCCTAAACATGAGCTGAACAAGGACAAAAACAATGGACATGCTAAAGTGGATATGGAAAGATCATGAGGCCTCAACTCTATGCAAATAACCACAGGCCACTAAGAAATGCCAAAAGAGGGAGAAAAAGTCTTCACCAGGGAAGAGCACACCAATTGCTTATTTACACCAAATGGTCAACCATGCAACCATACATACAAATAACATATGCAGACTGAGCAGGTTATATTTATGTATTTAGTAATATATGTATATGCATATACATACACATATGTAACAACAATTAATGAAAAAGGAGAACATGGATTTGAAAGACATAAAGAATGGTATATGTGAATGTTAGGAGCAAAGAAAGGGAAGAGAAAATTGATGTAACTATATCATTATCTCAAAATGTATAAGAAATAATTAGAAGTGGACTTATTCCCCAGTGATCAGATTGGTGAATACCCTAACTGTCATCCCAGACCTTTTCTCCAGTGACTGATGGAAGCAAATGCAGAGATCTACAGCCAAACCCCAGACAGCGCTCCAGGAGTCCAGTGAAGAGAGAAGAGGGGTTCTATGAGCAAGTGCATCAAGATCATGATGGGGAAACCTACAGAGACAACCAAACCAAACTAGTGGGAACTCATGAAAGTTGGATCAATGGCTGTGGAGCTTGCATGGGACTGGACTAGGCCCTCTGCATGGTGAGACAATTGTGTAGCTTGATATGCTTGGTGGGGGGGGAGCTGGCAGTAGGATCAGAATCCATCCCTGGTGTATGAGTGGGCTTTGTGGAGTCCACTACCTATGATGGGACATCTCATGCAGCCATGAGGCAGGGGGAAGGGCTTGGACTTACTTCTACTGGATGTGCCCCCCCATGGGAGGCCTTGCCTTCTTGTGGGGGGTGGAGTGGGGAGTGGGTTGGGAGGGGGAGGCTGGGGGGGCAGGAGGAAGGAAGAAGGCAATCTTTGGTATGTAAAATGAATGAAAGCATTTTCTTAATAAAAAACCAAAAAACAAACAAACAAAAGAAAAAATTAGAAGTGAATTTTAGCAAAATAATAATAGAATTAGTTTAATAGTATATAAACATTTTCAAACTGTATTGTGTTGATGTGATATTAGAAATTAATCATAATTAGAAATAAATTTCTTTTTATTTGTTTAGAGTATTCTTTTCTTTGCATGACTGAGTACATTTCTTGAGAGAAAAATAAACATTCCAGAAATTTGTCATAGAACAATGAATCAGTGTATTGGAAATTGCCCCCAAATAAAACTTAAGGTTTTTGTTTGTTTGTTTGTTTGTTTGTTTGTTTGTTTTTGCTTTGCTTTTTACCTCAGTTGTCAGTTTTTGTGGATGGTTGAGAAGTTGATATTTGAAGGAGTTTTTACCATGTAATTTGTTTGGAGCAATAGATCAGGTATGAGTAACTGTATGCTAGTTTCACACTTAGGCCTTAAGATAGTGTGGTGGTATGATTGTAATTGGTCCTCATAATCTAATATAGAGTGGCACTATTGGAGATGTGGCCTTGTTGAAGTAAGTGTGGCCTTGTTGGAGGAAGTGTGTCACTGTGGGGGTTGTCTTTGAGATCTCCTATGCTCAAGATACTGCCCAGTGCCACAGACCATTTTCCTGTTGCCTTCTGATCAAGATGTAGCCAGCACCATGTCTGCCTGCATGCCTCCATACTCCCTGCCATGATGATGACGGAGTGAACTTCTGATCTGTAAGCTGCCATCTCAATTAAATGTTTTCCTTTATAAGAGTCACAGTGGTCAAGGTGTCTCTTCACAGCAATAGAAACTCTAAGACAGACAACTTACAATCTATTCTTGCTTACCGATTTGGGCATGAGCTTTTTTGCATATTGTCCCTCCCTGGTTTGTTGTTCAATGTTCATATAAAATCTACATTGGACAGAGCTGCACCTGATAAACAATGACAACTGATAAGTCATGCTCCAGCGAGGTAATTACAACACACAGGTCCAACTGTAGCTGCTTGGGAAGTAACAGCCTGATTAAAAACCCCAGATTACATTGAATCCAACTAAATAGCTCAGGAGAATCGTCCATGTCATGGTGCTTAGTTAATTACAGCTGTAGAGTCCCTTTTGCCACTTCATGTCACGAATTCACATGTTCTGTGGACTAGTATGTCATCATCTCTTCAGGGAATAAAGTATGCTGTCAATGAGAGCATATAAGAAATGCTTTCAGAAAAATTCATGCATTGCCCTGGCAGTTTCAAATGTGTTTGGGCATACAGTCTCTTCTTTCTGTGGGCTTAGAATAATATCAAAATTAGATTTGCATAACATGAAACAAATTCTGCTTAGAGCTGATACATGTATGCTCTTCCCAAAATAGCTATCTGCAACACTTGAAATATATAATTATTGCTTTATTTTAGACATATACTAGAAAAAGAATTGTTATTTGAAAATTTTCCCAGATAAGATGCTGTCTATTCTGTATCTAAACTTGGACCTGAGACTGATATTGGCCAGTGGTCATTGTCTAATATGTCAACAGCTGAGGTTGGAAAAAGTGCTTGCATATTGTGACTTCTCCTTTGATTTTTCTTTTGGCAGGTAAACGAGTATTACTGTGCTTCTAGAGAAAAGAGTTCAGACAGGAAAGGCATGAAGTACCCACACGCACTAGCTACCTTACACCATCTAAGGGCTCAGCCAGATGAATGAGGTCCCTCTCAACCAGCACATCCCCAGAAAGTGATCAAACCACAACAGACTGATAGATGCAGAGAAATGAATGGCAACAATTGTTGCTGTTTTAAGCCCCAGGTTTTGAGGTAGCTTGTTATACAGTGAAGTATATAATAACACACAGAAAAAAACCATTGTGAGGTTTCTCCTTTAAAATCTTGAAATAGACAGCAGAATCCTGTTAGAATACTGTTATATTTGTTTTGAATTGGATGAATCAGAAAAATCACGCTAATCTTTAATATGTTTTTTTTTGTTTGTTTTTGTTTTTGTTTTTGTTTTTGTTTTTCGAGACAGGGTTTCTCTGTGTAGCTTTGTGCCTTTCCTGGCACTCACTTGGTAGTCCAGGCTGGCCTCGAACTCACAGAGATCCACCTGGCTCTGCCTCCCGAGTGCTGGGATTAAAGGCGTGCGCCACCACCGCCCGGCCTTTAATATGTTTTAAATAGTAATTTGACTTGGTATTGTATAGCTTCAAAGATTAGATTATGCACACCAATGTTAAGAATCCAAAGCCCCAGGCCCCTTTGAGTGTTTTAGTCACCCAGTCTGTTTCAGCCCATCTTTCCAACAAGGCTAAATATTCTTGTGTACCTAGTAAGGTCACTCTCAAATTCTCTTTGACATTCCAGTGCAGTTCTTTGGGAAAATGCTATCACTTATGTTAAGTAGTACAGCCTAGGCTCCAATGCTTTCAACCATTGGTAGATGTATAATGTAAAACAATGTTCTTATTTTTCCCATTTGTTGTTCCCATTGCCACTCTTGGGCAATGTACTAGAAAGGACACCATCTTGTTATCTCAAAACTCAAATCCAAGAAGGAGTATTTTTCAAACAGCAAGACCACAGCTGTTCATATTGGCTATTTTTCTTCTTTTCTCAATTACTTGAAAAAAAAAAGCATTCACTGTAATTCAGATTTGTGTCTAAAAGGAAACTTCCTGTGAGAAGGTATAAAACAACGTAAGCTATTTAGACAATGTATGTTTTGTTCACTGGAAATTTTACTGTTCTTCAACTCCTAATATCTGTTTCATCAAAGCATTCCAATTTGGGAAGAGGGCAGAGTCCTTTCAGAAGAACAGATTGGGTTGCTTAAGCAATGGGTCCTACAGACAGAAGAAAACTTTAAGAGTGACTGAATGTCTGAATATTTTACACATCTTTGTTGCTTGCTTTGCTCCATATAATATGTATATAACATATATAATACATTATAATTAATAATGACTGCCAATTTTTGGATAATACTGTAATAATTTCCTGTTCCTAAAATGATAGTATGAAAGGAAAATGTTTTAGATCATTCAATCACACATGTACAAATAGAAAAATATATATTTTAAAAAGAATTATAGGCTTATATTTATTGCTTCTGTGACTAGGTGTATACTTACATAAAACTTCTACATAAGGGATTTATTATGGAAGTAGCTGTAAAAATAATACTATTCTAGCTCATTTTTCTTGAGATTTTATTTGATGAGGTGAAATTTCACTAAACTTATTCATCACTACATAATTTCAGAAAGGGACTTTCTTTGGCAGGGACTGACTTTTTGTCAAAGATGATGTATTAGAGTCCTTAAGTAGACTAAAAGAGTAACACTATGACATATTTGCCATTAATCTTAATACTCATAGGCATACGCTCATGGTTGTCCACATATTTTCTTATACAAAAATATTTTGAGTATGTTTGAGATCAAGGCATGAAGGCCATGTTTCAAATAAAGCATCAAGACTCCACTTTATGGAGGGTGAACAAGCCAGGTATTATCATTGCCTTATTGTACAAGCCCACTTGATATGTTTTCATCCATTCTCTGTCTTTGCCGTCTGTTCTCTGCATGTCTCATAGGACTTCTTCTATAACGGTAAATATGAGCGCTTGTTTCTCTATTTCAATCACTTCAATGAGGTTTGCATTTCTGCTGACTTTTAGAAAGGTCTAATTCTTAGAGAAAGGTCCATTTTCAACACAATGGCTACTACCAAGTTCTCCAGTATCCTTTCCCTCCATCCCATTTCCCAATGTTTCAGGCTAGGTTTATAAACACACTAATTATTACTTCTGCTCATTCTGATGTCTCACAACTCTGTGATCACTTTATGGACTACTTCCTCATTAAATGACTCATGTGTAGTTTAGGAATCTTTCAAAGTTCAGATGAAACAGTTTTCTGAGAAACCATTTCTTGATTGCTTTAGGCAAATTACTCACTTCTTAGTTCATAAGAACAATGTTTTTGATAATTCAATTAATATGATAAAATGAGAAGTTTTAATGAATGTATTTAAAAAGTTCAGTCATTAATGAATCAGAAGCACTGTTGCATATGTAAATTATTCATATTTGTATTTAAAATTTCTGAGTTATCAAAAGTCAACACACACATACTATTTAATTGACAAATTTAAAAACTAATTTTGTTTTCCCTTATATTCAGAGAAAATTATAACAAATCTCCTTGCCTACCTGAAAAAAGCAGACATTTCTTGGGAAATGACTTTGCGTTCTTTGTGGTCCTCTAAAATGGACAGCACATACTTCTCAGCTTTCCTACTAATAAAAGGATAGAAAGTATGGATTCCTAATTGATTCACTCTTTGTTGTGTCCTTAAATATGTGTCCTGTAATCATGTATAGAAATTGGCAGCTGCTAATCTTGGATTGTACCTTTAAAAATATTATATATTAAGCCAAATACAAAGTAAATATATCAGTAATAGATTTTGTGATTTCACATTCTTAAGGAAAAGGTATTTTATTTTGGTTACAATGATATTATAATCTTTCCTACCAAATAAATCAATTTTAGTTAATCCTGGTAAGAAAGTGATTACAACGAATACAATTTGTCACATTATAATGCTCAGGCCTCAAGACCTTTCCCCTACATGTCCAACAAGTTTCAACGTTTGCAAATGTCAAAGATTAGGATAAAATGCTAAATATTTTCACTAAGTTTAAAAGGATTTTCTTCTCAAGTACTATAGAAATAACATTATTTGAACCCCAATTTTAGTACAATTTGTGTATTTCTGTGGCACAAATAAGAATCCTTTTAAGAAAACAAATGGTGGCTGAGGATTTTGTTCTTCACCCCTTTCATTCAGTCATAAACACAGATGCTGACTCTTCCATAACAGACAATTCCATGCACTTTCTATGTCTGCTTGCATTTGGTGGCATGAAGTTCCTCACTTTGAACATTACAGCAATAATCCAGTTCTTTGCTCTGGTCTTTCCAAAACACTTCATGTACAATATGCTCCCTATAACTTGTTTCATGCTAAATGCCCATTTAAAATATTTTTTAAAGATTTATTTATTTATTATGTACACAGAAGAGGGTGCCAGATCTCATTACAGATGGCTATGAGCCACCATGTGGGTGCTGGGAATTGAACTCGGGACCTCTGGAAGAGTAGTCGGTGTTCTTAACCTCTGAGCCATCTCTCCAACCCCCCATTTAAAATATTTTTGAAGCCTTATAATTTATACTAATAAAATCTAAATCTGTCATATAAGCTCCCTTATGATTTAGATATACTGAATAGTCAGTGTTTTGTTACTTTTGCCTGTAATATCATTTATGATTCTTACTTGACCAAAATCTCACTCAGTCTAATGTTTAATTCAAATACTATTTCCTCTGTACAGTCATTTCCAATCCCCTAAAACAGAAATTAAATCTCCCACAGAATATTTTTAATAGTAATAAGGCCAATTAAAATGCTGTTTTTATTTTAATCAGGTGCCTTCGATTGCAAACAAAGTCCACAATCAACACTGTTACTAGAAACACTATCTTTCACAGGGCTAAATCTAAATGGCTGACATGGATGGATACTACTGGGCTTTGCTAATATATTTGTAGATGTTTTGGAAAAACTGAAGTCAGACAGGTAAAGGCAATTGAGGTGCCCCAAAATACAGGCCAAGAGGATGCAAGGGATCCAACTCAGTCACATCTACCTCCAGTAAATTGTGACCCAGTGCATGTTATTGAATGCTGTAGTCTTCCTACTGAGAGCTATGTTTTTCTTATTGGAGCAGAACATTCCGGTCCTAGAAGTGGCCACAAGGGCATCTCACTCCTAATTCCCTTTTTTTTTTTTTTTTTTTTTTTTCCACAAGAGACTTCTTTGTTCCTGCCCTCCCTCCTTTCTGAAAATGCCATACATACATTCTTTTTTTAAAAAAGACTTATTTTATTTTATTTTTCTTTATTAAGAAATTTTCTACTCACTCCTCATGCTATCCACAGACTCCCCCTCCTCCCTCCTCCCCCCACTCCCCAGCCCTCTTTCTCAAGTCACCCCACATCCCCACATCTCCCAAATCGAGGTCTCCCATGGGGAGTCAGCAGAGCCCAGCACACTGAGCCTAGGCAGGTCCAAGCCCCTTCCCACTGCACCAAGGCTGTGCAATGTGTCACACCACAGGCACCGGATTCCCAGAAGCCTGCCCATGTACCAGGGACAGATCCCAATCCGCCTGCCTGGGTTCCCCTCAAAAAGTTCAAGCCAAACAACCGTGTTCCATGTCCAGAGGGCCTAGTTCAGTCCCATGGGGGCTCTACAGCCACCAGTCCACAGTTCACCGGTTTCCACTAGTGTGGTCCGTCATCTCTGCACATCCTCCCATCATGATCTCGATGTCCCTCACCTGCAGTATCTCTCCTCTCTCTCATCAATTGGACTCCCGGAACTCAGCCTGGTGCCTGGCCGTGGATCTCTGCATCTGCCTCCATCTGTCACTGGACAAAGGTTCTATGATGACAGCTAGGTTATTTGCTAGGCTGGTCACCAGAGTAGACCCGTCCAGGCACCCTCTGGACCACTGCCAGCAGACCAAGGTGGGGTCAGCCTTGTCTACCACAGAATATTATCTTTATGTATGCAATATCTATAGTTCTTAATGAATGCTCAATGAGCATTTAATAAACAGAAAAAAATCACACAATTTACTCCTGTTGCCCCGACTCATGTTTTCCTCGATTTGAAATGATCATCCCACCATAATGATTTTAATGTAACATCCATTGAAATGAGAATTAAAAGAGAAAGACATGCTAAATGTAAAAGTGTGTCTGATAACATTCTATAAAGTGAATTCTGATGTCGCCAAAATTCAGGTCAGAAAAGAGTCCTGAACCAGCCCCATGGTCCTTTCTTCTTGTCACTCACCATGGAAGTCTCTAGACTTGATCACCTGTTCTTGAGCCCAAACATGCTCAACATCTTACACTGTGTCCATAGCTTCTTGGATGGAGGGTCTGATTTATTGAACACTGTCTTTTGTGAGATTTCCTGTGTTGCTTTTTTTTTTTTAACAATAATTACTTTATTATAGGTTTCGTAGAATATTCCAATGTATGAAAGTACCACAATGTATATGGACACTTTATAATGTCTAGGTTTTAATTCTTACTAGTAATGCCACTATGAACATTTTATAAATGTGTTTTGGTGACTGAATTTGAACATCTTTTTTTGTTGAGTATGCATCTAAGAATGAACTTTTAGAGTCGAACTTTTTAAAATTTGATTTTGTACATGTTGCCTCATTATAGCATCCTCAGTGTCTCCTCCACTGGGGTTCCAGTAGTTGTTCTAAGCGGGATATTAAAGTGACACCCGACTGGATATTTCTTCATCTGCCCCTGCCCCTGCTACTCTGGCCCATCTTGCCTAGTATTGCCAGAGCAATTTATATAAAACTTACCTTTAGCTGAACTCCTATTTTTTTTTATAGATTGCTTGCTACTTAAAGATGAAATTCAAATTTTACATAAAGTAATAACATTTTTATGATCTTGCTAGTGCCGCATTTTAACTTTATAACTTTCAGTTCTTACTAACATAAACAGTATTATTTAATTGCTTGATTGAAAATTTTTATTATTGCCCCTAGTCTGATGCATTTGATTACCAAAGGCACTAACTTGAGCTACATAAATTTTCTCTTTGTTGATTTCAGTGAAACTCTTGGTTGGAGGTTTTTCTGGGCCAGCAAAGCATTGGCTTGTACTTGGCTAATATAATGTGATATTGAAATTACTTGAATTACTTAAGAAATCCCGATGAGGACCTGAGTATATTATTGTGAATTACAGAATGTTCATAATATCGCGCTTATATTTCTCATTTACTAATGGAACCACATCGATCTAGGGATTTCCTCAGGTGGAATTGAATGGCACAGGTTGCACAATTTTATAAGATTTTAGAAAAAAAAATCCTTGCCAGATAACTTTGCATTCTCTAATTTACAGCATGATAATTAGAGTTGAGGAATTTGTGAAGCAGCAACAACCTTTGTCTTCAAGGGCCAGAATTTCTTCTCTGCTCCAGAGGATTTCTTAAATAAACAATACAGACAGGAAGGCAAAAGTCATGATCATTGGTGATTAGAAATGTTGTCTGATGAAAAATTAGAACTTTGGTAGCAATTTAACTGGAACAATGGATGACTCCAAAGTCAGAGTTTATCTATTTGGTGAGGAAATAAATCTCATTATAAAACAAGTGGACACTCTAGTAAGGTCTACTGAAGAGTGGGCACTCCAGTAAGGTCTACTGAAGACTGGACACTCCAGTAAGGTCTACTGAAGACTGGACACTCCAGTAAGGTCTACTGAAGACTGGACACTCCAGTAAGGTCTACTGAAGAGTGGGCACTCCAGTAAGGTCTACTGAAGACTGGACACTCCAGTAAGGTCTACTGAAGAGTGGGCACTCCAGTAAGGTCTACTGAAGACTGGACACTCCAGTAAAGTCTACTGAAAAGACCACTGCATAGAATTAGCAGGAAATTGCCCAAGTTTAGCATTCTGTGAAACAGGAAAAACATTTAGTGGAAGATAGCAGAACAAAGAGACATGGATCCACAATGCAAAAACTTAGACAATACGATATCAGAATGTAATTACTTTAAATAGATAAGTAGGCTCTCTGACAGAAAGATGTTTGAACAAGAATGTTGTAATGGTATTATCATTCTTGAAGACTTAATCAATTACAAAAACGAGAGGTTCCAATGTTCATATCAGACAAAGATAAAATGCTAACTGGTATGCTACGTGTTAAGGATCAAGAACAGAGTATCTTATTTTCCATCTTCCTCATTCCCTAAAAATCTCTCATTTCTTCCTCTCGCCCTTTGTTTTTCACTCTTTCCTGCCATCATCTCCTTGGTAATACCCTATGTGATAAAAAAAAAATATGTTCATTCGCGTATTAAAAACATAGATGTAATAGACTAATGACTGCTTGAGCCTTAATGCTACATTAAAGATATAGCATTAGTTACAATGAATTTAGAAAATTGCTGTTTTAAATATTAAGGTCAGTTTTCATCAGTAATTATTCCTGGTCCTGTATCTGAATCCATTCTGCTTGCAAAGTGTATTACATCACCTGCAACTCACCATAAATACTTCCCAAATGTTTATTGTTGAATAACTCCCTTCACAGCACACGGTAAAAGTCACTATCTCCCTCATGTGTTCTGCTCCTAATGGAGCAGTTCCTGTCAACTGCCACTGGGAGGTAGCACATGTATTCTGTTTCTGTTACTTTAAGCATAAAGTTACAAATAAAGAACTAGTGTGTGGTCTGTGACTTTCTGAAAAAGCTGAGCAACAGAAAGTTTCACACTTGAACTCAGGTATGATCATGTGCTTGTATGAGAAAATAGCATCCTGTGTAAGAGCCAGTTTAAATCCTGCTTTTATAACCCGGGAAACAAGTTTCTGCTCTGCATAGATGCTGTTTTAATAGCCATTAAGACGCTAGTAAAGACTGTACATTTAATAAGAATTCACCATATTAAGTGAACATCCTATTCATAGCTCACTATTTCCAGGTTCCTTAATGTAGAAATTAAGTTCAAAGTATTGTTTAACCATAAAGTCTAGTCCCATTAAAATTGTCCAATATTTTGAATTATTAATATTAAATTCATCAGATAAAACTCTATTTCTTAAAGGAATTAAGATTAGTTTTGTCTAATGGTGAATTCTCTGTGTGTGAGTGTGTGTGTGTGTGTGTGTGTGTGTGTGTGTATGTGTGTGTGTGTGTATGCATGTTTGTAGACCAGAGGAATACATTGAGTGCCTTCCTCTACAATTCTCCTTTTTTCCTTAGGCAGAATCTCTAGCTGAAGCTCTAGCTGCCTGATTTTCAGATAACCTGGCTGGCTGTACAACACCTCACAGGGCCTTTCTATCTCTGTGCTTTACCCACAGCACTCTTCTCTACCCCCCCCCAGTACCCTCTCACCCTATTTCTACGTGTACCCTATCCCAGTGCTGGTATTACAAGCACGCCCAGCCATGCCCAGATTTTCCTATGGGTCCTACAATCCAAACTCAGATTCTGATGCTTGTATGTCAAGCACTCTTTACTAAATCATTTCCCAGGTCCCTAATGTTGAATTCTAGGGACCTTTACTTCTTAGTAATTAGCTACAATTGAATAATAACAATAAGAGGAAAGTTGCAAAATTATTCACTATAAATTTAATCAGAAAAGGATAATATTAATTAATCAAATATAAACTATTCATATTTACCATGTGTACCCTCAAATTAAGTGTTAATTAAAACAGATTCTAAATATTAAGTATTGGGATTTTTTTTCACAATAGTCAACCACAAAACACCTTCCAGAAAAATAGAAAGGAGAAGAGGAAAGAATGTATTGTTTTAATTTTTCTGACCGCTTGATAAGGAGTATCTTACACTAGCCATATTTGAGAAATTTTAGTGTCAAAACGGCATCTTCCCAGCCCCCTTTCCTTGCTATTGACTTGGTTTCTAAGAACACCAGGATTAATTATGTGTTTTGAACATTAAATGAAAACTATATTTCCAATATTTTTTTCTTGTGCTTATTTTCCTAATATGTGACCTTTTGACAACAATGAACCAATATGTAAAAAGAGAATTTCAGGATGCTAGTTTTTGCTGTATCACATGTAGTGATTTTGGAGCCTGTTAGACAGAGTAATAGAGAACATTAAGAAATGTACAAATGATCACCAGAACAGCAGCTCTCTTAACTACCCAGGATATAAATTTACTCACTGATTAATACAGACTCTCAATTTTTGGAGAAAACACACTGACATTTCTGGCACAATGAACATTGATAAGAAACGAGTTCTTCTTCCAATAACGTGCAGGCCTCTAGCGTTATAAGTTGCTCAACAGCTTATCTAGAGCACTGCTCAAGATTGTTAGATTCCTGCAGAACAGTGGTGCCACATGCCTTTAATCTCAACACTTAGGAGGCAGGCGGACCTCTGTGAATTCGAGGCCATCCTGGTCTACAGAATGAGTTCCAGGACAGCCAAGGCTGTTACACAAAAAATTCCTGTCTCAAAAATGAAAAAAAAAAAAAAACCAACAAACAAAGATTGTTAGATTCCTTATTAACAGATCATCCTCTAGCTTCTTTAAACAGAAACATTGTTTCTGGGGACTTCCATGCAAGCTGAAACAGGCTTGGTGGTAGAACCACCCTAGCATTTGGGAGAGTAAAAAGCAACAAAACAGAAGTAGGCCTCCGACATGATCTTTATTTTCTTTTTATTCCTGACTCCACTGCACACAAATGGGGTCTAGAGAACATTGTGCATACTCTCAGTTCTCATCTTGAGACCTACTAGCCTAGGGAGACCTCTCACAGTGATGCATTACAGCTCTAGGGGGCTGACAAAGCAAGAATCTTTAATGGGTTCTGAAAACAAAACAAAAAGCAAAACACAAACAAAAATCTCTAGGTAGCCAAGGAAATGTTGGCCTTGTGAGTTGCTAAAATATACTGTAGGAGCACAAGTTTTTGGTGCTAACTTCTCTTTAGTACCACAGATCCTTATTTCATGAGAAGAGCATGTTAAGACATCAAACCCAGTGACTAGGATAGAAGAGGAGTTATTTGCAGTCTGTGCAGTCAGGAATCTGGAGTTATTGACAATCAGTGTTAATAACTGGAAACCTGATAACAGAATCATTGTAACTGCAGCTTCAGTAAGGGAAAGCTTCCCCTTTAGTCACATTATAAAATCAAATTCTGTAGCTACTGCTTAGTGACAGACATATTCATAATATGGTAATTTTCCAAACTCAAGAAGAGCGTTCAGTATTGCTGCATGTCCTCAAGATACACTGAGTGGTCACTAGACTTTGGGTGATGTGTGTGTGTGTGTGTGTGTGTGTGTGTGTGTGTGTGTGTGTGCATGTGTGTTTTGTGTATATGTGTAGTATGTTGTAGTGTGTGTGTATGTGTGTGTGTGTGTATGTGTGTGTATGTGAATATTTCCCCAAACCCTCTGTCGGTGCTGCTTCTTATGCAAT
Source organism: Peromyscus maniculatus bairdii (assembly GCF_049852395.1). Classification (NCBI taxonomy): domain Eukaryota; kingdom Metazoa; phylum Chordata; class Mammalia; order Rodentia; family Cricetidae; genus Peromyscus; species Peromyscus maniculatus. The sequence goes on along the minus strand of NC_134866.1, from coordinate 38,211,160 downwards.
TGAATAAGTTAAGCAAGCATTATATAAAACCATGAATGATAAACAAAAAGCATTCTTAAAAATCAGACCACTCGGCTGGGCTGTGGTGGTGCACGCCTTTAATTCCAACACTTGGGAGGCAGAGGCAGGCGGATCTCTGTGAGTTCAAGGCTAGCCTGGTCTACAGAGCATGATCCAGGAAAGGCACAAAGATACACAGAGAAACCCTGTCTTGAAAAACAAAACAAAACAAACAAAAAAACCAAAAATCAGACCACTTTGTAGAAATGATTGAAATGGGTTGCTTTTAAAAGGTTGTTCGGTATGGTTGGAAAAATCACTAAAATCTGCGAAGACTGAGGTCAGACTGCTCCTCAAGGGTTTAGTTTAGAATTTTATTCCTTTTTAAAGAAAACAAAAGTTAAAATCAATTGTAGATAGCTCACTGGGTATGGACAAGGAAGGAAAGAATAAATTACCTTGGTCAGAAGATTCATGTTTAAAGCAAAGATGTTACATTTTATATCAGTTGGCATAACTTTATGAGCTAGTTCCAAATTTAGGAGAAAACAGTCATATTGAACTCTAGAGAAAGGAGATTATTTCATCAAACTGAAATGAAAATTATTACAGAGATGTTGCTATAATTAATTCATTGAGAAGGTCACAATACAGCATACTTTATTTTATAATTCTTTCTTTGAACTGTTCTATAACCCCCCAAATTAATCTGAATTCCTCAAAGAGTAAGACAACACTTTGGATTTCCCCAAAGAATAAGATGGCACCTTCAATTCTGATAATTAAATCGCAGATCTACCTCGACTACTTGTATTTGGTTACTTTGTTTTTGATCCAGGGATTTAGCCATATCAAATTTAAGAAAATGAATGAAATAGCGTTCTCAAATTATTAATATTATTTTGTCAAATTTTCATAAGCAAAGTGAACTAAGAAATAAAAGTTACCACATATTAACATTTAATTCTGATTGTAAGAAAGATTAGCAACTTAAAAAATTGTCAACTATAGCTGGGCGGTGGTGGCGCACACCTTTAATCCCAGCACTCGGGAGGCAGAGGCAGGCGGATCTCTGTGAGTTCGAGGCCAGCCTGGGCTACCAAGTGAGTTCCAGGAAAAAGCACAAAGCTACACAAAGAAACCCTGTCTCGAAAAACCAAAAAAAAAAAAAGTCAACTATAATTGGTCTGCATTAATTTATATTTGTATGAAGCTGTATTGTAACTAATCATAGCTTTCTGTTATCATATTTTACACTATCAAGATTTATGCTGTACAATCTATGTTCATTTTAAATGTATCATTTATAGAAAAAATGTAAATGCAAGTGTGCTGGACATTGTTAATATATATATAATGGAGTTTTTTGTCTGAATCTGTCAAATGTTAATGGACTAGACACTGTTAATGTCATTATTGACCTTATATATTGTATATACTTATTGGATATAGTTTTTCTTGTATTAGTTATAAGCTTCTTTTATTATTTTAGACAAAAGGGGAAATATGGTGATATGATGTCTCCCAACATATTGTGCACCCTAATAAACTTATTTGGGGTCAGAGAACAGAATAGCCTCTAGATAGACATAAAGGCCAGAAAATGGTGGCATACATACCTTTAATCCTATCACTTGAGAGGCAGATGGATCTCTGTGAATTCAAGGCCACACTGGAAAAAGCTAGGCATGGTGGCACACATTTTTAATCACAGGAAGTGATGGCAGGAAGCAGAAAGGTATAGTAGGAGTGAAGACCAGGAACTAGAGGCTTTTAAGCTTTTAGGCTTTTAGCAGCAGTACAGGTGAGATCCATTCGGATGAGGACTCAGAGGCTTCCAGTTTGAGGAAACAAGATCGGCTGGGAAATTGACAAGGTGAGGTTAGCTATGAATTGTTCAGCTTTTCTGATAATTCATAATTTACCCCAATACCTGGCTCTGAAGCTTTTTCTATTAATAAGATCATCAAAGGTTCACGTTACATTCATAAGGCTAAGATTCTCTCCCAAATAAATGTACATATTGAATGCTTTCGGCTATAAATAACCTATGCTTTTGTGATACATGTGTCATGTTGTTCCCTTTGGGACAATTACTCTGATCTTGTCACTTCGTGGTGCTAATGTTACCTTGAACACACAGCAGGCATTTTCTCTTAGATCTGTCCATTTTCTCACATTCTATCATGTCCTCAGTCTGACATATTCAGCTTTACTAAGTATCAGTGATGCCTTGAAGGTCAGAGTTCTGAGGCAGAATTCTTCCACAATGACTACATTCCAGATAATAGTTGAGTACAATTAATTGTGACCCCATTTTGACATAAAGTTCTCCATTCTTCTGTGTCATGCTGTTTGTAACTGTTTCAACTGGAGCGCCTTATTTTTCATTCATCGCTGCCGAACTCAAACAGCTACATTTTGGAGGACTGATCTGCCTCTGAATATAGCTATTAATCCCCTTTGGATCTCAGTATCATTTGTCTTCTCCTTGGAGCACTCCAATATATTTGCTTTCCAATTTACTTTTGTTTAGCAGCCCATATTTCTTAAACAAATTGATACTATCGTGTCATTTCTAAGGTGAGTTCCATCCATTATATCTTAACATTTTTTTGTCAGTCACTATTACATGAAACTTCACACAACAGAAAAACCAACTAGGAATTGCATAAATAATTTTTAATTTACTTTTCTTCAACTGCAAGTGCTGACATGCACAGTGGATGGCATCCGAATTGAGCAACCAGAAGCCAGACTCCTACTTTTTGGTAGTATGATTGACACTTTTGTGTGTTTGTCATTTTTAACTTCTTATTCCTTTGTAAAACCCACTCTTCATGTCTTCTAAAATGTCTTCTTCCACAGCTTTGTTGATGTATAATTTATATGCAATAAAGTGTACATATGTAAGTAAAAAATTCACCGTTCATATATACACATCAATGTATTATTTTCTTTATATTAAAAATAATTAACACAACTATTATTCTTAAAAGTTCCATTATGTTTCTTTACTGTACCCCTGGTCCTCTACCATTAAGGAGCTTTTGATATGCTTTTTAATTAGGTAAAATTATTGCCCATTTTCTATAACTAAATTGAAGTCGAGCAATCTGGTGTATATACTTTTCAGTATATTTTTTACTCATCATAATGATTTTGAGATTATCTCATGCAAGGTTTGCAAAAATAGGAAATTCCTTTGTGCTCCTGAGTAATACCTTAATATATAGTTATATCTCAAATTATTTATACATTCATCTGTTGTTCAATATTTGGATTGCTATCAATCTGGGGTTATTATGAATATGGTGGGTATGTATGCTTGTACAAATGGCTTTGCATGAACATAAGCTTTCCTGTCTCTTGAGATAACTATCATATGATAAATGTACAAATTACTTAACATATGTGTTACAATGTATTTTGTATTATAATATTCAACAAACTATCAAAATATATGTATAGATATCAATGTTTTAGATTTGGTTGTCCAAAATAATTGCACCATATTATATTTTCACTGGCATGAAATGGAAATTCCTGTTGCCACTTATCTTCACATGTGTGAGGGATGTTCAGGTTTATGCAGATTTTATTCTGTATTTTCTTTTAGACAGTTTTTACTCTAATTTTTATTTATCTATTAGCTTTCATTTAGAGTAGTAAGATTTTGTTTATGATATTTTAGAATGGCTTCCACTTAGATTGGGTGACGATTTCAGGTTTTTAATTTAAAATTCTTGCATTTGAAATCATAGCTTCTTTGGGATTTGATAACGCTCTGGGCACTATCTGGGTTTCTCTTCACATGAAAGGTGTTTATTTTAATGTAAGTTCAACTCATTTTGTTTTCTTATTTTTTGCAAGAAAAAATCCATCCATATTATTATAGGGAGAATGAAAATGATCACAGGTATTTACATAATGAGCTTGTGTTGGTGTTGAGAATAAGGTCTAGCTAATAAGATCTCTAGTACAAACAAGTTTGGAATAGATATAATGGTTACCTTTGGTGCTTAGGTAGAAGAAGAGAAGAAACATTTCCACATAAAGGAAATGATTCATCTTATATCCTCTCGGGCCTTTGTCATACAGTGTGCCTCAGTGAATATTAAACTGATGAAGATGCTAAACTGTTTTGGAAAGGAATTGTGGCCACGTAAGCATTGGTTAAATATTTCCTTCTGATTCTCTGAACAAATAAAACAATACAAGCTGCCACAAACCAGAAAAAAATCTTTTAGAGATTATATCCTATGACTGAAATAGACAGTAACTATAAATAAAGGTAAAATTATTATTAAATATTGTAAATACACTAGTAGGATAAAACACCGACAGTTTGATTCCACAGATATTCCGTTGTATATCCTGAAGTGTCTCTGAATAACCCAGGAGCCGAATGTAGTAGGAAAAGGATGTCCCAATGGCTGAAAAGGGAAGAGATGCTCTTTTTCAGGGACTGTTCTGCTCTACCTTCAATGTACAACTGTGTAGCAACGATGGTACAAGTCACCTGGTTCTTACACTAATTACATCAGGGACAATGGACAAATCTCGTCAAACATCAGTAACCACCCGAAGTAAATCATTTCTGGAGTGAAAGGATTCCTGTTTCATCCCCCACTTTGAGGTTGAAAACTGTGTGTGAGGTACGTAATTGACAGTTTCCGTCACTGTTACAACTTTATTTCCCTCATCACAAACTGATCTTAAACTTAAACCTAGCATATCTTACTACTGGAAATTTTTTCCTAATAAAATATTTTTGGAAAAGAAAAAGAAAAGAAAGCTCTGGTGACATCCACCATAAAATAAGTAGACTGTTAGGAAACTGATATTTTGTATTATATCTTAGGACATTATTGGGGTCAAATATAAACTTGATCTCAGACCATTAAGTATCAGTCATAAGTAGTTGGTTAATTAACTCAAACATCACTCATTTATAGCAAGAGAGTATAAATACAAAGTGCCTCTAGTCTGGGGACCATACTTACTTTTTATAAATTGCCATAGGGAGTGCATATAATTCAGACCCAGAGATGTTCTTTTTATTTTACACATAAACTGTCCTTTAGCTAGTATTTATATATCTTAGTCCTTAAAAGTTGCTATTGTTTTATAGACTATTGTCATTATCTTAATAAATGTTCATATTTAATTGCAATCTTGTGAATTATTCATCAGAATAGAGCTTATTTATGCAATGATGGGAAATATAAGGATTCTGGGATAAGACTGAATGACGTTAAAATCTCAGCTCCATGATGGGCAACCTTACCCTGACATGAAGCTTAGTTTGAGTGTTGGAATAAAGTCACTGACCAGCATGGTTTCAGCTTATCTGTGTAATATGAGTTAAAGTATATGTCTATTGAGCAATGGTATATAACAATGTAGTGCCTGGTGTTCTCAACAGAACGAGACTACTAAAATGGCATTATTTTGTACTTTTACATATTAGCATTTAACAAGTGTTGGAATGGATAATGAGAAATGACTGATAGTTTTTCTTCCAGCTTAAATATCTGGCTATGGAATTATGCATGCTACAGTGAGCCCTTCTCTCACGCTTCAAAGAGGTGTCTATTCTGGGAACAAACCGGTTAGGGGATAGAAAGCGTGTTAAAGAAATTAAGGTTGCACAGGAATTTCTCTTATTAAACTGAGAAGTTTACATGGTGGAGTGGGAAAACATGAGTGGGTTAGGAAGCATATGCAATAAGAAATGAATTCTAGAGTTAATAGGAGCTTTTTTTTTGTAGATCACCTTTTTTTTCCCATTATGCTTCAGATATCATAACATCTTAAGGGTGCAAAATAATTCAATGTATGCAGCTGATATTGTGCCTTTTTACATAGACATAAATTTGTGGGGGTATATCTGTGTGTGTATTCGACTATTTTTTCCATTTCTATTTTTCATGTGTATGCATGTGTGGAATGAATGCACATGTGTATTTTTTTGCATGTGTATGGGCACATGTGCATGTGGAGGACTGAAGTTGATGCTGGGACCCATTCTCTCTTGCCCTCCCACCTTCCTTATTGAGACAACATCTCCCATTCAAACCCAGAGCTAGTCACTTGCTCTGTGGATCCTGTCTCTTCTCACAAGGTTGTAGGACACAGCACTGGTCCTCCATGCCCACCCTGCATGGTTTATATGGGTTTATGTGGGTTTCTAGCTATCTGAATTTGGGTCTACATGCTTGTATCACCTGTGTTTTAACTGCTGAATCCACTCCTTGCCCTCTTTTTTTTTTTCTTCTAAAAATACATCTTGAAAAGGATGTAAGCTACCTTATTTATTTCTTTATTCCTTGTTTGTTGTTCACTTTACAATCCAGTTTTACTCTCCTCTGTTAAAAGCCTGGTCCATAATAAGCACATTTACATATGGATAAACATAAAGAACCAGCCTGAGTTTAAAATAACAGCTTCAACAGCATATTGGGAGCACTTAAAACTCTAGAGGGCTGTTAGCTCTGATTGGAACTGTTATGACCATTTGCTCCCAAGATAAAACTCTACTGTGCTACCCTTGGCTTAAACTCCCAGTGATTGTACAGAATACTGCTTGGGAACACTATAACAAAACTATCCTGGGCATAATAGCTATATACACTCGGAGTCAGAAAATTGCCAATTCAACTAGAAAAAAAAGGGGGTTGCTTGAATAAGATGCAGCTCTGGAGCTTGCTCATTGTTTCTAAGTAGGGTTTGTGGATGTACATATTAGAGAGCTATAAACCATATCTAAAGGAAAGAATGACTCTATTAGTCATTTCTATTCTCAGAAAGATTTTGTACTGTAAGGAATTTAAGCACTGGTGCATGAAACTTAGAAACAGTCCAATAACTTCATGCATTTAACTCCTATTCTGGCTTAGGAACCATTCAAAGCAGATAAACTGCAGACCATAAGATTTATAATCATACTGTGAATATTTTGATAGCTATTATACCGTGAACAAATTTGAGAACTCTTTTCTCCCTTTGAATCAAGGCAATTCAAATGCTATATTTGCCAGCAAACACAATTTTAGAAATCATTAAAATTAATGAAGTCATATTTTCAAACAATAGAAATATTCACTGCAATTAATTTATTTTTAGATCTATAGAAATAGATTTTATGTTCTGATGTGCTCTGATATTCTCAGTCCCTTTATTGTGGGCCAATGATAGTAAGAAGTATTACCATGTGACTAGTAGTCATAGTTTCCTTGTTAAACCTAACCTCCTCACTCATTTGTATAGCCGAACTATCAATCAAAATTCTGGTGTTTTTCTCTCCCAGACACTAGGGTATTTGGCATGTCTAATGTTCTGGTCTAAAGTCATTTGAGCAGGAAAACTGGGTTGTATAAGAGATAAGGTCATACATTTACTTAAAATGATACATGGATAGGTTTTCTTTGCTTTTAATTTTCTTTCTTTATTTTTCTTTTTGCTTTCAATGGTTAAAACTTAAATGACTAATCAATAAAAGAAAAACCATTGTTTTTATTTCCTCCCAACCCCTCATTAACTTATAGCATGTTTGTAACACTAAACTTGACATCAGTAGTTGGATCCAGAATGTTCCATTGTTAACTTTTCCTTCCCTGTGAAGACAGACCTTTCTCTGCTAGAGAAGGGCAGTGTTAAGTAATTCATGTTGTCTCTATCTGGTACTAACTATACTTTTGATGGCTTTCCTGAGGACTCACCAGAAGCAACAAAGCAAAAGTGTAACACAAATCTTAAAAGGTCTTATTAATAAAAAACCTGGAGTCAGATATTGAGATGAAAGCTGAAAGACCAGAGAAGCAGAGCAAGTCAACCACAAGTTCTTAACCTCTAGGAAAGCCTCAGTCCTGTTTCCTCACACCTTATATACCTCTCTCTGCCTTGCCATATTACTTCCTGGGATTAAAGGCATGTGTGCTTCCCGAGAAAAGACATGAGCTCTCAGGTGCTGAGATTAAAGTGTATGCCTCCACTGCCTGGCTCTGTTTCCAGTGTGGCCTTGAACTCACAGAGACCTATCTGGATCTCTCCCAAGTGATAGGATTAAAGGCATGTGTGTCACCACTCTCTGGCCTCTATGTCTGATTTAGTGGCTGGCTCTGTCCTCTGATCCCCAGATAAGTTTTACTGGGGTACGCAATATATCACCACACAAAGGTAATCACTTGTCAGGTTGCTAAGATACAAAATATCATGGCCAACCCATTAGTTTCCAAGGCAGGGAACATAGGAGCAAGATAGGTAGCTTACTCCACTACCAGAATAGAAAGAATGAACTGTTAGAGAATGTCATGCAGTCCAATGGTGCTGTGAGAGACATGCTTTCTTGGAGTTAATCACCTAAATATTTTATTTAGAGACTTGTTTGATGATCTTACTGACAAACATCTGTATTTGCTGCATTTGCTGCTTCTAATCCATGCTATGAAGAGTAGCCTATTTAAAATGTCATTATCAGTAGTATTCCTGGCCACAGTGGACAGGGGAAGTTTGATGACATTGTCCAGGGAGAGTAGTGGTTTTAAGCAAATGAATTTTTGTTCAGTCTTTCGTTTGGAGTGTATTTGTCTCACCACTGTTATTCCATTGTTAAAGGAAAACAAATTTCACATATTTAAAAGCCAGAGCTTCATTATTAGATAAACACTAATAACAATCAGAGAACATGATGCAATCAACTTAAGGGGGTGTTTGGAAAAAGGGAGGGATTAGAAAAAGAATAGAGGAGGGAAAGTTAAGCAGTTCTATTTTAATTAAAGTTATATTTAAAAAATTTCAGAAGTAATTACAAAAAATCAGCTACATGGGGATACATGTTGGGATGGCTACACATTATGAAGTGTCCATTTACAACTGTCATCAATATTATTCTATTTTCTCTATTTCCCAAGAGTTGTTCCTTGATTCAAAATGAATAAAATGCTTATCTTTGGAATTACATCTTACTCATGATGTTGCTCTCAAAGTAGTTTCTCCCCAAGATGCTTTCAACATAACGAGTCCTGAAACTCTCAGAATTAAATATTACTTAGATTTATTAGAAAAAAGCTTAGAGGGACAATACAACATTAACTGACATTAAAAAAAAATGATGATTTTTGCAAGTCTTCAAGTAATTTTTAGGCAACAAACCCTACTATTTTGACATATTGAAATATTCATATGAATCAAACATTTTCAGCCGTACAATAAAATACTATTAGAATTACTCATTTTAATTGTCTTTGGAAACTGTATACATAAACATCACATCACGATCATATCTAGTTTATACTTCTTCCCTCCAAGTCTTTCCAGGTTTGTTCAACACAGCTCCTTCCTGACTCAATTTCCTCATTGAAAAAAATAAACCATTGAGTCCAGTTAGTGCTGCATATATGCACATGAATGAGGGGTCAAACACTGGGACATGGGGCAGCCTACCAGTGGCCACTCCACCAGAAACAGTGACTGTCACTCTTCCAGCATCTATCAATGGCTTATAGTTTCTCAACTATGGATAGGGTCTTGGGAGGCTTTCTTTACTCCACGCTGTTACCTCTGAACTGAGTTAATCTTGTATAGATCTTGTGCAGAGAGCCACAGGTACTTTGAGTGCATATGTGCAAGAGTTACTCCATGTCAGGGGGAGAGGGGCTGAAATAGATGCCCCACCCTTGGCTGTTTACTCATGGCCCTTTATTCTCAGCACTTTGAATACTATGAGTCTCTGCATCAGCCACTACCCCCTGAGACAAGGGGCTTCTCTGATCAAGATTGAGAATAGCAGAAATTGATGGCTATCAATACCAATATTTAGAAGACAGTTGGACGCTGGGCGGTGGTGGAGCACGCCTTTAATCCCAGCACTCGGGAGGCAGAGGCAGGCGGATCTCTGTGAGTTCGAGGCCAGTCTGGGCTACCAAGTGAGTTCCAGGAAAGGCGCAAAGGTACACAGAGAAACCCTGTCTCGAAAAACCAAAAAAAAAAAAAAAAAAAAAGACAGTTGGACATTAACATTTAATAAACCATCAATAATGTTTTCCCTTGAGCCTGAGACGCTCCTAGTCATGCATTTTGACTAGGTTTATAATACCAAGCCTAGCATCGCACTAATCATGATTATTCAAGAAAGCATATTCTGGCAACTGTTGCAGCAGTAGGCACCTCTCACCTTGCTGCTCTGTATTGCAATATGCATGGTCCAGCAACTGACAAGGTTGTTGAGGAACTTCCACCCCCAGCAGCCTGCATTGTAGCTTTGAGCACTATAAAAACTAATTATGAGAGAGAGAGAGAGAGAGAGAGAGAGAGAGAGAGAGAGAGAGAGAGAGAGAGAGAGAGAGAGAATATCCTGGTCAGCCCCACACTGATTTCTCCATGTCCTACTACCAAAGCCAATAGTGCCTTAAGCAGTCGGCTCTTACCTAATCTTGGTATGGTGAGGCACCAAGAGCAATATGGCCGTAGCCTGTACTGTTTTGGGTTTGTGGGGCTTCCCTGACAAAATCACTCATAGGGAAGTATCCTGTGTGTGGGAGGCACTGAAGATTTTATTTAATAATTCATATCTTCTGGGAGCAGCATTTTTCACCCATGCAGGGTGCCTCTGTTCAAACTCATTTTAATTTATTTTAATTACCATTAAAATGAGAGGGGTTTCCTAATATATCCTGAAATATGCTTAGTTTTGGTTAGTCTGCCCCTTATCTCACTAGTCCCCCTCCTCCTGTCTCACCCCTACTTAAACTTTAGCTCCCAATGTCTCCCGTCACACACACACACACACACACACACACACACACACACACACACACATCACATTTATTCTTTGTATTCTACTTTTCATTCTTATTTTTTTAACTTGGGATACAGAAAGACACCAGAAGGTGGAACAACATTCCATGCCCATGGATCGATAGGATTAACCTTGCGGGGGGTGGTGGTGGTGGATTGTCCTGGCTTGTTTTATGTCAAGTTGATACAAGCTAGAGTTAGTTGAAGGGAGGGAGCCTCAACTGAGAGAATGCCTCCAGAAGATTCAGCTATAGGGCATTTCAACTTAATTAATGATTGATGGGGGAGGGAGGGTCCAGCCCACTGTGGGTGGTGTCTGCCATCACTGAGTTAGTGGTTCTGGGTTCTATAAGAAAGCAGACTGAGCAAGTAAAAATGAGCAAGCCAGTAAGCGGCACCCCACCCCCATGGCCTCTGCATCAGCTTCTGCCTCTCCTTCTGCCTCCAGATATCTAAGAGTTTCTGTCCTGATTTTCCTTGATGATGAACTGTGATATGGAAGTGTAAGTTGAATAAACCCTTCCCTCCCAGAGTTGCTTTGGTCATAGTGTTTCATGACAGGAGCAATAGTAACCCTAAGACAGTAACCATCCTACCAAAACTAATTCACAGATTCAATGCAATATTCATGCAGCCATAATAAAAAAGAGGCAATCAACTAGAAAATAGGAGGGGTATAGGAGGGGTCTAAAGGACAGTATCTGAGAAGAGATTCAGGGAGGAAAGAGAGGAGGGAAAATGATACAATTCCATTTCAATTTAGAAAAAAAATTGAAAAGTTAATAGAAAGTTTTCTTTCACAGACATAGAACAAACAACTCAAAATTTATGTGAAGGCACAAAACACCAAGGATAGCCAAACTAATTGTGAACAAAAAGAATACTGTGGGAGATGGCACCATATCTGATTTCCAAGTATGTTATAGAGCTATAGTAACAAAAACAACATGGCACTGGCATAAAAAGTGACATATGGATGAATGGAACAGAACAGAAGATCCAGATACAACATGGAGCAACCACAGCTCTCTGATCTTTGACAAAGGTCCAAAAGTAAACAATGGTGAAAAAAATGGCAGCTTCAACAAATGCAGTTGGGAAACCTTCATTTCAACATGCAGAGAGAGTCTCAGCTCTCACCTGCACAAATTCAGTTGCAAATGGATCAAGGACCCCAACTTAAGATCTTATACTCTGAAATTAGTAGAATAAAATGTAGGGTGCATGCTTCAATGTATAAACATAAGTAAAGACTTTTTGAGTAAGACTGGTAGCATAGGAAATAAGACCAACAGTTGATAAGGCGGGTCTCATGAAATTAAAAAACAAACAAAAACTTCTGTACAGCAAAGGACACCATCAACTGAGTGAGTAGGGAGGGAGGTCTATTGAATGGGAGATAGATTTTGTCAGCTGTATATCTGACAGAGAATTCGTGTCTAGAATATACATATAGCTAAAAAAAAAATCTAAACATGAAGAAAACATGAACTCAGTTAAAATGTATTAGTGAACTGAGTATAATATTTCCAAAAGAAGAAATATAAATGGTCATTAAAAGCTTTAGAGTGTTCAAAAACAGGTAGGCTAACTGCAAATCTTCATCTCTCCCTCCTCTTCTCCAAGTCCAACACCCCAGTCTCCCTCCTGTGGAATTCCTTAATGCCCTCCCCACCCCATCCCATTTCTAAGTGTCATAGCCCAAAACTCAGTAATACATTTTACCTGGAACTCCTAGTTTTACTGGACAACACACACAATCTAAGAACCAGAGAGGGAAATGGAAACCAAGGGGAAAAAAAAAGAAAACAAACAAAAACAACCACCAAACAAAAGATCAGATACCAGTACATAGAATTACAATCTTCTCAACCCTCTTTCCTCGATGTCAGCCTAAAAACACAATTAATAACAGCCAGGGCAATCAATATGTCTCCTCTAGAGACTGGCAACCTTACAGCAGTCCCTAAGGATTGCAGCATAGCTAAAATACAGCAAAAAAAAAAAAAAAAAAAAAAAAAAAAAAAAAAACTTAAAAGAGCCTCTGTGAATGTGATAGAGTTCCTCAAAGAGGAAGAATCCTGCATCCTGCTAAAGAAGGGGAGAAAGGGTTGTAGCAGCTGGAGAGGTCAAGGACACCACAATAAAACTCATAGAATCAACTAACTTGGATTAAGAGGGGCTCACAGAGACTGAACTGACAACCAGGGATCCTGCACAGGACTGGCTTAGGCCCTCTGCTCATGTTACAGTTGTGTAGCTTTGTCCTCTTGTAGGATCCCCAACAGTGGAAACAGAGGCTGTCTCTGACTCTTTTATTGGCTTTTGGGACCCTACTTCTCATACTGGGTAGTCTTGTCCAACCTTAATACAAAAAGGTGCTTAGTCTTACTGCAATGTGATATGCCATGTTTGATGTTCATGGGAGACCTTTCCTAAACAGAAACAGAGGAGGAGTGGAAGGGGGGTGAAAACAGAGAGGCATGGGAAGGAGGTACTGGGAGGAGAGAAAGGAGGGGAAACTGCAGCTGGGAGGCAAAATAATAAATCAATTCATTAAAAAAGGAAATAAATTCCTTAAATAAATCTATGAAAACATGTAGACTCACAATGGAAAGGAAATGAATAGAACCGTAAGTGAAAATGCAATCAAGGAAGAAAATCCAAAGTGAGGGAAATCTTGAAATGGAAAATTTAGGAACTTGAAAGGAAGCACAAGAGAAACAACTTGTACTCACCAACAGAATACAAAGAGGGAAGGGAGAATCTGAGGCACTAAAGACATGACAGAAGAGAAATGTCAAATCGAAAAATTTCCTGGCATAAAACGTTCAGGAGACAAATCTAAGATAAATATGAGTAGAGGAAGAAGAAACAAATCTGGCTCAAAATCACAGGGACTTTTTCAACAAAATTATAGAAGAAAAATTTCCCGACTTAAAGAAAGGCAGTTCTTTCCAGCCTGCTTTTTTCCCAAATACCTGGCTGCACTTTCCAAAAAATTGACTTGGAGACTTAATATTACTTATAAATGCTTGGTTGATAGCTCAGGCTTATTACTAACTAGCTCTTACAACTTAATCCATTTCTATTAATCATTGTATTACTCTGGGGCTGTGGCCTTTACCTCTATCCCATTTTGTATGTCTGACTTGTTTTCCATCTGGCTGGTGACTCCTGACTCCACCCTTCTTCCCATCATCCTTAGTTTGGTTGCCTAGCCTATACTCCCTGCCTGTCTACTGGCCAATCAGTGTTTTATTAAACCAATTTGAGTGGCAAATATTTATAGTGTACAAGGGGATAATTCCACACAGTAAAATTCTTAGTAAAATACTTACAAACTGAATCTAAAAACACATCAAAAAGATCATCCACTATGGTAAAGTAGACATGGTTCAACATACATAAATCAAAAATGTGATCAACAATAAAAACAAATCTGAAGATAAAACCCACATGATCATCTCATTAAATGCACAAAAGGCCTTTGACAAAATCCAACACCCCTTCATTTTTAAAGTCCTGGTGTTTAGGGATACAAAGGGCATATCTCAATATAAAGGCAATTTACAGCAAGCTCATAACCAACATCAACTTAAATGGAGAGTAACTCAAAACAATTCTACTAAAATCAGGAACAAAATAAACTTGTCTACACTTTCCATACTTACTCAATATAGTACTTGATATCTTAACTAGAGCAATAAGACAACTGAAGGCAATCAAGGGAATACAAATTGGAAAGGAAGAAGTCAAAGTATCCTTATTTGCAGATGATATGATAGTGTAGCAGAAACATTCCACCAGAAAAAACTCATATAGCTGATGAACAGTTTCAACAAAGTAGCTAAATATATAAAATTAACTCACATAAACACACACACAAAAACCAGTAGCCCTCCTATATACAACTGAGCATCTTTTGTCATCAAATGAACTTTCAGTAGCAAGACTGGTTTACATCTGAGTTGTTGGCCAAGGGGATTTCATTGGATCCCCTGGTCAACCCAGGCTTTGGCCAAGAGTATAGGTTACTCTCCACAAATTGACAGCAAGGCCCAATTGCTACAATGTCTACATGTCTCATTGACTATGGAGAAGTCAATCTGGTGATTACATACAGCCTGCACACCTACATAGTAAAGGTACTCTGAATGTTACTAAAGGAGAAATGTAAACACCAATGCAGGCAAAAACACTTCAGTCTACAATGGAGTTATGACTTCAAGATATCTAGAGCGAGCGATGGTAGCACAAAGCTTGTGGGAGTAATCAATCAATATTTGACTTGATTTAAGACTCACTCCATGAAGTGGAGCCCATACCACATACTGCTTAGGTGATCAATAATATGAGACTAGATAGCCCAAGGAACTAGGGTAAAAACAAATACTACTGTTCTAAACAATAACAGCAAGAAAAAAAGGTACCACAAATTGACATCTGCTGACATTCTGCTATATTCATAGATCAGTGCCTTGCTTATCCATCATCAGAGAAGGTTCCTCATGCAGCAGATGGAAACATATACAGATATGCACAGCCAGACATTATGCAGAGTGAGAGACCTTGGAATATTCAGCCCTTAATGGATTGTCTCCATGAAATCCCTCACCTCACTGATCAGGGAACCCCATGGAAGATGAGGCAGAAATAGTGTAATAGCCAGAGGGAATGGGAGAATACCAGCAAAACGAGGCCCTATAAATCAACTAGATCTACACACATTTGAACTCATAATGATCGAGGCAGCACGCATTGGAACGACTTAGGTCTTCACTAGATAGGGTCCTAGAGATGAAAAGACCCATGCCCCCACTCCTAATACAGAAGTAATTTGCAATTCGTAATCATGTGCAAATGAAAAATTAGTTTTCTCCAAGGAAGTCTCACTGGGGAAGGAAACAAACCACTCTTAATTGTCGTTTGCATGCCTAGCAATAGATGGCCAACAGAGGAGGAACTCAATGGCATCTTTGGAGTTTCCTTATTGTCCCAAGGATTTTCCTTTTTTTTTTTTTTTTTTTTTAAAAAAAAAACATGTTTTATTTTATTTATATATTTTCCCTCATTTTGCCCTACATAAGCTTTGCATATATATTATGGCTCCCAGTTTAGTGTTTTTAAGGAATTCCTGAGTGTGTGAACAAGTGAGTCTCTACACATTATATGTTTCTGGTGCTTTGCAGGAGTGGGAGGGGGGAGTTCTTTACCTTCTGTTTATTTGTTTTATCCTATTTCAGCATGTTAGTTTTGTTTTTATCTGTTTTATTTCATTTTTACTATTACCCTTGAGAAGCCTGTTTGTTTTCTAATGAGAGACGGAAAGGGGATGGATGCAGATGGAAGGGGAGGTCGGGAGGAATTGAGAGGAGTACAGGGAAGGACAACAGTAATCAGGATACATAATGTGAGAAAAAAATCTACTTTATTATATGTGCATCAAATGAAACAATGTTCTCTAACTGTTTTTAATAATATGTAAATAATAATAATATAACTTTCAACCTTTTCTATCTAGAGTTGTATGGTAGACTATTTTAAACAAATTGTACAGAACCCAGTGATAAAGTATATATAAAAGTATGTACAAATTACAATTTTGAAATGAATTTTATATATCAATCTAACAACTTTTCTCTGCCTAGCATCTTGCAAATGATGTTGACAATTCTGTAGTGAAGAATGAAACAATATTTGTTTATAAACCAATTTTCCTTAGTGTACCTGGGGAAGAATTTCATAACAATTATTTTGATTTGAAGAAAACTTTGTATTTCTGGATTCTGGGATGAAAATCATAAATAAGGCAGGGCTGCCTTTTAGTAGAAGATGAGCCAATGCATCACAAGGAGACATCACAATTACAGAGATGTGTTTGTTAGTAATCAAGACAGCAGCAGACTTCCTTGTTTCCAAAGTAATCTAGTGTTGGCAGTGATTGGCTTTGTACAGACTAGCTGTTTCACTGAGGCAGAAAAACTAAGGATTTCAAAAAGAAATGAAGCTGAAAAGTTTGGGAAGAACATTTGTGTTCAAGAAAAGTACAACTCTAAAATAAATTTAGAAGAGGAAGACACAAATCAAACTAACGTGTTTGCATCAGTGAATGTAACAGCAATAGTGGGTTTGACTGTGGGAGTGATGAGGTGGAGATGACAGAAGAAAATGGCAGAGCTATCTCTAGAACCTTTCCCTAGCATTTTGTTGTTGCATTCTTTCACTGTTGGCAAAGGGATGGCTATGATCTGAAAATTACAAAACAAAAACAAAAACTTCATATCTGGAACTCTGGATGTCTTTCTTTGTTACTTCTGTTCAAAGCTATCATAGTTTGAGTTTTTGTGGTTTGTTCTAGAAAGCTGACAACAACTGTGTAAGTTTCAACCAAATTTATAAAATCTAGTAATGCTTTTCTAAGTCCAAAGCCACCTGCATAAGCATAAGCTTGCTCTCAGAGACTGGTCTGCTCGCCTTTCTTTTTCTAGGAAGCAGGGTATGTGATAACTGCCTGTGAGTAAATAGAAAACCTAATCAAGAGTCCCTTGTGCCTTCTGATAAAAAGCTGGCAGAGAGAGAGAAAGAGAGGGAGGGAGGGAGGGAGGGAGAGAGAGAGAGAGAGAGAGAGAGAGAGAGAGAGAGAGAGAGAGAGAGAGAGAGAGAGAGAGAGAGAGAACCCTACCATCATGCTTCATGCTCCACTCCAAATTTATGGGCAGCTCGGATCTGCCAAAGTCCAACCTTCTGCTTGATGGTAAAGCGTGGCTTTCCCACCCACATCACAGCTGGCTTCTGAGTTGTCTCATCAATGTCACCTACAAAGCATTCTTTGCTTGAGATAATTTGGCAGCCTTTCGCATCCTGGGACATTGGAGTGCAGCCAATCTCACAGTATGGATGCTAGCTTGAGGAAGCTCCCATGGCTGTTGGTGTAAGGCTGACTGAAGGAGGATGAGTTTGAGCAATTTGGATGGCAGAATATACTCATGGGCTTAACAATTTATTACTCAGAATGTTAGAAACACCATATTCAAATTTTCAGTTAGTAAAAACTCTACAAATAGGCTGTTTTCATTTGCTTATTTTCTTTTCTTTGTCAGTTCATTGAAACAGCATTTAACATAAAGGAACACTTAAGTAGAAGCAACTGTTACACCATAAGCTGAGTTCCTCCAATGACTGATTTTTTTTTTGAAAATGAGAGTACTCTATTCAGATACGAGGAGGATGTTTTGCAATATTGACCTGGTTGGGTAAGCTGGTTGGGAAGCAATCATGATATCAGATTGGGGATAATTAGTGGAAAGAGCAAGTCAACACACATTGGTTCCTACTGTATTTCTACCTCTGCAGTTGTCATGAGAAAGAGCTTCTCTGCCCCCATGTTAAAAAGGATGAGCTAGTTCTGAAAAATACAGCAACCATCAAGAAAATCTGATAGTCCTGTTGGGAGCATTGCCATGTGAGAGCAGAGCCTGGCTTACAGCTTACAAGTAGTCAGCCAGAGAAGGGCTGCTTCTTACCTGTGTTCCTGTGTGTTCATAAGGAATAATCAATGCTACCTTTAAAAGGAAATACACATATGGAGAAAAACTCTATCAATGTTATCTGAGTCCCACATTATCTAACCTTAATAATTAGCCCGTGTTATTGGATTCTAGAATATTTGTTATATTTTTCCTATATTTTAATGAATTGTGACAGAATTGGTAATTGTCAAAACCAAACCCCAAACAGCTACTAAGTTTCTGGTACAAAACCCAAGTTTCCTTTTATATTTCTTGGTATGATAAATGGGGACACAGAGAGAGTACCTTGAGAATAAAGTCCAGAAGAGAATGGAACTTAGGATATAAGTGCATCGGCACCTCTGGAAACAACTGAGCAGTTTAACTTTTCTTGGCTCAGTGTAAGGTTTTGCCTACCTCGGTCAGTGAGAAATCTGTCAGGGAAAAATCAGGTTGTCTGTGTGCAAATTAAGCTTATTGATTCAAGAGTGGCCTTTTTAATGAATTGGCAATGGAGAGACTATGATGGTCAACGCTAGAGAATTGTCCACTTCTTGCCTGGTTCACACAGAATATTAGTGTTATTCAAAACTGTATTTAGTTTCTGTGTATAAGAGTGGATGTTCTCAATTGTTTTTCATATTGATTTTTTTCATATACACTTGGGATACTTTTAAAATTGGATATTCATTGCAAATCCATTTGCATCCAAGTCAATAAAAAAAAGAGATGACATTACAAGTAATCCTCTATATTAAGTAATTAGATAGTCTTCTTTCTTATCTCAGGAAGCTACACATAAAGCATGTTGTATACATTTTAAAAAATCTATATATGAAGGAAAGCATTTCTAAGTATTCCACAAATACAGACAGGTAGATAAATGATGTATAGACACATCCATAGAGAGATGGGCAGATAATTATTAAATGTATCTAAATATAGAGCAGTGATTCTCAACTTTCCTAATGCTATGACCCTTTGTTACAGCTCCTCATGTTACAGTGACCCCCCAATCATTAAATTATTTGTCACTACTTCATAAATGTAATTTTGCTACTGTTAAAAATTGTAATGTAAGCCGGGCAGTGGTGGTGCACGCCTTTAATCCCAGCACTCGGGAGGCAGAGGCAGGCGGATCTCTGTGAGTTCGAGGCCAGTCTGGACTACCAAGTGAGTCCCAGGGAAGGCGCAAAGCTACACAGAGAAACCCTGTCTCGAAAAAAACCAAAAAAAAATTGTAATGCAAATATATAATGTGCAAGATGTCTGATTTGTGACTGCCCACCACAAGAAGGTCATGGCCCATAGGTTGAGAACCATTGATATAGAGACATAGACACAGACATATGTGGTTATATGGATGTGTATGGACATTTATTTAGAAAAAAATCATGCATTATGCTATCAACATTATATATATTTCTAGAAATATATACTTTTATGAGAAACACAAACTGATTTTTTTTTTTTTTTTTTGGTTTTTCAAGACAGGGTTTCTCTGTGTTGCTTTGCGCCTTTCCTGGAACTTGCTTTGGAGACCAGGCTGGCCTTGAACTCACAGAGATCCGCCTGCCTCTGCCTCCCAACTGCTGGGATTAAAGGCGTGCACCACCACCGCCTGGTGTCAAACTGATGATTTTTATTATAGAGCCAATGAAGTAAAACAGACAATAAACTGTCTATCTCTATGTTCACTTGTGGATTCACACACAACTACCTTGTACAATTACTGAATTCTTTCCTACTTTCATTAATTCAGTCTTTTCTGACCTCTGTTCTGGAGTTAAGCTTCAATCCTGAAAGTCACGTACAGAAATTACTTTCTGGAAATGGCTACAAGATCATTATAGGTACAATGGACAAGCTGGACTCTTAACTTTCCGATCTTCCAGAATTAAGTCTCTATAACTTTGGTTGTGTGCACAAGTGGAGGGCATATACTTCCTATGTGCTTGGGATGCAGTTTCCAAATTTCCTTTCAAAATTCACTTTTTATACATTATTTGTTATATGTATTTTATACTGCTGTGTATTATGATATGTAATCAGCTTTTGATGCCATGTAGTCATGGTGGTTTTTGTTTAACAGTGTATGATGTTCTATGGAGGGCTATTTTAGAAGATTAAAAAATCTGTTATTAAAACTGCCCACCTTGCCGGGCGGTGGTTGCACATGCCTTTAATCCCAGCACTTGGGAGGCAGAGGCAGGCGGATCTTTGTGAGTTCGAGGCCAGCCTGGTCTACAGAGTGAGATCCAGGAAAGGCGCAAAGCTACACAGAGAAACCCTGTCTCAGGGAAAAAACAAAACAAAACAAAACAACAACAACAACAACAAAAAACTGTCCACCTAATTGTGTTCATATGACTTCATTTTATACTAATGATCACTATAACAACAGACAAAATTTTCTCTTTATACAATCTTAGCATGCTTCCCAACAAGAATAAAGATTATGAAATAAAAGGTGAAATGAATAATAGCTCCTCTTCTCCTATAAAATTACTAAATAAAGGGAAACATCAAATAAAAAGAGCCATTTAATGGTAACAAAGAGCTATAGCCTTTTGAGTGGCTTGTTGACTCTTAAAGGAACCAAGGCATGCAGAAAGAGCGTTGGGTCTTCGGGTTGCCTTTAGTGTATTGTATCCTAATTGGCCTTCCTGTTCTGTTCTCTCCAGTTTCTGTCACAGAAAAAGCCACTGGCATCTCTTCATCTTCATGGATCAGAGTGCACCATTCCCCTGCTGTCAGGCTTACATTTCTGCTCATTCTGCTTTCCACAAAATCGACAGCTCTTACGATCTCCAAAGAAAACTATAGGGCAGGTCCTGGCTCCCTCTGTGATCTCATTTCTCATGTCTCTCACCCATGGTCACTGCCTCAATGAGCAAAGACATTTCCCCCACTGTGGGGTTTGCCTTTGATGCTTCCATGGAGTCCTCCCGCTCCATATTAACCTGGTCCTCATTTTCTCCTCTGCTCATTGGAAGTGATCTAGGAGGCTTTGTGGTAGCTTATGTGCTGATATCCTACTACCATGTCCTTTCAAGCATATATTGCTAGCCCACACTGTGTTCTATTTGCATAAAGTCATCAATAAGAAAAATTTGCTAGCTCAGTCTTCTTGATTTCCAAATGGAAACTGTTGTAAACCAATCAATTTCTAGAAATACATTGTTATGAATTTACACTTGATTCATGAACATTTCAAGATTTACTTTAGTTTCAGGCCATCCTGGTCAGTTACTCTGCAATCACACTTTACTGACGATTCCTGGTGGACAACAACTATCCTCCCAACATGTAGCACATATTAATAGGTTCTCTTGGATACAAATCCATCTTTTGAGATCCCTCCTCAGATTGTGGTGATGGGGGTAATAGCCATGCTCTAGAAGTGTATGTCTTTCCCCACCATTTGCAACCTAGAATGCAAGATACCACATACTTCTAAATATATGGAAATTGTAAACAAGTGATCACAACCCGGGGTAGCTCCTCTCTCAGCTTCTCAAATGCAACACAAGGTGGAATCTAGAGACTGAACAACTAGTAATTTCCTCACTCTGTGTAACTTTGAAAGTTGCCACCAGAACTAGTTTGAATGAATGACGACAAAGACTGACCTAAGAGTCATGAAGCACTACTTCCCTACCTCTGTCTCTAATATTTTTTCTTCCTTGGGATTCCATGATTTTGGAGTTCTATGTAGTTCCTGCTACACAACACACATTCAAAGATGTGAAAGAGAGAAACTCAAGCCAAAATAGGCACTGTTTCCAAACTTCTTCATCCAGACAAAGGCTTTTATTTTCTTCCCCTATGCCCAACAGCAAAATGTACTTACTCTGGCCTCAGCGGCTCCGTTCTATTCTGTTCCATATCCTGGGATTTTCATAGCTCAAATTACTTTTCAGTTTTCAAAGCCTTTTTATGTGCTTCAAATAGAACAGAACGTATTTGTGTATTGATAATGGTAATATATGGAGAACTCGCAAGACTGAGGTCTGGAGCACAGATCTTTGTTGCCCCAGGTCTGAGAGCAGGTCAAATGTTTTTATCTATAAAATAATTCTGTACTTCAAGGGTTTACGGCCTTATTCCGGTCTTTAGACATGCCACTTAACACATCTCACTGTGATGCCTCTCTGTGTAATTGTTTCAGCAATGAAACTATTCCTATCATTATGAGGACAGAGGTCAGGTTTCACAATAATAACTTTACTGGGAATAAAATATAACTCAGAAACATTGGAAATCATAAATAATATGCTTGTCCAATGCTTTGTTAGACATGTTAGGAATTTAAATCTAAAAGATTTATTAAATGGTGCGTATTTTATATTCTCTTATCTATCATAAAAAACTTTAAGTATATCTAAGTTTAATCATAAATGGGTAACAATAGTTGGTTTGTGAATAAAACATACTTTTTAGACAGTCAGACTGTGGGGCCCAACCACAGTTTCAATGAACACAATTACACATTTTTTTATTGTAGCAGCATAGGCTGGATTGTAGCATACACCAGCACAGAGAGTGTTTGGATGGCACACTGTGTGGCGTTCACCTGATAAATGAAGAAATTAGGAGAACAGTTATTTAATGAATGAAAGGACAAAACAATGTGAGGGCCTCTAAGATCAGTTCATTACACATTGCCAGCATTAAACATATTACACTTTCATTCAAGAATGGCATGTTAACACATGTGTGCCCAAGATTCAGCTATACCACTCTTGGGCATATACCCAAAAAATGCTCAATCATGCCACAAGAGCACTTGCTCAGCTATGTTCATATCAGCATTGTTTGTAATAGCCAAAACCTAGAAACAACCTAGATGCCCTTCAACTGAAGAATGGATAAATAAATTGTGGCACATATACACAATGGAATACTACTCAGCAGAGAAAAACAATGACATCATGAGGTTTGCAGGCAAATGGATGGATCTAGAAAAAATCATCCTGAGTGAGGTAACCCAGACTCAGAAAGACAAATATGGTATGTACTCACTCATAGGAGGATACTAGATGTGGAACAAGGATGACTGGACTGCTACTCACATCACCAGTGAGGCTACCTGTAAAACAGGACCCCAAGAAAGAGACGGCGATCACCCAATGACAGAGAAATGGATGAGATCTACATGAACAGCCTGGACATGAGTGGGAGCAATGAAGGGCGAGGGTCGAGGGAAAGAGAGCGGGAGATCCCAGCTGGATCAAGAACAGAGAGGGAGAACAAGGAATAGGAGACCATGGTAAATGAAGACCACATGAGAAAAGGAAGAAACAAAGTGCTAAAGAGGCCCACAGAAATCCACCAAGATACCCCCACAAAAGACTGCTGGCAATGGTCGAGAGACAGCCGGAACTGACCTACTCTGGTGATGGGATGGCCCAACACCCTAATAGTTGTGCCAGAAACGCCATCCAAGGACTGTTGAAAAGTTGAATGCAGACAATAAAATCGCCAGCATATTTGCCAAAATTCTTATTTATGGATCATATGGACTTGTACAGAGGGCTTTAGGGATGAAGGACCTACTTTTTTTTTTTTTAATTTATTTTACATCCTGACTGCAGTTTGTCCTTCTTCTTCTCCTCCCAGCCCTTTCCTGCATTTCCTCTCTGAGCCCCCATCCACTCCTGCTGTTTCTGTTCAGTAGAGGGCAGGCCACCCATTGATATCAACAAAGCATGGCTTATCAAGTTGCCATAAGACTAAGCACTTCCTTTTGAATTAAGGCTTTGCAAGGTGACCCAAGATAAGGAACAGGGTTCCAAAAGCCAGCAAAAGAGTTAGAGACAGCTCCTTTTCCCAATGTTAGGAGTCCCACAAGAAGACCAAGCTATACAACTGTCACATATATGCAGAGGGTCTAGGTCAGTCCCATGCAGGCTCCCTGATTGTAGATTCAGACTGTGTGAGCTCCTATGAACTCAGATTAGTTGATTCTGTGGATTTTCTTGCAATGTCTTTGACCCCTCTGGTTCCTAAAATCATTTCTCTCTTCAGTAGGATTTGGAGAGTTTGGCCTGATGTTTGGCTGAGGATCCCTGTCTCTGTTTCCATTCATTGCTAGATAAAGGGTCTCTGATGACAATTGGGCTAGGCATCAATCTATGAGTATACCAGAATATCCTTAGGCATCATTACATTGACAATTTTTTCCCCTCCAATACTGTTTGGTTCTATTCTAGGTCTTCGTGTCATCCAGCCTGTGGGTCCTGGTGCTCCAGACAGTGTCAGGGATGGGATTACTCTTGGGGCATGAGTCTTAGGCTGGACCAATCATTGGTTGGCCACTCCCTCAGTCTCTAGGCCATCCTTACTCCAGCACATCCCATAGGAGAGCAGACTATAGGTTGAAGGTTAGGTGGCTGGGTTGGTGTTCAAGTCCCTCCACTAGGAGTTTTGCTTGGTCCCAGGAGATGGAAGATACTGCTTTTAACTGTATGTGGTTTCTGCTACACTATCAGTACTGTGTCACCAGTCTTCCCACCTCCCTGCCCCCAAGACTCCTCTTGGATATCCTGTTATTGCCTGTATCATGGAGATCCTGCAGCTTTTGGTCTGCAGGACTGGTGCTTCATGTGCTACCTTCAGATGATGGCTAGGGTGGATGTTGGGGTGGGCCAACTCATAATCCTGGTTCCAGGCCTGGGTAGTTGCAGGGCTGGTCAGCCTGCTAGCTCTCCCGTGTCCTTGCCACCAGGCTAGTTCACCCCTTGCAGCACCGAGTTAGACGCAGGGCCAGTTCTCCTGCTTACATGCTCTCTGGGTTGGCGCTCTCACCCCTACATCCTCAGTGCCAGCTTTACTGTGCTGTCCAAGCAAAGTGCAGGAGCTACTCTCCCAATTGCTGCAGCTGGTGAGGGGTCGTGACAGCTCTCCTGCTCTTATGACCCTAGGGTCAGCTTTCCCACCCACCAGAGGCAGTGAGGGGTGGGGGTGGGGGAAGGCATTTCTTCCCCCTGCCTACACCACCCTATGGCAGATGAGGGGTGGGGCCAGATATCCCATGTTCACATTCTTGGACCGGTTCATCCACACCCCTGTCAATAGGGTCTGCTCATTGCGCTGCCCAGGTGAGGAACAGGGGGACCTGCTTTCCTGAGCGCAGCAACTGGTAAGGGGGAGGGCTGGCTCCCCGCGTCTGTTGCAGGTGGTGAGAGGCGAGGGGTAAAGGGGGATGTCTCTCTCCCTTGCCCATGAGGCTGCGGCATGAAAGACTAGTGGGGATAGCTGTCCCATGCTCACAACTTCGGAGCTGGCTCACCCACACCTCCGCCAACAGGTTAGCTCTGCTGTGGTGACCAGATGAGGTGCAGGGCCCGTTCTCCCTAGTGTTGTGGCTGGCAAAAGGAAGGGTCAGCTCTCTTGCCAGCTGGAGGCAGCAGGGGCCAGAGGCTCCCCCCAGTTCTGGTTACATCAGTGTTTCCAGCTATGTCAGTTAATGTTAGCAGAGATATCCAATTAATTTTAATTTAAGTCTATGTAATATATCATTGAATAATACTCTCCTAAATCAATTATAACCCCCACGAAGAGATTAGATTATCTGAGCTGCCTTCCAAATATGAGGCGACTAGTCTTAGGTTGTTTTCCATAGGAGTCTTGAGGGTGGGGGGAAGCTCATTTCTTTTTCATATGTCTATTGTGAAACAATTGATATAGAACCTATATTTTGGAAGAGCTCCTTATGGTTAATTGATTGATTATTTGAAGTTCTTTGCTGAGTTCAGGTGAGAGCCAAATAAATCTTTGATCCCAGTGGAGATGTCAGGCAATAGACACTATGCTCCCTGCCCAGAAGAGGGTAGGAACAAGTGTCTCAAAACACAGTCTCCTCAGTGCCAAGGATCATTTGCCAGGTTGGTTGCCAGTGACAGCACACTAGATTACTGGCTTCATGATTCCTGTTCCATCATAAATTCTTGACTACGACAAAGAGAGAGACAAGAGAAGAGGGGAGCTTCTGCCATTCCACACTGACTACTACTGAATTTGCCTGTTACAGGTCCTCTTGTTTATTCGAAAAATTTTAGAAACTCTCACAAAGTTTTACCTAGTATCTGTTAGTTATTGACACACACACACATGCATGCACACACATATATAAATGTATATATATATATGTATTGTGTGTGTGTGTGTGTGTGTGTGTGTGTGTGTGTGTGTGTGTAATGTCTCACATAGTAGAGATATTTTGTGTTTCAAGTGAACAAACAGCGGGGGGTGGGTGAGAGGTTCTTTCCACTTATAATTCTACTTACATTTGATAATTGTGGGAAGCAAAAGCAGAATCATCAAACATCTAATCATAGCACATTTATAGTCAAGAGAAATTAATGCACCTGTACTCTCTTGATTGATTGCTGAAGCTCAGCTCAGTTTCTCTACTGTTAAATAGTTCAGGACCTCTTGTCAAGGGAACATGCTACCCACAGTTGTTTGGATCTTCTCATGTCAGTTAACTTAGTTAAGACAATGTCCCATGGACATCCCCACTGACTAATTCATTATGAACATTCTCTCACTGAGATTGTCTTCTCAGGTGAGTTTGGGTTGTATCAAGTAGACAATTAAAACTATCACACTCTCCCAGGATAGAAATATAACATGTATCAGAATTTTCATCTTAGCTTCTCTGTAAAGTACCTAGAAACATAATTAAATTATGCTCCAAATTAAAACCACAAAATGAACTCAATTAGCCTTCTGTGTATATTTTTATTGTCTCAAAATACTGCTTCATTCCATGTGGCTAAAATACTGATTATATTTACAAGAAGTGATATGAAGGAATATAAAAAAATTATAACATTGAGAATGCGATTTTAATAAGAAATGTTTCCCATAGTCTCAAGAATTTGAACAATTGGTCCCTGTTTGGGAGTATGTCAATGGGAGTAGATTTCGAGTGTTTATAGTTGCTCTCCTCTCTTACTGCACTTCATGTACATTCTCTCTGCTTCTCATTTGCAGTTCAGAATGTGAGCTTTCAGCTTCCTGACCCTAGATTCATGTAAGATACTCGCTGCTATGCCTCCCCACCATGATGGACCTTAACAAAAGCTCAAACAAACTCTTCCATCAGTTGCCTTTGGTTGCAGTGGTTTAACTCAGCATCCTAGTCAGGTTTCTGTTGCTATGATAACCATCATGACCACAAACAATTTATGGAAGAAAGAGTTCATTTCATCTTCCAGCTCAAAGTCTATCAGGAAGGATAATCAGGGCACTGACTCAAGTCAGGACTCAGAGGCAGGAACTGAAGCAGAAGCCATGGAGGCACTCCTCTCATTGGCAGTTTGCACCTCATGGCTTACTCTGCCTGCTTTATCATACAACTTAACACCACCTTTCCCAGGGTGACACTCCATCAGTAGATTGGCCCTTCATCCAACAACCATTAATCAAGAAAACTCCCTATAGATCTGTCTATAGGAAATCTGATGCAATTAGTTTTTCAATTGTGTTTCCTCTTCCCAGAAAACTTCTGTCAGAGTGTTTAGCCTATTACCCAACTTACCACATCAATACATTATTACTAAACTACAAGTCTTTGTTGTTTAGCCGCAATATCTCATATTACTTTCAATATCACAATACAAAATATAATAACTTAGAAAGTCCAAAAGCCTTTTTGACTTCAAAAATGTCAATCTTTTTAAAACACACACCATCTCTTTATAGGTTCTAAGTCTCCATTTCTTAGATACTATGAATAGAGAGGCAATGGACATGGCTCAGATAATATCTGTGGAGTAGGATGTCGAGTCCTTTGGGCATAGGCTGAGGACTGCTATAGCTTGTTACATGGTAGATTTTTTTTAGCAGTTTTCAGTCTATTTAGCAGTGAATAAGGGGTCCCTTTTCTGAATACCCAATTTGCCAGATTCAATTGTCAGTTGTTTTGTTGATCTTTGCCGTTCTAACTGGGGTGAGGTGCAACCTCAAAGGTGTTTTGGCTTATGTTTTCCTAATTGCTAAGGGCAATGATATATTTTTTGACAATTTTTCTTATATTTTCTCTTGAAAACTCTCTGTTCAGATCCCAAGCTCATTTTTTTGAATGGTTTATTTGTTTTTGTGATTCTTTGTCTTCTGAGTTCTTTATATAGTCTGGATATTTATCATCTATCAGATATATGGCTGGCAAAGATTGTCTCCCACTTTGGTGGCTTTCTATTCATTTCATTGATTCATTTCCCTTAGTTATCATGTCCATCTGCTAATGAAAAGTTAAAAAAAAAAGATGTGTTACATGTACACTATTGAATCCTATTTTCAGTTATCAAGAAAAAAAATGAAATCATGAAAGTTGCAGGTAAATGGAAAGAACTAGAAAATATCATATTGAGTAAAGTAAGCCAGATCCAGAAAGACAAATATCTCATATTTTCTCTCAAGGAGGTTCCCAGTTTCAAATATTTAGATGTTAATGCCTAACTTGAAGTCATTACAAAAGCACAGAAAGTAGAAGGGACCTTTGAGGTAGGCAGGGTGGAAAACCGTGGGAACTGTGGGGGTACAATAGCAGGGTACAAGAGAACTGAAGGGGAAATTGGAAGTGGGGGTGAATTCAGGGATAATACATACAGAAGACTGAGAGAGGATGGTAAAAATATTTTTAAAAAATCACAGTATTATCTAACTACCAAAAATATCTGTAATTCATTTAAGTCTGTTTATGTATATATATATATATATATGTATGTATATGTATGTATGTATATATATATACACACATATCTATATATATAATCCCATATATAGCTTCAGTGAGATTTTTTTCATGTAGAATGGCAATACTCTTCTGAATCACAGTTGGTTCTTCAGTCACAGATGACCATATCTACACAGTTTTAGTGCAAACTAGAACAAGAATGCCTCTCACAGAATTATTTCACTCCTCTTTGAAACATCATAAGCCAGACCACCATTGTCTTTATGGCCCTTGACATTATCTTCTAGGTTCCCACATATCTCATTAAGCTTTGAAACACTCAATGGCTTTTACAGTCCAAAGGTCCAAATGTTGCCACAATCTTCCCAAAACAAAATGGTCAGGTTTGTTATAGCAATTCCCCCATAAAACTGGTACCGATTTACATCTTGTCTAGGTTTTTATTGCTGTGACAAAAGCCATGACCCAAAGCAGCTTGGGCAGGAAAGACTTTATTTCATTTTACAACTCATAGTCTGTCACAAAGAGAAGTCAGAACAGGAACTCAAGGCAAGAATCTAGAGGCAGAAATTGAAGCAGAAGCCCTGAGGAATGATTCTTACTGACTCTCCACATCTTGATTAGCCTAGTTTTTTATACAACTGGGCCCTTCCACATCAATCATTAATTAAGAAAATGTCCTACAGATTTACCTACAGGCAATCTGATGGATGCTTTTTCTCAATTGAATTTCCTTTTTTTTCTAGCTTTTGCCAAGTTGACAAAAAACTCAAACAGGATACACAACAACAGAAAAGTAACTAATACATTGGTTGGGGCTAGACCTTGCCTGTTACAGTGAAAAAACCCAGTCATGTTATTTTGCTTGTATCTTTTTGAGGACTGTGGCTAACTTTATAACCTTGTATTAGAAAAATAATTGAATCTGTAACCAGAGGCTAGAAGACAGTAAGGGCTGAAAGCAAAAAGAACCAGAGACTACCACTAAAGAGATTTCCGAGGAAATTAAGGACTTTAGAAAAGCAATTAGTTTCAGAACCTTCTTGTGAAATTTTGGTAAAGAATCTGGATGCATTCTGCCTACATCCTGAGAACTTGCCTAAGACTAACCTATAATATAATAAACTAATTTCTTTGGCAGAGGCTACATAATATTGAATCCTTCATATGGTTATTATCGACCATGTTTATACAAGTTTTCAATGAAAAGGAGCAAGCAGGGCACAAAGAAATACAAAATTTGTAGTTTGTAGAGAAAAAGGTTCATTAAGATACTTAATGCTATAGTCAAATCATGTGCTGGAAGAGAGGCTGTAACTGTTAAGGAGATCCCTGCTCTCCACTGGAATAAAGGACTAGATGCTTCCAGGGATGCCTCACCCAGCTAAGCTCCTAACTGGAGAAACTGACCCTAAAGAGTTGTCTGCTCATGAAAGCAACAAGAACCTAAAACTTCTGCTAATGTGATTCAAGGTAGTCATGGTTCATTCAAAGTTGGTAGCCAAACTTGGAAGTGTTTTTTCCACGTGGTGACAGCTTAGTGGAAAGAAGTGTTAGGGTCCGAGAGAAGCCCCCAAGAAAGACCATCAATAACATATGCAATCAGCAAAGGCGTTTATTATTTCCAACATGTTGGGGTGGCAAATAGCCACCCAGGAAGGAAGGTCAAAAGCTTCTTTTAAGCAGAGTTAGGGGTATTCCAGGGAGAAGAGATTAATCTGGTGCTGATTGGTGGAGGAAAGATTAGTCTGGGGGCTGATTGGTCGGAGGCTCTAGTGGTTAGGGACCTTCCAATTGCAGAGTAGGGAAAGCTCTCTTTAGCCAGCAGAAGGCTCAGGGGTTTCTGCTGAGCCAGCAGAAGGTTGTGGGGCACCTGCTGATTGGTTGCCCCTGAGTTGTGGTTTTCCTGAGAACTGCTTGCTCAGCTCTGGCCACTTCCAGTAAACCAAAGACCTGGTCCCTGGCAGGACTATTAGAAATCTGTCATGGATCTGATCTGGCTTTCTGCCCCCCCCCCCCAAGGATGCAAAAGTTCAGGGGTCAATGATTCTCTATCATTTCGGATAGCTGCTGAGGTGAGGCAACTTGTGGCAGAGGAGCTCCTGAGTGAATGAGAGAGAGAGAGAAAGAGAGAGAGAGGGAGGGAGGGAGGGAGAGAGAGAGAGAGAGGGAGGGAGGGAGAGAGAGAGAGAGAAAGAGAGAGAGGGAGGGAAGGAAAGAGAGAGAGGGAGGGAAGGAAAGAGAGAGAGGGAGGGAGGGAGAGAGAGAGGGAGGGAGAGAGAGAGAGAGAGAGAGAGAGAGAGAGAGAGAGAGAGAGAGAGAGAGAGAGAGAGAGAGAGAACGGTGGAGCCATTTAAGTCCTGTGACACCTTCGTGGAGCTAGAAGATTTGGTGTCTTTCCTATTGAGGGAGGTTTAGTCTTTCTTTTGTCCAACATTTCCTCACCATGTCTCCATTCCTCTCTTTTGAATTCATAATACATAGTTATACATTAGAATACATGTTAGAAGAATACAATTTTCTTTCTGATTTTACAGGGGTGTTACATTTAATAGATTACCTTGAGTTTTAAAAGAGACGTTGGGCTTAAGACAGTGTTGAGACTGTGGAAGACTGCATGAAATTTTGATGTTCAATTAAATGCATTTTGCATGATGACATGGCTATAAGTATACAGAAGCCAAGGAGCAGCATATGGCATTTGAACAAGAAATGTCTCCCATAGCCCCAGACATTTAAACATCTAGTTTGTGAGGGTAGGAGTTGGGGGCTGGGGGCACTGTTTGGGGGTAAGTTAAAGAGTTATGGCCTTGCTGCAGGAAGTATGTCAGTATGTTGAGTAATTCTAATCTCACTCACTTTCTGTATCTCTCTGTGCTTCATCCCTGCACTTCAAGATGTGAACTCACAATTTCCTGTTCCCATAGCCACATCTGGTCCCTGCTGCTATGCCTCCTTACCATGATGGACTCAACCTCTGGGATGGTAAGTCTAAAGAAACTTACTTTTTTCTTTTTTTTATAGCAGCTAAAATGCAAGTAAAACAGAGAACTATTTTCACTAGAAAATCTAGTTTTAGGGTTCCCATTTATCAATTATTTGTTAAATGACTTCCCTAAGTAATGAAACACACCAAGTTTTGTGAATTTGTTATGTGGATTAAATACATAATTTATATAAATATTTTTAGCATGGACCCTGGCATATTAGAAGAGACAATTGATCATTAGTATTATTCTAATGATATATTAAGTTTATGAAAAGTACATATTCTTGAAAACACAATTTAGCCTACTTAGGATTTTAGTTGCTTGTTATAAGTGGTGTCCTAGCTAATTTTTCAGAGTTGAAATCTTCTCAGGAAATTCATTCTCCATTTTTCTGTCACACAGCTGTTTTGAAAGTATTTTTCACTTCCTTCTTTCCTTATTTTATCATAGCTTTACTCTGGTTTTTACAGTTACATGAAGTCATATATTGACTCACTCCTAGCCAGCATATGGACTATTAGCCATAAAACATCCTGTAAATATGAGCTGCTTCAAAAATAAAAAGGTTGTAATATTTTTAAAAAGGAAATTCCCTTGAAAAGTATAGGTGAGAGGAAGCTAGTCCATAAAATGCAGGCCTTTTATTGAGTAGTGAATTTTCTGCTTTCCTATGAGAGCATCAAGGAGGGAGTGACCCCATAGATTTCCATTAATGTCATGACCCATAACTTGTTCCCAGCATTTCTGCCAATTACGAAGACTTCCTTATCGTCTTTATGATATGCTTACCTTGTTTCTTATACTTGGCTGACAGCTTGCTCATGTCCTCTGGCCCCGACCTTGACTTTTTATACACAGAAGATACGCAGGCTGTCAATACTAACATTAGAATAGGGGAGAGACAGTCTGGCTGCTAGAATCTGGGACAACTCTGGCAGCTCCTGCAGATTTGTATATTCTCTCTGGTTACTCAGTTTGTTCTCCCCTCTTAAAATGTTAGAAGGCATTCCAATGCTAGAGCACTAATACATATAATTAAAGAGGCGTGACTTTTTATTTTATTTATTTAATTTTTATTTTATTTTATTTTTTGCTGTACTCATCCCATCGCAAACAGTTTGAGTATCACCGCATTACTCATGAGGAGTCATAAGCTCTAACCTACTAGATACTAAAAGGGCTCAATGGCTAGGGGTGGACAGCTTGGAAGGGAGCCCACATTGCTACTGACCTTGGATGGCCAAATTATCCCAAGCAAGAATTTTAGTCTGTATCTCATATTTTAAAAATAGTGCTTTTAAAGGTCCCACTCTTATTTGCATCCATGAGACCCAATATATATTTTTTTTGCTATTTTTATATTTTTAAACTTTAAATTTAGGAAGCAGTACAAGTGTGGTGATATAGCAAGCTAACAGTTTGCAAACGTGCTTAAAAAAATAACCTCCAGTTATTGTCTCCATAAAGAGACTAGAATAAATAATTGTTCATTTTAAATAATTAGTATTAAGACAAATAAAAAAGAGTCAAAACTGAATTTACAACCACTTTTTATTTTTTAAAATAGCAAATAGCTTCCACTTAATTGACTATATACATAATTTGATCAATTCATAGTCTAAAAATTTTGAAGTTCTTTCTCTTTAGAAAGATCTAGGAAATCTTCTGAGTTACCAAAACACAATTTTGAATGAAAACTTTCCATTGTTACCTCTTCTGACCATACTGGTTTTGAGAGAGTTTGGTATTGTTGATAGACCTGGATGGTGTCCTCAGTTGTTCGATGCAGTTATGATCACAGGGATGGATATCCAGAAAGGAAAGAAGGGGTATGGAGGAAAAGAGGAAGGAAAAAATACAGGATGAAAGTAGGAAGGGAGGGAAGGATAAACAGTCAAACAAGAAAGATAGGAAGCAAAGAAAGGAAGGATAGAGGAAGGAAACAATACTGGACAGAAGTAGACACAAAATTCAGTAGAAAAAAAAAGAAAGGAAGGTGTGGTATCACTTGCACTTTGTGATCTGAGCATTATCCCCAAAGAACTATAAAAATAGGTCACAAATAATCCTCAGCAAAATTACTCGCCCCTCCTTGTAGCCAGAAGTTTCTCAGGTCCCACCCAGCCTGTGTTCCCATAGCTGCTTATAAAATAATCACTGAGAGACTTAATATTAAATTAAAACTGTAATTAATTTAATTAAAAACTGTATGGCCTATGGCTCTGGCACATTATTAACCAGCTCTTATAACTTAATTCAACCCATTGTTATTTATTTTATGTCTTGCCATGTGGCTTCATGGCTTACCAGTACTTTCACATCTTCCTTCTCCTAATGGCTGCTTTCAGTGTCTCCCCTCACCTTTTTCTTCCTTTGTCTCTTCAGTTTGAATATACCGCCTAAGCTTATTCTGCCTCACCATTGGCCAAACAGCTTTATTTACCAATCAATTAGAGCAACACATATTCCCAGCATACAGTAAGACGTCCCTCAGCACCTCTTCCTGTCTTTCCCTTTTCTCCAGCAACTCCCTGTTCTTAGATTTTTTTCCTGTTATTTTGTAGCAACCTCAACCTCATTCTTTTGTGGCTCAGTTTGAGGACTTTGAGATTTGATCCTTCATCTTTGCAAACCAGAAGCATGTATCTTATTCTGACAAGTTTATTGAAATCTTAGATTAAGGAGAGATAAATTATCAGTACAGGTTTTAGATGATTGTATGGAATGGGTTAATTCTTGTTTTCTTTTTCATAATCTCTCCTTCCCAGAGTTCACAAGATCAAACACTGTCTCAGAATCTGAGGAATATTTTGAGCTCCCTGGATTTACCTTTTGTTCAATTTCAAGTGACTGCTTTACAAATTGAGATATATGAGATGTATTCCTACTACTCTGTAGTGATGGACACTTGTCAGGGGCCTTCTGATATTTTTATGGCATCTTTACATGCCTCCTATGTTTCTGTTCCAATTGTGGCTATTATCTATTCTAGGGCTGGTAAGATTGCTTTCTTTGTGTAATTAAAGAGGCAGAGTACTTTGGTATTTATAACAACCCAACATCATTTCAAAGCTCTTAGCTATTGAATGATTTGTATGGCAACATAAAAGCACAATTTTCTCATCTTTAATTAGGAACCTTCTTAGATCAGGCTAAAATGTTCCTTCACAGGACTTTGTCTCAAACTGCCATTTTTCTATTTCCCCCATTCCTCACAGACTTCCACTATTTTTTTTAAATTATTATTTTCCAAGAAGCATTCCCAATTAAACTGTTACACATGAATCTAGAACTTAAGCTGCTTTGGGCATGCCAGGTTCCAAGACTTTCCTTTATGTTAAGTGTTGGCCTGAATCTCTGGTTCATTAGAATGAAGTGAAACTTTCTGGTTGGTTTTAATTTGAGGAATGCAATCATATCCTTAAGCCTTATATTAAGTAATTTAGATTTTCTGACTGTTACTAAGCTTTACAGAATAAAAATTACCCACTAAAAGGATCTGTATTTTCAATATTGCATCCACATTCCTAATCTTCAGTTCTTTGAGCCAGATTTAGGCAGAAGAGTGATGCTGGGATTGCACTGTGTGTGCATGTGTTGGTGGTAGTGTAATTTTAACACTCAGCAGGCTGTGTAATTTCTTAGTGTAGTTGTTCTTCCTTTACTGAGAAGGCCATTATCACCTCTACGTAGCCCTCTGAGACTTAAGTTCTGGTATGGTCTGATCTCCGGAATACATTGAGTTATATCCCATTGATATTCTCTTTTCCTTCCACAGCAGCTGCCCACATGAGGTGATTTAGCATTTGCTTCAAACACTTTTTGCTCTTTTAACTTTTAAGTGATTTTTCTCTTCTTTGTAGATGTAATTCTGAACGGCTTTATTAAATAAGAAACACAGAGCCAAATGCAGAGTTAAAAGCCCCAGAGGTCAGAAAGCAGTAGCTAAGAGCTGAGACCAAGACCACCTTCTTACCCCTTGTTGCCACTGCTGTCCTTCCCCTGAGAAAGAGACCTACTTCCTGTGTGTCTTTTTCCCCCCTTTTATTTTATTTTACAATACCATTCAGTTCTACATATCAGTCATGGATTCCCTTGTTCTCCCCACTCCTGCCCCCCTCCCCTTCCCCCCAGCCCCCCCCCCATTCCCACCTCCTCCAGGGCAAAGCCTCCCCCGAGGACTGAGATCAACCTGGTAGACTCAGTCCAGGCAGGTCCAGTCCCCTCCTCCCAGATTGAGCCAAGTGTCCCTGCATAAGTCCCAGGTTTTAAACAGCCAACTCATGCGATGAGCATAGGACCCGGTACCACTGCCTAGATGCCTCCCAAACAGATCAAGCCAATCAACTGTCTCACCTATTCAGAGGGCCTGATCCAGTTGGGGGCCCCTCAGCCTTTGGTTCATAGTTCATGTGTTTCCATTGATTTGGCTTTTGTCCCTGTGCTTTATCCAAATGCTTAATCATACCACAAGAGCACTTGCTCAGCTATGTTCATATCAGCATTGTTTGTAA
Organism: Peromyscus maniculatus bairdii; assembly: GCF_049852395.1. Taxonomy (NCBI): domain Eukaryota; kingdom Metazoa; phylum Chordata; class Mammalia; order Rodentia; family Cricetidae; genus Peromyscus; species Peromyscus maniculatus. Next base: position 38,174,637 of record NC_134866.1, on the reverse strand, counting down.
TAGCCAAAACCTGGAAACAATCTAGATGCCCTTCAACTGAAGAATGGATAAATAAATTGTGGCATATATACACAATGGAATACTACTCAGCAGAGAAAAACAATGACATCATGAGGTTTGCAGGCAAATGGATGGATCTAGAAAAAATCCTGACTGAGGTAACCCAGACTCAGAAAGACAAATATGGTACGTACTCACTCATAGGAGGATACTAGATGTGGAACAAGGATGACTGGACTGCTAATCACATCACCAGTGAGGCTACCTGTAAAACAGGACCCCAAGAAAGACACAGGGATCACCCAATGACGGAGAAATGGATGAGATCTACATGAACAACCTGGACATGAGTGGGAGTAATAAAGGGCGAGAGTCGAGGGAAAAAGAGCCTGTGGAAGCAGGAGATCCCAGCTGGATCAAGAACAGAGAGGGAGAACAAGGAATAGGAGACCATGGTAAATGAAGACCACATGAGAAAAGGAAGAAACAAAGTGCTAGAGAGGCCCACAGAAATCCACCAAGATACCCCCACAATAGACTGCTGGCAATGGTCGAGAGACAGCTGGAACTGACCTACTCTGGTGATGGGATGGCCAAACACCCTAATAGTCATGCCAGAAACCCCATCCAAGGACTGAGTAATCTGGATGCAGAGATCCACAGCTAGGCTCCGGGTGGAGCTCCGGGAGTCTAATTATCGAGAAAGAGGAGGGTTTATATGAGGGAGAATTGTTGAAACCTGTGTGTCTTTTTATTGACTTTCTGTTCTGCCTTCTCATTTGTTGTAAACCCAACCACATGACCTCCTTGTCACTCCCTGTATAGACAGACCTCCAGGTCTCTATGGTTGGTATTGAAATTAAAGATGTGTCTCCATGCTGGTTGTATCCTTGAACACACAGAAATCTGCCTGTCATGTGATCGGGATTAAGGGCGTGTGCTACCACTGCCAGACTTCTGCTAAATGGCTTGCTATTAGCTCTGAGCCACAGGCACTTTTATTTATTAACATACAAATAAAATCACATTTCAGCACAAATAAAATATCACCATAGTTCTTTGTCCCAAAACACAACAAAAATCAACAATGCAAATGACTGCAATCTACACATATACCCTTTGATAATAACTTTAAATTTTAATGGCCTTAATTCTCCAATCCAAAGATACAGGCCAGCTGAATGGGTGAAGAAACAAAATCATCTGTCTTATACAAGAAGCTCAGCTTTTCCGATGCTACATAGAGAAACTGTGTCTCAAACAAAACAAAACAAAACAAGACAAAACAAAACAAAAAACAAAAAGAAGAAGCTCAGCTTTAAAGATGGGAACTACCTTAAAATGAAAGGAGGGAAAAATATTGCAAGGAATAAGATCAGGAAACAAGTAAGTGCTACCATCCCAATATCTGACAAAATAGACCTCAAAGTATGACCAGCTAGAAGAGACAAAGAAGAGCACTTCATTCTATCAAGGGATCAATCAATCATAAAAACACTACTAAATATATATGCACTAAACTCTGGGGCACTCAATTTCATAAAAAAAGCATAATGATGGAATTAAAAGTGTGATTTCATCATCCCTACTTGTACAAGAGATAGGTCACCTGAATCCAAAATAACAGAGAAACCTCAGAATTAAATAACATCTTATAGTAAAAGGAGCTAACAGATATCTACAGTATATTCTGCCCATATGTCCAAGAACATACATTTTACTCATCAGCACCTGGATGCTTCTCCTAAATAATCCACCTGCTGGGAAACAAAACAAAACTTAACAAATACAGAAAATTAAAATGATCTCATGTGTCCTTTCTGACCACTATGCAATAAAACTTAAGGTCAACAGCAAAGAAAATTCTAGTTAATATATGAATGCATGGAGATTAAACAACTCATTACTGAACCATGGAAGGGTCAAGAATTTGAGAAAGAATTAAAAATATTACTAGACCCAAGTGAAAACGATCTCCCTTCATGTTTTTAGCCCTTGACTGAATTCAGTTTTAAAATCCTATGATGTCTTTGTAATTTCACTCAGCCATGTGTTCGTGTCTTCTTTGATTAAGCTTGTGGTTTTCTTTCCAAATCTTGTGTCCTGAAGTTCATCGAAGTATTATCACCATGTGGCTGTGGTAGAAGTTACGACTTTTCATTAGGCTTCCTCTGACATCATCTCAGTGGGAAGAGGCGGTAACGAGTCATTACCACTGAATGGAATTCACTGATGCCACAGACAGGTCAGATGTGCTGCACTCCTTGTTGGTACAAATGCCAATTCCAGATTCCTACTTGACTTTCTTGACAGCACCCTGAAAGCACGCTTTGACACCTTGTTTATTTCTTTTCAGAATGGAAGATGTGGCTTTCTATTTCATCTTTGTTGTTGTACACAGAGATTATTTTCCTGTGGGGTTGGCTTGGATTGAGGTGATTATTGTAGAAATGTTTCGATGCCTACTTTTCTAGCTTGCATTTTTGTTAGTATTTTAGTTATAAAGACCATGCTTTTGTTGTGTTTTTTAAATAATTTATTAGTTTACATTTGTCATTTTAACATTTCTGGCTTCCTCAGTTCTATCTGGAGTATACAGATGTAAAAAGAAAACATAGGGAAATTATTTCTTCTATTCATTGGTTCCCAACACTTTTAGACACTACACACATTTCTCTCTAACTTTCTGATTCTTCTTGGGTTTGTTTTGCATATAATACCAAAAATTTTAGTCATACATAATAAGGAATAGAAAAAATATTTCTACATTGTCTTCTTATTAGTAGCAGGGGGTACTTTCTATTGTTGAATACTTCTAAGTCATGCACACACATTTTTTATATAATATGTATTATATATAAAATCACTGATGTCTTTATTGATTGGTTAAAATAAATGCATACAATATATGAGAAACAGAGTACAGAACCATCTGGAATATATCCCAGAGACTTTGGAGTTGGAATACTGATTTGGTAAATCATGGACTTAAACAGCCATGACAATGTAGCATTAGCTATATTGCTACAATATAAAGCATCATTTGTAACTGTTTTAAAACTGTATGTATAATACATTGTACCTCATATTAGATTTTTCCCTACTCATTTTGTACTTTAAGCCAAGCAAAATAGCTCCTGCCCATACCCTTAGGAAAATATATGAAATGCCACTTCTAATTAAGGAAACTGTATTGTATTCTAAGAAAGGCTATTTGGGGGCAAGAAAGAACCTTGCAAAGATGTATAGCAATAAAAAGTTATAATATTTGTGTGTGTGTGTGTGTGTGTGTGTGTGTGTGTGTGACAAGCACTTAGTTCTTAAATCATATTAAGATTTCTCTTAAACTCTCCAGATGACTTCCAGGGAATCTGACATTTCATTAAAAAATTATAACCTAAATATGATGAGTATCACTAGGATGGACTTTAATAATGCTGTATCATTTTGGATATAACATTTGGAAAGTTCTTCAACAACGTTAAAAAATATGTTTTTATGGCTGCCATGCTATGTGAGTTAAGTCACCTCATTTCATAATATTTGATTTCCATAAAGTTGCCTGTAAAATTTTAGAATCTTAAGTGGTTTATAATAGAGAATAATGCAATGTTCATGAAGGATGGACTGAATATGAAGATTCTGAAATGGTTTTTAGAACAAAGAAGAAGGTTTTAGTAAAGTTCTGGAAGGTAGAAAAGCATTTCACATCAAGACAAGGCAAGAGGAAGGCACATCAATCTGAAGAGTGGTGTGCTGAGCCATGACCCAAAGCAGCAGTGTGTTATTGGAGTGTAAATATGCAGAGACCAATGAGAAAGCGCAGACTCTATATTCATGGCCGAGGAAGGATTTGGAGCTGGAGAGTAACGTGAGTTCTCTCTGGATGTATAAACACATGGACTCCCAGAATCAAGATACAAAGATGGCATGTGCTGGTATAAATCTGAACTAGAATCTGGCTAAGGGGAGGTGAAGAGAAGGGACATGCTCTGTAGAAGAAACCTTACTGGCCGCAGTCCAGACAATGTAGGAATTGTGTACTTGTCTGTTCCGGAAGCTCTTCCCTGCGTTCCTCATAGTCGGCCAGAAGGAGGAAGAGGCCTTAGATTCCCAATTCTCCTGACAAGAAACAGCCTCTCCTTATGCAACATCAAAGAACTCCCTACTTTTAAATCCTCATTTGTAAGAGACACTGGAAGCCCATGTAGTCCTTTATTCTTGATTCTAATCCCCATCTGGCTCTTTGATCAGTAAAATGCATCCCTTTTGACTCTTCACTGATACCTTTCTCAAGATTAAATTTCCTTTAAGCCACTTAAATACTCTGCAGAGTTACATATTTGATTGTCCTAACTTAGCATCCATAATGCATTAGAATTTAAACTCTATGATGGCCTCTCTCTCTCTCTCTCTCTCTCTCTCTCTCTCTCTCTCTCTCTCTCTCTGTGTGTGTGTGTTTTCAAAATTGTTATGGTCATGCCTAGGATAGTAATTGTCACACACACACAAAAAAACATTTGTAGAAGAAATCCACTCAAACTAAGAATAGGGCTCATCTGTCCACTGTACTTCAACTGTAAGAGAGTAAGAATAATTGAGAATTATTTTAAAATTTACATAAATGAATCATGAATCTAATTTTAAATATTTGGCAAAATAAAATGGGTTCCCTTCTCTGTGCTGCACTCTTTCATTCATTTTATTTTAGTGAGGGCGTGTTCCCCATAGAGACTCATAAGCGTTGCATCTTTTATTTGTTGCAGCAAGTAAAATTGATCTTTGGTGAAAACCTCACAGAGATGTAATCATGACTAACATCAGCATGCTTGTGAATGGGAACAACCACCCAATTACATTTGTTTTCCAAGAATGTGGGAAATCATTGGATTTACATTAAATATTAGGATAATGCAGGCTATGTAGACAAAATTGTGTAGATGATCTTCTGGGATTTTGACACCCTGAAATAGGAGAAAAGGGAATGTGGATAAGTTGAGTGTGTGTGTGTGTGTGTGTGTGTGTTATTTCTAGAGAAAAAAATCTTAACAGAGCACAGTGGGAAAATGTGAAACATACAAAAAGTCACAACAGCATCAAGCTGTGCCACAGCCAAACAGCACTACCATATCCTGGTGCATATTTCAGGATATAACTTTATTTTCTGAAGCAAACCACTTGATGTATAATGTTTGCATTGAAAAGTCATTTTTAATTTCAACCCTTTCCTATATACACCGTATTTACCGAGATGCCGATAGCACAAACATACCTATACTAAGTAACCTATAAAAAGTTGAACAGTATGTTCCCAGCCTGTTCTAGTCTACAGAATCCTTATACGTAACTCTATTAAAAAGCTAGGACCATGGAAATATTTGAGAAGTGCATAGTCATGTAGGAGAAGTTATATGAAACTGTAAAGATGGTGTCCTTATTTATGGACTATGTGTGACATATGTAGTATTTACATGCCTTAAACACATTCTCCGTGAACCATTTTCACAGTCCTGGAAGATATGCATCATTGCTCCTATTTTACAGAAAAGGACAAATAATCAATTGTAGCAGGAATCTTAAAAGTTCTTATTGATAAAATCAAACCCGAGGCCAGTTATTGGGGTCAATGCTGGAAGATCAGAGAGACAGAACAAGCCACAGCTATCTCACCTTGCCAATTCCTCAGCTGGTCCTGTTTCCTCATACTGGAAGCTTCTGTGTCCTCATCCCAATGGCTCTCAGCTGAACTGCTGCTCGAAAGCCTGAAGCTTAACCAGCTAAAAGCTGAACCAGTCAAATGCTTCTAGTTTCTGGTCCTCACACCTTATATACCTTTCTGCTTTCTACCATCACTCCCTAGGATTAAAGGCTTGCTTCCTGGGATTAAAGGCGTGAGTCACCATGCCTGGCTGTTCCCAATGTGGCCTTGAACTCACAGAGATCCAGAGGGACTTCTATCTCTGGAATGCCAGGATTAAAGGCATGTGCTATCACTGCCTAACTAGTGGCTTTTCTGTTCTCTGACCCCAGATAAGTCTATTAAGGTACACAATATTTTGGGGAACACAATACCACCACAATCAATCTTCTCAGTTGTAAACTGGGATAAAAAATCCAATCGACACCGAATTTAAATGGACTGTTCGTTACTATGCACTTTATATAATACCTTGAAGAGAGAAGGGTTTATATGTCTAACATTGTAAAAGCCTAATTGTACAAAATGCAGAACATGGCTGTCGCCTTAAGGTCGCCAGCACTCCCACGCTTTGTTGACATTTATGAAATTCTACTAAATTCGGCTTGGAAGAAGTACGCATAGCACAAGGGAGCAGTTGTTTGAAAGTGTTTGGGGAAGGAGGAGAGGAGGCAAGAATGTGCCGTGGGAGTGCAGACAAAGAGCACTGTTCTTAATGTGCAGCCACGGCAGAGAGAGAGAGAGAGAGATTTCAGGCTTCAAAAAAGCGTGGGGCAAGTACCGTGATAAACAAGATCAGGCACCATAATAACAAAATGAGAAGATGAGGTGTCTGCACTGTGTTTCTCATGCTCAGATATTTTAAATTTTATTCCCTATTAATGTGTCTAATTTTCATTCCATGGACTCAACATTCTTATTTACTGTCTAAAATTAAAGGGACCAAAGAATAGACATTTTCAGAGCATTTTTTTTTTCACCCAGGAAGAAGAGTTGATAAATCTCAAGCTGTAGTGACTATGAGAAGGGGATGAAGCCACCGAGGTGTGAGGTGAAGACAGGGCGCCAGCTCCTCAGATAGATTTCTTTGTTATTTATTCTTGCAAAGTATGCATAGTTTTACTTTTCCTAAGTTATAAACTTTTGGCACATGAACATTCTTAAATACCAGCCTTCCTATACTATGAACATGAATGGAAATGAATGAGTTTCTATGTATAGCTAACAGCCAGTTATCACAAACCAAATTTTCCTGTAAAAGAGGCTTTTTAATATTCGGTCTTAGGGTCTTAGGGTTTTAGGTGGTGGCACATACCTTTAACCCCAGTGCTCACCAGGCAGAGGAAGAAGGAGGAGTATGTGTGTGATTTCCAAGCCAGCCAGGCAGGAGGACACAGTGAGACCTTATCTCAAATAAAATAATTAATTAATTAATCAAACAAAATTTTATCAATTTCACAGCATTTGACAAAAATTAAACAGTGTGAACTTTATCGTCCACATAGGATGATGTAGTAGATTAAATTAGACCTCCATATACATGTTCTGTGACTTACCACTGCATTACAAAAATTATTGTTCAGTCTTTAATTATTAATTACAAGACAGAAATTTGGGAGGAAAAAAGAAGAATCAAAATAGTAAGAACACTATAACGACAATAGAAGAACAAAGAGTGAGGCAGGGTTTTCTAATATTTTGAAAAATCATTCAGTTGCCTCAAAACAGAGAGTTCAAATTTTTGTATGTCTAACAGATAACAGGATAATAAAATAGAAAAGAAGAAATGTCAATTAAGTGCAATTACCTTTTGTCATAATTAAGTCCACAGCACCTCAACTATGATCTTGTTCCTCAAGTGAAAATAACCCCACCCATTTGTTATTCTATGGAAAAAAGAAAATATTTTATAATTGGTGTATTTTTATATATGCATGTGTGTCTGTCTATATGAGTATATGCTACATGTCTGCTGGTATCCATGGTGGAAAAAACAGGGTGTTGGATACCTTGAAGCTATAGTTATGTGTGGTTATGAGAGGCAATACATAGGTTTGGGAACAAAACTGTTTCTCTGCAAGAATGTCAAGTGCTCTTAAGTGCTGGACAATCTCTTTGGCCTTCAAAATATTCTCTTTAAATTATAGAGTTTTATATGAGCAAAATATTCTAGATGTGATTATAAATCAATGAAATGCCTTTTGAGTAGATGACAAGTTTCCCTACCAAGTTCCAATGTGCAAAGGAATACCTTCAATAAAAATGCTGAGTGTAGAAGGAATAGTCTGATATTCCTGAATTTTGATCTTTTGTGAACTGGCTATCAGATTTCCAGGAGATTGGGTCACAGCATCTTCTGATATTCACAACTTATTAAACATCCATGTTTGTTTACACACAACTAGAAACATTAGCTTCCTTGAGGAATTCAAAGATGGGTGTTATGCAGACATGTTATGCACACAAATGATGTAATACATTTTACATCCTGCACAGAATTGTAGTGTGACACATGATGCCTGAAAGGACTATGTTATTTTTTCTCATCTGCTATCTTCTCAGATTGTGGAATGCATAGTTACTATATGTTTGAAATATTAAATACAAAGAGAACAAACAAAATTCTTTCCAATTTTAAGGGTGTCATTTCTTTAAGAAATGCCAGAAATATCAGACACCCTGGCAAGTACAGATTTTTTCAGAGGAAGTAGTTTTATAAATATAAAATTATGATTTTAAATAGTCTCTTTTCCATGTGATTACCAGAGGAATCTCAAGATACCTAAAGCAGTTTTAGAATGAATGTAATGTACAAGACAAAAATAGTGTCTCGTGAAATAGCAGTAGTTTAGTGTTGAAAGTACAGGTATTTAATATAAAGCAGCCTGATCTTTTTCTTTTCTTCTTGAAATCATGATATAATTACATAGTTTCCCCTTCCATTTCTTCAAACTTTTTGCTACACATCTTCTGGCTCTCTTTCAAATTCATGACCCATTTTTCAATATTGTTTTATACATGCATATCCATGTGTATGTATGTATGTACATACAACCTGATTTTTTAAGAATTTGAAATAGACATTTCAGATGACTCAAACAAGCTTCATGGAAACCCTCTTCCTTCTTCATATGTACTTTATTATTTCCTATATTCATGATAGATTTATTGGAGATAGTGAGAGGACAAGAGTGTAAGCGAAACTGAGACTTCTATACTGCATTCATTATTTTAGCTGAAGAAGAATACCAACAGGCACTATACTGTATAACAATAAACACCTGAGACCCTCCCCAGGGGGCTTTAAAAATGATATTTGAGGCCTCATATTTGCTCAGTCGAATATAATGTGAATGTGAAAATTAGCAATGCCCAAAGACATGGATGGAAGGACTATTATTATTATTTGCTAAGGATTTGGAATTCCTGGCCTAGAACCCTGCTAATGGATGTAATAATGGATGCTGAAATTGTCATGAATCAGTCAGTGGTATTTGTCAGCTACAGCTTTCTATTTTATCTAAATACAAGGTAAGGAAAAAAAATAACAATTTGAGGACTATCCTAATGCATTCCTAGTCTTAATTTTCACATCATCTAAAAGGTCTGTTTTAATGTTGAAGCAGCAGGGTCAGCTGAAAGATGGAAGAGTGAGTTGACAAAAACAAATTTCCTTTTTCTCCAAAATCTCTCCCCATATACTTTTTTGAACCTCCTTTGATTTCTCTTGCTTTTAAACTAACATTATTTTTAACGTGATCTTTCTGGCAGATACATTTGCTTTGATTTAGGCAGAATATCAGTTCCCAATTCATCAGCAAATACTGGGCAGGAGCTACCCCTCACAAGTGCACTTGGGGTGACTGGCAGCCACGAGCGCTTGGAAGTTTGCCTTCCCTTTTCTGCTGGATGAATGTCGCCACTTGAAAAGACAAATCCCACTATAATTCCTGTTGAGTTAGGACACAAGTCTTCATCTAGCACACTATGATTTCATGAAAGTATAAATCAGACTCTCAAGATAATACGTCTGAATCAGCTGTTCCTGCTTTTGTACTGAATCTAATTAAATGCACGCAATGAGTGCTTGACACACATTTTGTCTCATTGAAAAAAATAAATAAATACATTTTGTAACAGAATTGGAAGATATAGCAATTGGAAAGAGAGTTGGTCATTTCATCCCAAAGCAAACTCCATTAGCTGACATCCAGAAACTCACTTTAATTGAAAGCAATATCAAATACTTTAAATATGTTGAGTACTGGAAAGTTCAAATTAATAGTGTGGTATGATATTAGGGTGCTTTAGAACAAATCGTCGATGCATATACTGTTACTCTATGCTAAGATATTTTATTAATATTTTTAATTCAAAACACATGTGAAGAATCACAAGAATCCTATGTAATGATTATTTCAGAACACAGGTAATTGTGTGACAAATGAAGTGCAAATTGTAACAAATTACTCAGTTTTAGTGACTTTTAAAAATTGGAACACAGAGAGAGCATGTTAACTGTTGCATGCCATATGCCAGAGGCTATAATGATTTACTCCAGCTGGGAGAACACAACTGGAGTGTCAGCTAAGTGTGCCTTAGCACACCTGGCTAAGCTTGCCATAGTTGCCAGCTGTGTTCTGAGATACAACCTTCTGCTGCACCCCAGGAAGCAGAAAGTGAAATCAGGAGACTGGATCTCAGAAATCAAGAGCCCCGCATCTTTTGGGCCTAAACAGTGACACAGATTTCTTGACTAGACAAGGAATGCAACACTTTGAATTTTAGCTTTGATTGAAAAGAAGACTCCCAGGCTTTACTCTTTTTTTTTTTTTTTTCTACCAGTGTAGCTTATGGCTGGGTGTCCCTGTTGTAGTTGAATGAGTTTCTTTCTCAATCACATGCTCATAGTGCAAACGTGGGTTCTTTAAACAGAGTGGAGAGCCACGACAAAAGTAAAATTGTTTGATTTCCTGTGTATGATTTACCAATTAACAAATTTTCACAAATGGAGTATTTTTGCAAAAATAAATGTGTCATTATTGATTTTTAAAGGACTAAATGAAGTTTGAAAACAAATAGAATTTTTGCATTATTTGTGCAGTGTTTCCCAAATTCATTCATATCTATATCTATCTATCTATCTATCTATCTATCTATCTATCTATCTATCTATCTATCTATCTATCTGTAATGGTTCAAAAATTTTCAAATGTGCTACCCTTATATTTAGGATACCATGTTACATACATATTTCCACCTTAGAACTCACTGATGTTTTCACTCTGATTCATACTTTATGACTTATTATTTTCATATTATTTGTGAAATGTTGGATGGTTCAATATATACAACTACTCCAGTTAACCTGTTTTGAGGATCAAATTTGCAACTAAGGTTTTACATGTTACTATCATAACTTCACCAACTGTAGTTTGGCACTTGGGCATCTCACAGGTTCCATCACAGACTCTGGCTTAATGATCAGTATACTCACTGGCTGGTAGTGGTAACTCCATTGCCTGTTTCTTCACACTCCCACTGGAGGATTGAGAGTGTTAGGCATCTGTGGCCTCACATGCTGAGGAATTGTTCCATCATTGGAAGCCACATGTTGCTCTGGACAGCAAGATGTTAGATCTTAGAGATGAATTATATCTAAAACGCTGCAGGAAGAAATGCAAGTTGTTTCTGGCTGCGTGGCAGTTTTTTCAAAGCACTATAGTAAGTGCTGAGCTTATTTGGTAATGTGTTTCAAATACTAGCAGCTAGCTGTGGCTATGATAGATCCTCTGAACTCTTCAGTTTATCTTTTTTTTTGTTTTGTTTTTGTTTTGTTTTTTTTTTTGAGACACGGTTTCTCTGTGTAGCTTTGTGCCTTTTCCTGGAACTCACTTGGTAGCCCAGGCTGGCCTTGAACTCACAGAGATCCGCCTGGCTCTGCCTCCCAAGTGCTGGGATTAAAGGTGTGCGCCGCCGCCGCCGCCGCCGCCACCACCACCACCCGGCCTAGTTTATCTTCATAGAACTTACCATCTCGGAAAACTGGGAAGCTCTGGACCAATTCTGTCCCTAAGGATCTATCACAAAAATAAGAAGGAACATCTGGAACTCAGTGAATTACCAATATTGGGTTTCTATGGAGCCTACCAACAATGTTTAAAATCTTAATTTATGGATTTATTAAGCGGATGAAGCCTGACTATTGTCTACCCTGAAGAGGTAGCTGTCATTGAGAAAAATGTCCTTCCAGTGGGTATTCCTCTAAAGAACAGGAGCCATTGTATTGTCCTATTTGTGTAGTGCTATATATGTTGCAAGTGTGTATATCAGTACAGTCTGGCATCTTTTAACAATGACTACCCAAATAGTATAGTAAATACAAAGTTGCTTTCTAGCATAGTTAAGTATCACAAAAGATACATAATTGCACATGCTATTCTTTTATGCCTGTAGTTACACCATGTTTTGTTAGTGTCAGTACACATGTGGGTAGATTCTTTTTACTGCTTCATTTTTGGCTGCAACATTGGTAGGCAACAGAGATTTCTCAGCTCCGTTATAATCTTATGGGACCATTGTTTACTGGATCATAGTTGTTCAGCACCTGATTGGATATGTGAGTCAATGCGGCCCAGTGGAAGTAACTCCCTCTTTTTCAACGTATTGCTATCCAAGACTTCCAAGAATCCCCCTTTCTTCTTACAAACCAAAGTAAAATGGTTCTTTCCTTTATTCTCTGACATTCATGAAAGAAAGCATGATGTTTAGTGACGGGTACCACACTCAACCAAAAACTCTATCTTCTTTCCTTTGTTTCATTGGTGTAGGTTCATGACATCCTGACGTGCCTCATGTTTGTAACATAACATTTCTTTGAAAAACCTCTTATTCTCATACAATGGGACCTCTAAAGGGCTCATTTACTAATTTTCCAGATATCATTATGCATTTATACTCACAGTTTCAATAGTTACATACAGTATCAATCTATCATATTAAAAATGAGGACTTTTAGTCACCATTCCTGATTTCAAGGTCTACTACAGAGCTGTAGTAATAAAAAACATGTTATTGGCAAAAACAACAACAATAACAATAAGGACAGGATGATCAATGAAATCAAATAGAAGACCCAAACATAAACCCACACACCTATGGACACATGATTTTCAACAAAACCAAACTACACAAAGGAAAAATGAAGCCTCTTCAGCAAATGGTGCTGGTCTAACTGGATGTCAACATGTAGAAGAATGCAAATAGATCCATATTTATCACCCAGAACAAAACTCAAGTCCATGCGGATCAAAAACTCTCAACATGAATCCAATTATACTGAACCTGATTAAAAAGAAAATAAAGTGGGAAATAGCCTTGAATGCATTGGCATAGGAGACAACTTCCTGAACAGGAAACCAATAGAGCAGACACTAAGATTAACACTTAATAAGTGGTACCTCATAAAACTGAAACGTTTCTGTAAGGCAAAGGACACTCTCAACAGGATAAAAATGACAGCCTAGAGAATGGGAAAAGATCTTAACCAATCCCACATCTGCCAAATGGCTGATTTCCAAAATATATAAAGAACTCAAGAAACTAGACATCAAAAAATAACAATTCAACTACAAAATGAGGTACAGATGGAAACAGAGAATTCGCAACAGAAGAATCTCAAATGGCCAAGAAACAATTAAGGAGATGTTCAACATCCTTAGCCACCAGGGAAATGCAAATAAAAATGACTTCAAGATTTCATTTTACACCTGTCAGAACGGCTAAGATCAAAACCACAAATTACATCTCATGCTGGCAGCCACTTTGGAAATCAGTGTGGCGATATCTCAGAAAACTGGGAATCAATCTTATCAAAGACTACTGGAGCCACTTGATAGCCTTCTCCCAGAGTTCCAGAAGAGACGCTACTGGCGGCCAAGAAATTAATCTGAAGGATTCTCAAATAAATCTACATACAGGAAACACTTTGGTCCGTTCACTTTATTCTTCTGGGCCGGTTCTCTCTCTACACAGCTTCTTTGCTGTTCTCATACTTAGCTCCTTTTCTGCCTGATGTTTCTATCTTAATTCTCTCATTGAGTTCTTTCCATCTCCTTCTTTCCTATCTTGTTCTTCCTTGTCTTGTAGTGGGTAGCTGTTCCAGCTCTGACCTGGAAGTACTACCTCCATTGAGGCTTTGGTAACTGTCATACCTAGAAGGCGGAGCCAAGACAGAAGCCGTGAAGACCTGAGATCCGGATGTGCCAGCTCTCTTGGTTCCTGAATCTTGGGCGCTGGAGGTAGACTGAGCAGAGTTCTCCAGAGAACACTGCTGGACTGTGCTTCACCTTTCCCATACCCTGTAACCTATCCCTTCACTTGTAAGTTACCCCACAAAATAAACCTCCATTTGAACTACATTGCCTTAATATTTCAACTAATATTCCCCATCTTCCATCTCATTCTTCTAGTACTCCAATCTAGTTCTCCTCAAGTCTGTGAGGTTTACAGTTATGTACCCATGCAATAGCAATGCTCTGGCTAAGGCAAGATCACCAGGCTTGAGTTCCCTCAGGGGCAAAAGGAGGGACACTAAGAGAGGAGTAATTGTCAGCCATCATCTGCAACCCAAAAGGGAAGTGACTAATGGGGAAATGAATCAACTAAGGTCTAAATTCAGTTAATAGATCTGAAAAGGGAATTTATGTGCTCAAACTGCATTCTTAGAAGTGGTTAGTTAAAATGTTAAGAGCCAATAATTCACTAAGTCACCAGTGAAAATAAAACTGCCTGATTTTCCTTTGGCTCCTTATCTGTCCAAGCTATCTTGGCTGCCACTGTTTTTGTTGTTGTTGTTGTTTTATTTTTTGTTTTGTTTTTGGGCAGGGCAGGGGAAGTGTAGCTAGGTAAACTGTGTCACAGCTTGATGTACCTGTAAATAGAAACTACAACATGAATTTCTAAACAGTCTTAATAAAAAACCTGGAGCCAGATATTGGGGTGAAAGCTAAAAGATCAGAGAAACAGAACAAGCCAGCCACATTCTATTTTTTTTAATTAGTTTTTTTTAATTAAAAGGTTTTCTTTTCTTTCTTTTTTTTTTGGGGGGGGGTTTCAAGACAGGGTTTCTCTGTGTAGTTTTTTTGTGCCTTTCCTGGAACTCACTCTGTAGCCCTGGTTGGTGTCGAATTCACAGAGATCAGCCTGTCTCTGTCTCTGGAGTGCTGGGATTAAAGGCATGTGCCACCACTGCCCGGCTTTAAGAGATATTCTATTCATTTTACATATCAACCACAGATTTCCCTGTCCTCCTTCCTCCCTCCCTCCCTCCCCCCCAACTCATTCCCCATTCCCACCTCCTCCAAGGCAAGGTCTCCCATGTGGAGTCAGCAGAGCCTGGTACATTCAGTTGAGACATGTCCAAGCCCCTCCTTCCTGCGCCAAGGCTGTGCAAAGTGTCTCATCATAGGCTCTAGGCTCCAAAAAGCCTGCTCATGCACTAGGGACAGGTTCTAATACCACTGCCTGGGGGCCCCCTAAACAGTTCTAGCTAAACAACTGTCTCAGTTATCCAGAGGGACTGGTCCAGTACCATGGGAGCTCCTCAGCTATTGGTCTACAGTTTATGTGTTTCTACTAGTTTGACTAGTTTTCTCTACTTTTTCTAATCATGGTCTCGATATCACATTCTTATCTCTATAAGACCCTCAGCCTCAAGAGAGTGACTTCCTGTTTCCTCATGCCTTATATACCTTTCTGTGCCCTGCCTCCTTCCTTCCTAGTGTTGGGATTAAAGGCATGTGTGCTTTTAATGTGTAGGATGCCTGGCTCTGTTTCCAGTGTGGCCTTGAACTCACAGATATCCAGTTGGATCATAGCCTCCCAAGTGATAGGATTAATGGTGTGTACCATCACTGTCTGGCCTCTATGTCTAACCTAGTGGCTGGCTCTGTCATCTGATTATCAGATAAGTTTATTAGGGTACATAATATATCACCATATTTCTCCTTTTTTGTCTAAAATAAAAAAGGTTATGACTAATATAAGAAAAACTGTATACAATAAGTACTATATATATATATATATATATATATATATATATATATATATATATATATATATATAATATATACAGTCAATAGTTACATTAACAATGCCCAGTCCATTAACATTTGACAAATTCAAACAAAAAAACTCCATTATTTATCCTATTTTGGTGAGTTCAAATTGTTGTACCTAATTCATTTTCTCTCCTAATTTGTATTACCAACTGAATACTATCTTTTGATGTCTTTCAAACTTATACACTTTACAACTCTTCAGTGAGTTTCTTTTCTGAATTTGTTAACAAGAAAAACTATAACTATAACTATCTAATCTTCAACACCCTCAGAGACCTGAGAAGGAAATAATATTACCTAAGTAAGCAGGAAGTGCATACAAGCGACTTCCAAAAAATGTGAGAAATGACGGAAACTGCTGGCTGCCTGGACAGTCACCCAAGATTTCTCTGCAATGTTGGGGCATCCATTTTTGGCCTACCGGTCTAGCATATCTGACAGACTCATCTGTGAAGCAGGATTTTCTAAAGGGCATTCCTACCTTGTCTTGACAAAGATCAACAGTCCTTTGTTTTATGTCCTGCTTGTCCATTTCGACAGCATACTGTCAGCAGTCAAGACAAGGGCATTTTCTTACCCAGTGGCTAACTTGCCACAAAGAAACTAAACTCCATAAGGAATTTCTTCAATTCCCATCATCTTTTGTGAAGTAGATTGGTACTGCCAGGAGCAGACATGTCATAGTCATAAAAAAAAAGAAAAAAATCTATGTTATTAAAACATCTTAAATGCCATATTCTGTAGATCTCTAAAGTGTCTTAAGATGATCTGTCTATCTAAAATATATTTTTTCTTGACCCTGAAAACATACCTAATATGACTACAAGTTCTATTGTAGTGATTACCTACTAATTTGCATTTCTTTATATCCTAATTATTCACTAATAACTTTCAAGAACTAGCAATTTGTAGTACAAGTTAAATGATCTGCATAGGTACAATATCTTGAGCAAGAGTAGAAACATATGTACAATGTTTTCTAACAAAACCAACTTCAAATTTTTATCAATATACATAGTTTGTATACAATATATAAAGATCCAATCCAATGTAAAATATTTAAAGCTAGTAGTTGCTCTTTAAAAGTAGTTTCAATAATCTACCTTCTTATATCCATATTCTCTCTTTTTTTCTTTTCAGAGTAGATTCAATAAGCTACCCTTTATTCTATCATTTCTATATTTTTTCAGAGTAGATTCAATAATCCACCTTTCATTTTATCATATCTATATCCTCTTTTTTTCTTTTCAGAGTAGATTCAATAATCTACTTTTTTATCTTATCAGATCTATATCCTCTTTTTTTTTCTTTTCAGACTAGATTCAATAATCTACCTTTAATCTTATACCTATATTCTCTTTTTTCTTTTTCTTTTTCTTCAAACAAGAACCCTAACTCTAATCTCCTTTGTTTAGCCTTTTTCCTGACCATTAACAATAACAATTTGTAACCAGCCATCTTAAACAATAATAATTATCCATAACCCATTGAATGACCAAAAGCCACCCACCCCACCTCTTGGGAATGTGGGCATTGTGGTCTTAAAATTACTTCCTGCTGATTGGGGGTGAAAGCATCTTTACAGGATCCTGAAAAGAAAATTTTGGTTTACTTGTTAAGTTCTGGGAGAGGTAGCTATATCATTTGTTGTCTAGTCTCTGTATAATGGGAAAGTACAAGGCTTGTCTCAAGTCCTTGCTTGAGTAGCAGATGAGGCTGGATCATCTCAGCTAGCATCTCAAAACTGTCCTGAGCAGTTTGCAGTCCAAAGCCTATCTTTGGTGTTTGTCAGCTTAATGGCATCATCATAGTCCATGTGGAGTCATCATTATGGGATCTCATTATCCTTTTGGAGACTTCAGATATTGCATTAGGTCAGATTATTCCTTTTCTTAGTAATTTTTTCCATGTAGTTCTTCCTTCTTCTTTGGATGCTTATTTATCCAAAGGTCTTTAAATTCCTCAAGATGGTTGTTTTATTACCCTGAAATGACAAAAAAAAAAAAAAAGCCTTTCCCAAACCTAACTTTTGGGAGATTCCAAATCTAATCTTTATCAGTTTTGATTTATGGTTCTTACTGATTTTTTTGTTCTCTCTTTTATAGCTGTTCTATCACCCAGAGCACTATGGTTTTTTACAATAGGCATTAGGTTTTTAATTGCTCTGGGAAGGAGTTTCCTCCACGATGACAGGAAAGGACTGTGCAGAATTTGACATGGGGGCCTGCAAGAGGTCCCTCAGGGAGTTTCCTGATGGCAAAGGCAAGGGATTACTTGTCTGTCCCTTGTTGATCTGTGTTCATTAGTCCAATGTCTGCCTTTGCCACATCTTCTGCCTAATCCAGAAAGGAGGGCATTTTATTGGGATTATTCCTTGAAAAACATTGTTTCTGGGAATGCCCTGTTTACAGTCCCTTTTTAGGTGACCTTGTTTACCACAGTTTGAAACACCTGACATAACTATTTTTCTTCAAGCCTCTGGAAATCACTTCCCTATCCAAGTATCATCATGGTCATAAGATTTGATATCAATTGTATCGCAGCTCCATTCCTTCAATGGGGCTGAACTTGCCTTTAATGGCCTAATTACCATTTTGCATTGTGCATTTTCAAAAGCCAGAGATTCAATTATTATCTGTCTAGCTTCTGAATTTGGTATCATTCTATTTACTGCTGAAGACAATCTTTCTAAGAAATCAGTGAAGGTTTCTTTTGAACGTTGTATAACTTTTGTAAATGACTCAATTTTCTTTTCTACTTCTTCAGTTCTGTTCCAAACATTCAAGGCTGCCATTTGGCATAAAATTAGAGCGTGGTCATCATATAAAGATTGTCTTTGTATATCAGCATAATCACTTTCTCCGAGAAGTTGATCTTGGGAAATTTCCATACCTTTAGCCCTACTTCATTGTTCAACGATCTTAGCCTTATCTTTCTACCAGGTCCTCTATAGTAACTGTAGACCATCTTCTATGACAACTGTAACCAAATCTTTCCAGTCTTGAGGAATAATTCTATTAGATGTTGACCACGAGTTTAACATCTGCTTTACAAACTGAAAATGCATACCATATGAGACTATAGCTTCCTTGAGTCTCTTCAAATCTAGCATTTGCACAGTAGTCCAATCAGCTCATACACAGCCTTGAGCATTTGGCAGTTTATGTAAGGTTACTGGATAGACTAAGGTTGGCTGTTTGAAAGCCTCAGGTTATTTGTCTGTAACCATATAATTTATGCCACAAACATTGGGTGCCAGATGTAACACGGATTTATAAACAATCTTATTAATAAAAAAGCCTTGGCTTTATCCTCTGGAAAGGCTCTTGGCTTCTTCCAGGTATCACACAGCTGAATTTCTACTTCATATTTCTCGGTCCCACAGCACAATGACCACAATGACCACAAAAACTACATGACCCAGCTACATCACCCAAGGATGCACAATAATACCATAAGGATAGTTGCTCAACTATGTTCATAGCAGCTTTATTTGTAATATCCAGAACGTGGAAACAAACTAGATATCCCTTAACAGGGAAATGGATAAAGAAAATGTGATACATTTATGCAATGGAGTATTACTTAGCTGTTATAAGCAATGACATCGTCAAATTTGAAAGCAAATGGATGAAACTAGAAAAAAACATCTTGAGTGAGGTAACCCAGACTGAGAAGGACAAACATAGTATGTACTCACTCTTAAGTGAATATTAGTTGTAAAACAAAGGATAACTATGCTACAATCCACATACCCAGAGAGACTAGGTAACAAGAAGAGTTCATGGGGGACAAACAGATCTCCCTGAGAAGGGGAAATAGAAGGGATTTTATGAGTGGACTGAGGGCGGGTGGGGATGAGACATGAGTGATCAGGTTTGTGAGGGTGGAAGGGGAATGTATTAAAAGAGACTACTGGAAGTGGGTGCATTTTCAGGTCAGGTAAAAACTTGACATAGGAGAATCTTCCAGAAATCTACAAGGATGACCCTACAAATAGTGGATATGTAGCCTGAACTGACCATCACCTATGATCAGATTGGTGCTTAGCCCAATTGTCTTCATCCAGCAATTGGCTTCATCATGGAAACAGATGTAGACACACAGCCAAATATTAGCTCAAACAGAGCTCAGAGAATTCTGAAGAAGAAGGGGAGAAAGGACTGTAGGAACCAGAGGGGTCAAGGACACCACAATAAAAATTAACAGAACCAACTAACTGGGCTCATAGGACTGACCTAGGCACACTGCATATATGTTATAGTTTTGTAGCTTGGTCCTGTTGCTAGAGTTTTCCGCCTTGCCCACAGGGACAAATCTTTGTCACCCGCCAGTCCCACAGCCGCTCAGACCCAACCAAGTAAACACAGAGACTTATATTGCTTACAAACTGTATGGCCGTGGCAGGCTTCTTGCTAACTGTGCTTATAGCTTAAATTAGTCCATTTCCATAAATCTATACCTTGCCACGTGGCTGGTGGCTTACCGGCATCTTCACATGCTGCTGGTCATGGCGGCATCTGGCAGTCAGTCCTTCTGCCTTCCTGTCCTTTTATTTCTCCTCTCTGTTAGTCCCACCTACCCTTCCCGCCTAGCCACAGCCGATCAGGTTTTATTTATTGATCAATCAGAACAACTTGACATACAGACCATCCCCCAGCACAGCCAAGTGCAGACCATCTCAGACACCTGCACTCAGGCCCATGGTCCTAATCATCCTCTATGAGGACCTGCTGGGTAACGCCACAAAGAACCCAAGAAGGGCTCCCACAGGACATACAGAACATCCCACAGCACTTCCCCTTTTCTTTTTTTTAAAAAGGAAGGTTTTAACTTTTACACATCTTTAAAGCCAGCTTGGTATATTTGGGAAGGACTGACTGCCAGATGCCGCCATGACCAGCAACATGTGAAGATGCCGGTAAGCCACCAGCCATGTGGCAAGGTATAGATTTATGGAAATGGACTAATTTAAGCTATAAGCACAGTTAGCAAGAAGCCTGCCACGGCCGGCCATACAGTTTGTAAGCAATACAAGTCTCTGTGTTTACTTGGTTGGGTCTGAGCGGATGTGGGACTGGCGGGTGACAAAGATTTGTCCCTGTGGGCAAGGCGGAAAACTCTAGCAACAAATGGCGCCCAACGTGGGGCAAGAGTTTGTACCTAAAACCTGAGAAAAAAGATTCTAAAATGGAACTAAAAACAGCTTCTTAATTGTCTCTCTCAAAGGAGCAGCAGCTGCCGGTTTGAGTTACTGGTGGGTTCCTGGCGTGTGCGCTTGACCTGCAGTATGGCGGGAATGAGGCCTCTGCAAATGGAACATTAAGCTGTGTGGTGGATTTAGCCTTTGCTAGTACAAAAAAAAAAAAAAAAAAAAAGAGGTTTCTGGGCTACACGCTGCTTGGATAAAAGTGTAGACCCACTATTTCTGAGACTTGATGGCTCCCAGAGCTGGTGGAAAACGTACCACCGCCAAGTTGGGAAATTGAAGGGGGCGGAGCCAGCAGCCACAGAGCCGTTTCAGGCTTAGAAGGCTACAGTTTAAAGCAATAAGTTCGCAATAAGACAGATTCAGATGGAACAAGACTTTAAATGCTTTACAATGTGTGTAAAAATGTACATAGGCTTGGAAGAGAGAGGAAAAGGAACATAGACAGTTATATAAAGAAATAGAAAGTTTAAAAAAATAAAGTCTTTAAAGAGAAAGTAAAAGTAATATAAAAAATAAGCCACATAAAGATGGCTATCACACAGAGAATCTGGATTATGTTCTCTTTGATATTTGTAGCTGAAGAAAAACATTTGATTGCAAAAGCTGTTGAGTTATGCCAAAATGTATATTTTAAAGGTACCTTGACTTCAAAATTTAGATGTAAGAATATGTTGCTTTGGAAAAGAGGCTTTGTTTTTGTCTCTACAGAAAGCCAGAGGCTATGGATTTGTTCCAGATTAAGATACATCAGATTTGACCAGCCAAGACCCCCTGAAAGGTCTCCGATGACACCATGGCCCAGATGATCCAACATCCAGAATCGTTTCAAGGCAACTGGCTCAGACGATACAGTCTCACGGACTACTCCATGAACCTAAAATTTTCTTTGTATCCCCATAAGATACTGTGCCCCCCTCCAGCAGGAAGTAGTAAGAGAAGCTACGCCCAAATTCCCAAATATACCAAGCTGGCTTTAAAGATGTGTAAAAGTTAAAACCTTCCTTTTTTAAAAAAAGAAAAGGGGAAGTGCTGTGGGATGTTCTGTATGTCCTGTGGGAGCCCTTCTTGGGTTCTTTGTGGCGTTACCCAGCAGGTCCGCATAGAGGATGATTAGGACCATGGGCCTGAGTGCAGGTGTCTGAGATGGTCTGCACTTGGCTGTGCTGGGGGATGGTCTGTATGTCAAGTTGTTCTGATTGATCAATAAATAAAACCTGATCGGCTGTGGCTAGGCAGGAAGGATAGGCGGGACTAACAGAGAGGAGAAATAAAAGGACAGGAAGGCAGAAGGACTGACTGCCAGATGCTGCCATGACCAGCAGCATGTGAAGATGCCGGTAGGCCACCAGCCACATGGCAAGGTATAGATTTATGGAAATGGACTAATTTAAGCTATAAGCACAGTTAGCAAGAAGCCTGCCACGGCCATACAGTTTGTAAGCAATATAAGTCTCTGTGTTTACTTGGTTGGGTCTGAGCGGCTGTGAGACTGGCGGGTGACAAAGATTTGTCCTGACTGTGGGCAAGGCGGAAAACTCTAGCAACATGGTCCTCTTGTGGCACTCCTAACAGTGGGATCAGGGGCTGTCTCTGACTCTTTTACTGGCTTTTGGAATCCTACCCCTTATACCGAGTTGCCTTACCCAGCCTTAATACATGGGGAGGTGCCTAGTCTTACTGCAACTTGATATTCCTTGTTTTGTTGATATTCATGGGACACCTGTCCTTTCCTAAACAGAAGCAGAGGAGTGTATTGAGGGGTGGAAACAGTGGGTGGGGTTGGGGAGAGGGACTGGGAGGAGAGGAGGGCGGGGAAACTGCAGCTGGGCTGTAAAATAAATAAATAAATAATTAAAAAAAAATAGGACTTTTAGCTAATTCATGAGCCATAGTCTCATCTATTTCAATTAAGTGTGAAAGCCAGGACTCTACTGTTGAAGCTCCTTCTAGCTCTGATAATCTGTGGATTTGTTTCTGACTCTTTGACTGTTCTGGGGATGGCCAGGCATCCTTATTTCCATGCCCTTTTTCTTTCTGAGCTGATTAGTAATTAGTTCTGGACCAGTGGCTTATTATTTGCCCTCAGCCACTTAAGGATCTTGAAAAACAAAGCACTTTTCATTCATTATTTCCACACTCAACTATCCAAGTATGACTGCTTTTAGTTTTATCAGAGTTCAGTGAGTGCCACAACAAACTAAAGCAGGATTTCTTTTGCAAAGTTACATTTAAAGGAATTTGTGTAAATGAATTTTCCTTTCCAAAATTTTAGTTAGGGTGCATGTAATAACCTACCATCTCTTCTGGGAAATGCAAAGAAAATTGTTAAAAAAATAAAGTTTAGACTGATTTTTTTTCTTAAGCTATCTGGCTGATTACCAATTGTAATTATGGCTCAACAGTTTTTTTCTTCACTATATAATGACATGAAATAAAATTCTCTTAGATGTATAGTGAAATGCATAGAAAATTTAAATGAAAACCAAATAGAAACAATCCGAATTCATTCACCTGTTGAGGATACCCTAAAAATTTAGTTAACTGCATTAAAGGCTATTAAAAAAACCTAAGTGAGAAGTGATGCTGTCTTTTGTTGTAATTTCTTACCTTGGAGGAGAAACAAAAATGTCTTTCTTTTTTTTCAATTTCCATACAATACACTGAATAATATTAGATGCCATTTAACATGCTAGTGCTGAGGTCCCAGGACTTTGTATTCTAGAGGGCAGGATAGAGTTTTTATGAGTAAACATATAAAGCATGGGGCTTGTACTCTTGGGCTGTGTATAGTAGAGAATAATCAATCAAGAAGGGATAAGAAGTGTCTTTCTTACAAGAATAGTCAGAGAAAGTGTTACTGAAAAAAAAAAAAAAAGACCCAAAGCAGACATCTGTTTCTCAGGTAGAAGGAACACCAAGGACTATATGTGTAAATATGTGTGTTGGGTTATCAGAAGAGTAAGAAGATGTGTGAGGCTTGAGGAGAGTTGGAGGTAGATGTGTTGGTGATGTAAGTAGAAAGGTAACAGGGTTTAGGGGCCCACCACCAGAGCTGTGGCTTCTACTTATGGGGGGGCAATTGTCCCCCAACAGGATTGGGATTAGAGGGAGGGCCCAGCTTCGCTTCTGTCTCAGGCTGTCGAGTGTGAGTGTGTGCTTTAATGAGGTGATGCAGGAAGGAGAAATTAAGGCTCGGAACGCAGAGAAATGGGAAACACAAACACGCTGAGTACAAAGTGTTAGTGAGAAATAGATTCCATAGAGAGAGCACAGGAGAGATTTACACTCTGGGCAGAGAACTCATTTTCTGGGTGAATGACCTCCAGGGCTAGAGTCAGACACCTTGCATTTCAAGGAAAAAGGTCAGCCACTGTGTAGAGTTAAGGGCAAAACTTCGGAGGCAATAAAGCCAATAGATGAATGAGCCTGAACCACGGTCTTGCTAATTGCTACGGGGCAGGAACAGAATCCCCAAACTTCAGCTCTTTAACCCAGTTTGTGCAGCATTCTACTTGAATGGTCGCCGAAAGCAATTCCGTATTTTCTCCTTTAAAGCAATTTTCAAGTCCTTTTCCACACTTTTTTATTTCTTCTTCTTCAATTTCTCACCAAAGAGGTGGGGAGCATTAGCTCTCAGATACAAACCTGATCAATAGGCTTTTTGTTGGTAGTGGTGACAGTGCCCGCCCCCTCTCTCTGAGTCAATTAGTCATGAGGTTTGGCCTGCTAAGCAAAAGGTCAGAAGGGAACAGAGTTTTCACAAGGAAATTAAAACAGAAGAGTTCAATGTTGGCCAATTATTAACTCCTTTTTTTTTTTTTTTTTTTTAAAAAAAAAATCTTATTTGTTAACTGATCAGAAGATTAGACATCTAATAATTTTCAAGGCCTCAAAATGAGTGTGGTGAATTGTTTTGCTTACACATTCTTGCTAAAATGAAAGTACAGCTATTCACTTAGGAGCCTAGGGACTTTATATTCTGACAAATTAGTCAGGATGTATCCCCGTCATATAATACATATCTATAAAGCATTTAGCGATAGTTTCTCTATTCCAGCAGTTAACTAGAGACAATATTTGCTTTATAAATTTATTATTAGTTTGAAGCATGCTGTCTGTGGACTGTAGAGTGGGTATGGTCCTCTACAGAGTGAATTTGTGTTATCTCTAAAAATTATGGAACTGATTTAATATTATGCTCTAGGCTAAGCTGCAAGTCAATGGTGCTAATGTGTTGTGGAGTCATACTAACAGTGAGATGTGTGGTGATATGTGTTAAAGACTATACTTGGGGATTCCTGCAGAAGCTTCAATCACTCAGTTTTTCAAAAAATATGTGTCATCTCTCTTCTCAGTACCAAGGTTTTTTTCTGCTAGCTTTTGGGGGGAAGCATTCCACTCTTGGGAGGCTTTCTGTTGAATTAGGGAAGAGTGAAAAAAACATACATACAAGTGCTTATGAATATACATTAGTCATAATAAAATAGAGAGAAAATAAAGAGGAGGAAGCGGGAACAAACAGAGGAACATGGGAGATCCATTCTTTTCTCCCTGGCCTTGTCCTGGAACTGTGTACAACCTGCTGAGTTCTGGGAGATGGTGGAGTTCATCCAGAGGAAATTCAGTGAGAGGTTGGAAGGAGAGAAGAAAAAACATTTCCACTTTGATACTGGAATCTGTGCTCATGAGTTTTAAATATGACAGCATTCTATTATGGACATTTTAATTTTTATGGGCAATAACTGTTAATATCATTAAAATAATTAAAAAAGATGAAACAATTTAACATGTTTTAAAATATATCTATGGTTAAAACACACACAGACTCTCACATACCCCCTCACCTTCTTACTTGTTGATTGACTTTCTTTAATATATAGCTGTTTTCCTATCTTCTCATTTATCTAATTGAACACACAGTCAGAATTTAGCACTCAACTTTAAGCTACTGGACTCACTTCAAGAATGTCCCCTGTCGGACACATTTAATTGCTTCATATTTATTAGAAAGTTTAAAAAACAGGGGAAAAGCAATATTTAAGTAGTTGTAAGAAAAACAATGTACTTTTCACAAATAGATGGTACAAATATACACTGGTAAAATAAAATACGTAAAGAACAGAGTGCTGTAGGCTGTGAGGATTACTTTCTCTTTTTCTGCTCAGTTCTGGAGTACAGTATGAAACTGGTATCCACTGAGTATCTGCTGAATGAGTTAATAGAGTGCAAGATGGATAGTTACAGGAGTAAAATAAAAGATCAACTAAATTATGCTTTATGAGAAACTCAACCAAAAGGCTAGAAACTGCACTACATGTGAATCTAAGTAATATAATAACCAAACACAAGTATTCAGAAGAAATAAATCACAACATTACTAGAAATGTCTAACAATTATGCAAAGAATGTAGAATTTGATTTAAGAAACTAACACAAAATTTGATTAAATTAGCAAGCGTCTTGCAGGAATAGCTCAAGACAGTTAACCTCAGATTCAGAAGTAACGTCTTTAAAAATTAAAGAAGTACTATGGGAAAACAGTAAAGATTTCCATCGACATGCCAAAACATTCCAGGAACTTCCAGGAATGTAGACAGTAAATGTCAATGAGTTTTTAGAAGAAAATTTTTGCATGACTAATAGAAAGGAGAGAAAATCCCTAAAATTGACAAGCCTAGGAAAGGCAAATCTTTAGCAGATTTCTTCACACTCAATACATGCCTTGCACAAGAGGACTCGGGGAAATTTTCAAGGAACTTACTGGAAAATTAGGTTCGAAAGATCTGTATCAATTGGTTCCCTAACATGACAGCAACAGCAAAGAACAATGAACGAGAGAGCAGAAGAATATCTGACTTTTTCAACAAAATCGAACATTGGTTGCTGGAAACCAGCGGATGCGAAGAGTGAGCCTATTGCGTTCTCTAAGACAAACAGAAAGTGGGATAAAGGACGAGACAAAGCTACAGATACAGAAGACAGTTTTGTTGTTTCTTCTAAGGAGCCAAAGTCTTTAAATACACACACGTTAAAAACTGTGAAAAATGGAAGTATTCTGACATGTTATAAACTGTCAAACTAAATTCAACAACAGGAACAGTTGGCAGCCCAGTTAATTTTTCCCCTCCTTGGTGGTGGTGCGGTGTTAGGTTTACCATACACTCCAACGAACACAAAAATACCACTTAAGCTCCCATAGATAAGAATATGCAACAACAACTGTTCCAGGTAAAAGACACAAAGCTCCCGCAGAGCCCAGTGCAATGGAAGGTGGAACCATGAGGAGTAGCCCAGAGAAAACTGCCACTCTTGTCATTATTCCACTGTGCATTCAGTGGTCTGAGGGGACTGCACAACACTTAGCCCTATATAAAAATTACTGCTAGTCATATGTTTTGAAAAAGTAACTGCGGAATGTTTTAAATCATCATAGAAGTTGAAGTCTGAGTTTATCACAGACACTTTCCTAAGCCAGGATCATGTAGAAACTCATTTTAAATACTTGGGCCTACAAATATGTGTAGCTCTCATTCCTCACCAAAGACTTATTTTTGCAGCAAATGGAAACTATCACAGAAGGAAACAACTGCAAAGAACAGATAGCTACGGAGTGCCCAGCACCAATCAATCCATCTGCAACACAACTCTTACACCAGTTCAGAGAATATGACAGAAGAGGGGTTGGAAAGATTGTAAAAGCCAGACCATGGGGATATCTGCTCTGAGACAGTGTCTTGTCAGCGAAACTGCACCCATGAATCTCAACAATATTGTTGCCTAAACAAGTGATGATACCTATGGATGTGTTAACATGGATGCCTGAAATTTTATCTGGTCCCACCCTTTGATGAAGATAAGGATGACTCAGTCTTCTTCAGGGGTGATCTAGCAGAGAATTTCCCTGATCCTAACTCTAAATACATATAAATATGAGCAACATTGAATGAACTCACCAGGCTGTATTCATAAATCTATAAAATAATAAAGAAAAAGGTGTCATGAATTTGAGGAGTGGGGAGGGCACATGGGAGAAGGTAGAGAAGAGAAATGATGTAAAAGCAGTATTCGTATATAAAACTCTCAAAAACTAAATTACCAAAGACTATTATAATCTCAAAATAATTAAACAATAAGAAAAGACTATTTAAGCATGTTTTAATCTACACAAATTTATTAGTATGTCAAAGATGGCTTCTCTTCATACTTTGGAGGGCTTTGTGGCTCAAAAATTCTATTTATGGAGTGTTTGGTTTTCCTCAGAAAAGGTCTCATTATGTAGCCTTGGTTAGCCTGCATTGTGCTGGCCTTGGGCTCACAGAGATTGGCCTGCTTCTGTTTGCCTAATGCTGGGATGAAAGGCATGTGTTATGAAGCCAGACTAATGGACCATATTTTTAATGTAAATATATACTTAAAATAAAACAGATACACACATTGTATTTGATCAAATGGTAAAGAATAACCAAGGAATCAAATGGATCTGAGAAACCAGTTTATCCTTATAAAAAATTGATCAATCTAATTAAACCCACAATGAGCCTATGTTTACTTTCTTGATTCTCTTAAGTAATAATGATTTTAATATGTTATGTTTGTTCAAGCATACATAACAAACAGATTCGTGCAATCTAAGTAGGAATCCAGACATGCACTTACTTTAGAGAGTGTATTGACAGTTACTATCAGAAGTAAATACATATTACTTTTATTTAGTGATGTTCTTTACTTTCAATATTTTTTTATCTAGATCTATGTTAATATGTACACAGAAGCATAATAATGATGTTGATTGTAGACTTGGTTATAAAAGCACATATAGCCAACAACCCAAATGTTCACTAGTAAAGGAAATGTTAAATATATATTGTCTTTTATGAATATAAAATTCTTTTAACTTTGTTTAAATCTTTGTATAAGACATTAGTGTATAAATAATCCTATTCATTACACATGTAAGAATTTTTCATTTGCATAAAAAACCATCTGCTTATATGAGTTCATATGCAAAGGTATAATTGTTCTTACAACATATTTTCACATTTTCTACTATTTTCTCTTTAAAGTATGATTGTGCTGAGTTTAAATAGAAGTTTGATGTTTCTATACATATAAATCAATCAGTATTTTCTTTCTAGTTCCTTTCGCTATCATAATTTGAAAATAATTTACTGGGTTTGCTTTTATAAACATCTATGAACATTCTTACCTACTATAGCTTCAGTATTTAGTTCATAATATTGTATAATGGTTATTCAAGAAACAACATGATGTTGTATTTCACCTTCTTTCTTCCTCAAAGCGTTACTTAATCATCCTTGTAGCACAATTCACTGAACAATGTATCCTTGCCTCATTAGCTTGAACTAGCATCTTCCAGTTGTAATCAACGCAAGTTAGAACACGTTTCTGGTTTTCATTCTATTTTGTTCCTTAGTTGTCTTTTTCTGTGCTTCATACCACCCTACATTCAACTAACACCTTGTCAATCTGTGCAATATTTTTATTTTGTGGGCCGTGTCTCCCCTCCTCCCCGCCACCGCCCCATGCACTAGCTGTCAACCTTGAATGTCTTCCTCTATCCCTCTTTTTGTTGCATTCTTTTTTTGAGACAGGGTTTCTCTGTGCAGCCCTGCCTGTCCTGGAACTCACATGTGGACTAGGTTGGTCTGTAACACACAGTGACTCACTTGCCTCTGCCTCTGGTGTTGGAATTAGAGTGATGCACTACCTTGTCTCACATACTTAGGTCTCTTCTATTTACATAGCAAACATTTACCAATTGAGCCCTGTCTCTAGACCTGTGCTATATGATTTTACAGAAGACTTTTCCAAGAAAACCTTAAAAACTCCAAGGGAAAAAATACAAATAATCCAATCTGCTTGAACATTAAAAACAAATCTGGGAAGAACCATCATCTTTAGAATATTAAATTTGTGGACTATATTTTTATTTGTTTAAATGCATTTTCATGCTTCTTGTAAAGTTTAATCTTTTTTGAATTGTATGTCTCATGTTTTTCTTGTTTATTACTGAATTACTTGCAATTATGAAAGGAACCATTGTTCTTAATAAGTACAATTGATGCTTAGGAAAAACACCATATTATGTACATTTTATATAAACTTTTAAATTTATGTTATCTGTTATGGTTATCCATTTGTTTCTTTTGAGTTTTCAGGGAGACAAGAGTATCAACTTAAACTGGCCTTTGTGATGAAAATGATGGCAATGAGTGTTTTGCTCAGACTCTCATAGCTCTAGTTTTCAAATTAAGCATGATGCTGGCAGTTGCCTTCCAGATAATCGAATTTGTCTGAGTATAAGACACTGAGATTATGTACTACTTCCTTTTTCAACAGAGTTCTGACAACATGTCTTTAGATGTGCAGTATGTTTCAACATTTGCCCCCGTCCTATGAACCAGCCCATAAACCCTGATGCTCCCCTTAGAATTTTCCAGTAAGTCGTCAGATTTCAAGTCACCAATCTATCTTTTTTGTCTCATTTCATATGTGCTTGAGTCGGCTGCATGGAGATTTTATTTTAGATTCATATTAATCTTCTGCTGCTGTCTGCAGTTTGATCTTAAGCAGAGTATTAAAGGGGACAGGGAACATTTTAAAAGCCTTACAATGCAAGTATATACAGAACCCCACTCATTCCAACCAACGAGAAACTCTTCTGAAATAAATTCAAAATTGATATTCTCTGATGAGTCCTCAGAAGTCCAGTTCCTTTGAAGTATAAGACACTTCACAGACAACCCATGACAGAGTCAAATATAATGTCAGTCGTGTTTCTAAGGTGACTTTAAGATATCACACTTATTTAGTTTGGTGGATTTCAGCTCAAGAGTATTTACTGTAGAAACATGTCAAGAGATTCCCTATGGTTCCAGATCTTTTTTTCTTACTTTGTTTCTTATTCTCTCATTGTTCTCAATATTTCATTGTGATTATTCTACCCTGACTGTTCAAGTTCTACCTTCTCCCCAAGGAAGCTTTTCATAAGGGTCCACATTTTAAACAACTGTAGATCAGTACCATGAAGGTGAAGCCAAGGGACTTGACTTGGTATACTGCTGATAATTTTGAGTATGCTGATATAACATACACATGATCTGGTTTTAAAACTAAGAATTATAAATGGATAAAACACATTATCCAAGTAGTACTTGCAGCGAATGATGACTTCTCTTTCTTTTTAGATATGCTTCTGGTTCCATTATGAGTTCTTGTTTTCCAGTAGTTCTGTCATATTTAGTTCAATGAAACTCAGGAAAAGTTTACTAAAATAACTGCCTCTTCATGATTATAAACAAGTTGAAATAGAACACAGACAGGGATGGGCTAAAAAATGAGAGAGAGAGAGAGAGAGAGAGAGAGAGAGAGAGAGAGAGAGAGAGAGAGAAACAGCATTACATCTTCGGTGTTATATTTTTACATTATTATAAAATTTAAAATTTATGTTAATAATATATGTTTACACTCGTGACTGAAAATAGAGGGATTGGGGAAGCATGTAAAATGGATGCAATTAGAGAAATGGTATTTGTTTAATGAAAAAAGTGGGACTGAAACTGGAAATTTTTTGAGGGGGGGCAGAACTGTGTGCTTTTGGCAATATTTGATTTTATTCATTCTAATGGCTTTTTTTTTTCCTGGCTGTGGCATCTAGTCTTCTCCTCTGACCTTGTGATTTCAAAGCTCCCTCTGTTGCTAGGTCAGAGTGTTATATTGTCATTTCACTATCTCTGACCATAAAAATTTGACCACACATACTTATTTTGTGAGGATTTGGGTTTTGATTAGTTGAAAGCAGATGCTATGTGACTTGGGACAATACTCACCATCTTCTGCTCCTTCCTTTGCCTCTCTAAAGATTCATGAAGACACCGGACAGTTTTTGCTCTTGCCTCTCCTGGGAATTAGCTTCATCAAAGGGTTCAGTTTTTCATGAAAAAAAAAAAATCTAAGTGATTGGCCTCACCCATTTTTTTCATCCAGTGCTACAGGTTGCCACCCTGACATAGAATCCCTCCCTGAAGTGTCCCCTCTCTGCTCTGTGATCTTTGCAGACAGTAAACCAGAGGATCTGTGACTTGGCAGAGTGAACTTGCCTTTGAAGAGGCTGTGGGCATGGAGGCAAAGCGTGTGTCTGGAACAGATGTTTTGGGTTGCTTACAGTCTCCAAACTCTTCCGACTTCCAGGATGCCCTGCTGAGTGAATGGTAACTTTGGCAGCACATTTTGCTTCTATTAGCTAATCCAATGGGTTCAGGAGACACCAAGGGAATAAGAGAAATCGGAGAAGGCTGTCCTCAGCATCAGTCACACATGGAAAACTTCACCAGAGAATACTCCATGGCATTCCGACCAGATTCCAAGCTATCTAGACCTCTAAGCATGGTGTTGCTGAACACAGACCGGCACATTTATCTCTCTGTGTGGTTATTGATTGTATGACTTATCTTAAAAGAAGGTCAGTTCAGGCCACTTATCTTTTGCACATTCCCCCGTCCCCCAGCAGTGGTGGCTGACAGACTTGCTCACATATGTGTTGATGCCAGTGGCCTTCTAGAAAGGAATCCCATGCCTGCTTAAGGAGCTGTGTGATAATAAACAGGATAAGTAGAAGGAGGTCAGTTGCCTGTCCCTAGGTACAGATCCTTAATCTGCAAAGCCCCAGGCAGCTGATTACCCGGGGTTTACAAAGATCTATTTGCTGGTTGTGTGTCTCCCCACCTCTATTTCCCCCTCCCGTCTTCTTCCTTCTCTCCTCTGTCCCTCTCTCCTTCCGTTCTATTCACGAAATTTATTTCTCAGCGTGCATCCTTCATTTTTATTATCCTTGAAAAATTCCAGTGTGTTTCCTTGTCCATGCAGCATTACAAGTGAATTTATAGGGTGAGGAATTAGCCTGACCCCCGCCCCCTTTCTCCATCCATAACATCATTCCAACAGGCGTTCAAACAGTGTCTCCGCGAGTTTTAGGCAGTTCGTGTTAGGCTGTGTGGACGCAACTTGCTTGCTTAGTCTCTCTCTCTCTCTCTCTCTCTCTCTCTCTCTCTCTCTCTCTCTCTCTCTCTCTCTCTCTCTCTCTCTCTCTCTCTCTCCCTCCCTCCTTCCCTCCCTCCCTTCCTCCCTGCCCCCCCCCTCGCCGTCCTTTTCTCCCCTCCCATTTTTGCACACCCACACCCAGCGAGCATCTCTCTCCAGACGTACAAATAGGCGTCCGGGGCGGGCCGGGGAGTTCAATGTCACGCTGGGCAGAAGTGGATCAGGAGAGCGCCGGCGGCGGCAGCGGCGGCGGCGGCGGCGGCGGCGGGGCGCGCGCGCGGGCAGAGGCGGCCGGCGGCCGGCAGGGGGCAGCCGAGGGGCGGCGCTGGCGCGCGGGTGCTGAGCCCGAGCCTCGCCCCGCGCCTGCATCCTCAGCCTCAGCACCAGGCGCGGCGGAGCCCGGGAGCGCAAGCCACTGAGGGCAGCGGCGGCGGCGGGAGCCAGGCGCGCAGCTGAGCAGCGGCGCGGGCGGGCGGGCGGGCGGGCGGGAAGCAGCAGCTGCCGCCGCCGCCGCCGCCGCCGCGACGGGCAGCCGGGCTCGCGGGCAGCCGGCTCCGGCCCCTGCCCCTGCCCCTCGGCCTCGAGCCCCCGGAGGAGAGTCTGGAGCCCGCGCCGTCGCCGTCGCCAGCCGCGTCCTCCTCCGGGCATGGAAGGCGGCGGCAAGCCCAAGTCCGCGTCCAACAGCCGCGACGATGGCAACAGCGTCTTCCCCTCCAAGGCGCCCGCGACGGGGCCGGCGGTGGCCGACAAGCGCCTGGGGACCCCGCCGGGGAGCGGCGCGGCGGGGAAGGAGCACGGCAACTCCGTGTGCTTCAAGGTGGACGGCGGAGGCGGCGAGGAGCCGGCCGGCAGCTTCGAGGATTCGGAGGGACCCCGGCGGCAGTATGGATTCATGCAGAGGCAGTTCACCTCCATGCTGCAGCCCGGGGTCAACAAATTTTCCCTCCGCATGTTCGGCAGCCAGAAGGCGGTGGAGAAGGAGCAGGAAAGGGTTAAAACTGCAGGCTTCTGGATTATCCACCCGTACAGTGACTTCAGGTGAGGGCTCCCTGGCGCCGCCCCACCCTGCTCTCCCCCCCCCTCCCCGCCCCCAGGCGCGCCCTCCAGCATCCTACCCCGCCCCTGGGAAGGGGCGCCCCGGGGACTCGCAGCGGGGTGCGGGGCAGGCGTGGCCGCGCTGCCCGTGGCTCCCCACTCAAACTAGCCAACTCTACTCTTCAACTAGTTTCCATCCCGGGAAGGTTTGGGGTTAGGGAGTTTCTTATTCCCCAAGAGCGTCAGCGAGGCCCTTTCCCTTTTCCTGGTAAACTTCGCGGGATAGACAAGGAGGGAAGAAGGCCACTATGACCCCTGGACGCGAGGTGTCTAAGTTACACTAGGGAAACTTTTACTTCGGTGATGGGAGAGTTAGGACTAGGGCAGGTATCCTTGCTAGCGCTGCTCCCCAAAGAGAGAGAGAGAGAGAAAAAAAGAGGCTTCTGGGATTCTGGAGATGAGGAAACTGGAGACAGTGACTCACAGGTCCTAGCTGTTCCTGCCACTCTCGCCCCTGGGAGTGTTAATCTGTTGTTCTTATGCTTATAGGCACTCTTGTCACCATTGCGTTTCCCCAGATCAGTGGCTGGCAGGCACAGGAAGGACACTTGCGCTTGGGTAGTCTGACTTGAGGTTTCAGCGGAGCCAGTTGCTGCCCGACTGGGCAGGAGCGTGACAGGAAGCTTCGAGTTCCCGAAACAGAGACAGGGGGGCGTTTCTAGAGCCCCCCTTCCTGAAATAGAGCGACGACACCCGCTCTTGACCTTGACTACAAATCCATTTCAGACATGTCTTTCCAGTTTCCCAGTCTCAGTCTCGGAGGAAGGGCAGCAGAGCTTGTCAGCAGGAGAAAATGAATATGAGTTCCCTGGTCTTATTTGTAGCCCAAGTATTCACTTGGTTAATAAGCACGTTTAGAGACTGACAAATGAAGGTCGTGAAGTAGATCCTCTTATTAGCGTGACATGCTGCTCCTGAACACAAGCAGAGAGAGCTTCCTTCTAAAAATCCTCAACTAGTAACTCCGGGTGATACACTTGTTTGTTTGTTTGATTTGAACAAGGGGAAGACACCACAAGGAAAGGAGTTCATGTGCACACTGAGAGTTTAGGCTCCCGGTAAACCGCAAAGGAAACATAGCAACAAAAAGCATTACTTCCAGCAGTGTACAGAAACTGACCGAAATTGCCAATAAGTGTATGCACGGGAGGGAGGGAGCTGTCCACAGTTCTGAATCAAGTTAACTGCGGAATACAGCCCAACAAACAAAGCTTGGGGAGCCGACTGTCCATCTTCCCTGAGATGTTGATTGCCTCAGAAACCAGCAGTCTCTCTTCTTGTGCATGGAGTGGATAGATTTTAGGAAAAAAATTAATTTAGAAATGCTTATTTGCAAAAAAAACACAGGAAAATCCTATTGAAGGGCTTACAATAGCTAATGACATTTATTGTCTGGAGATCATTGAGTTCAATTGAAAGAATGTTCAGGCTGAAAGAACCTCCGGAGTAATCAAATATGCTTCATCTGCGAGGAAGGTACCGGGAAAGGCAAACTCATAGATGATCTTGCTCCATCTAAAGCAAATTAGGTTGTTACAGTCTTTAGAATTTTACAAGTGGGAATCAGGTTCGGATACCACCTCTTTTTGAGTCCTCCATGGGAATATAATCCAAACAGTAGTATAAATTTAAAAAAAAAAACTTTGCAAGAAAACAGCCAACAGTCTTAATAATAAAAAAGTGAGAGTTATATTCCAAAAACAATCTATGACATTCAATGACAACATGCAAAAAAGTGCTAAGCTTTTTTTTTTTTACTTGAAATCATATTTAATCAAATGAGTGGAAAGGATACATTTTTATTCATCAATAGGAAAATGATGGTGTTTTTCAAAATAGTAGCATGTATCAAATGATTAAAGTCTCCCCTGGCATTTACTTTTTTTTTCTAAAAGTATATAGCCTATATGACAGCTTTCCATGAATTACAATCATATGTCCAATCCATGGATCAGTGAAACTAAAGGTTTCTATATATTTCCCCCAAGAAAATCTGGTGAAAGAGAAGCAAACGCTGAGCAAAGGTGGGAAGTGAAACCAAGTGATGATTTGGTTTCATCCTGCACTTCACAGAAGTGAACGATGACGAAGAAGTCAGCTATGTACTCACAAACTCTACTCCAGTTTGGGGGACTTGCTTGCCCTTGCATCAGTGGAAACATGGCAGCAATAAGCCAAACAATCATGATTATTTAAAATTTCTAGATAGAAGATATCTGAAAAAATACTGAAATGAAGAATTACAGTATATCTTTGTTTTCTAAAAATGACAAGCTAAGGAGGTCATCCTGTTCTTATTGTACCTAGTTGGGTTCAGAAGACATTATTAATTAGTATTTTTGCATAGTCATGGTACCAAATACAAGCATTTCCAAAACCTATGGCATGTGAGATAATGTAGTTGCTAAACTCACA
Source organism: Peromyscus maniculatus bairdii (assembly GCF_049852395.1). NCBI lineage: Eukaryota > Metazoa > Chordata > Mammalia > Rodentia > Cricetidae > Peromyscus > Peromyscus maniculatus. The sequence continues at coordinate 38,138,036 of NC_134866.1, read as the reverse complement.
ACCCAAATCAGGCAAAATTCAATGTTCAAGTGGCATTCAGTGGATGCTGGATAATGTTGTTTTTGATTGGCTCATCTCAGACCTTTGCTGAGGAAGTACTTTAAGGGAAGTGTTTGGCTGAAAATACTAAATTTTCAAACTTAAGTTTATTAATCTTCTAACAGAGACATTAACACTTAAGACTATATTTCCATGGAAGGGAAGTGGTTTTGGGAAGTCACAAAACAAAGTGGATTCTTCCCATGGCACCTACATAGTTATCTAGGAGACCAGGAGAGTTTCCTCTGTATTTGTTACCCATCCCAACTTTGCAGAGTGTAGCATGACACTTTTCTTCAGGACATGCTATGGTTTTAACGCTGTGCCTAATATTCTGGTTGCCATCTCGGGATGATTTCTCAGGCTAGATCCCTTTTCACTTCCTTCTAGGGTGAGGGTTGTGCTCCTGCTGACACTTTCAGACAGCTAGCTAGTGTCTCTTTTGCTCACTAGAGTCCGGAGTGTGCTACTTCTGTGTCTGGCGGGTAGTAGTCATCCACTGCCAGTGTAATTAGGGCAGAGGCTCTGCGTTTCCCTTTCTTTCTCAGGAGAGGACGATGGTAGGAACCTTCAGGGAGTAAAGAAGAGCCCAGTGATATCAGTTCTGTAAGAAATCATGAGGAGGAAGCTAGGAATTATATATATATATTTTTTTCTGTGATTTTAGTCATCAAGGCTGGGGAAATATTGGCAGGTACTTATGTTTTTTTAAATTTCAAGGGTTTTTTTTTGTATGTGTATGTGTTGCCTATCGTGTGTGTGTGTGTGTGTGTGTGTGTGTGTGTGTGTGTGTGTGTGCAGGTGAGTCTGTCTATGGATGCCAGATTGGATGTCTTCCTCAATTACTTGCCACCTTGTGATAGATATTTTAAAATAATTCATACAGGTGCAGTTTTGTGCAGGGAAAGCATGGTCTCAGTTTTTTTTTTTTTTGAAATTTGTGTTAACAACACACATTTAATTTCAAGGTTAAGTGTTAATATTTTGAGAGAAGCGGTAGTGGTTATAAAATTATTAGTTAAAATTATAATTCTCACCCATTTAACAATTATGTGAATATAGGCAAGTGTGATCTCACAGCCAATTGCTAGTTATGATATAATTATTCAAATGTGACAAAAGGATATTTAGAATGTTTTTGTGGATGTGTGTGTGTGTGTGTTTTGTGTGTGTGTGTTTTGTTTGTGTCTTGCTAGGGGTCAAACCCAGAGCCATGGACATGCTAGCCAAGTTCTCTTTAAGTTATCCTCTACCACAATGAATGATTTCATTATGAGAACAACTTACCTTGGAAAAAACTTGTTACCATAATGTTTTCTATTTTAGGGATTCTGATGTTACTTTGTTGGCCCATGCTTACACAATGGCTCATTTAAACAAAACGCCCCTGTTCTATGAAGAAGCCAGCTGACATTCTGCCCTTTGTTTAGGGAGCAGGCATGGGTGTGTGTGTGTGTGTGTGTGTGTGTGTGTGTGTGTGTGCTGTATTTTGATTTCTGCTTTTCATTAGTAGCATGAGAAATGGTGTGCAAAGCCTACTGTGTTGTAAATACTCCAGATAAGATGTCACTTTCTGAAGGTAACAGCACCCCCCCTTTCTGTGTCTACCTCACAGTGCACGTGACTACTGATGTCAGAGGTCACTGACATGCTCATTAGAGAAGGGAGGCTTCAACCCCATTCCCCAGTTCATCAGAATGAGATCATTTATTTCCAGGAGCGCCTCACAAGAAAATAATTCAACCTTCTGGGGTTCAAGTTCTAATTAGCTTACCCTCACAGTATCTGCACACTGCATTCTCTCAGTTGTGTCTGTTTTCCCATATCAACAGAGCCAGAATAATTCAGAAAAATTTATTTCCATGTTGGGTGGATCTTTGTATATCTTTAGATCTAATTAAGTTTTTCATAAAGATTATGTCAGTGGTGAGCCAAATTAAAAAAAAATATTTAAAAGATTTTAAGCTGTGGATTTATTAAGCTGCCTCTTTACTATATTTTATGACTTAAAGTTTTACTTAATGTTTGGAAATTAAAAGCCATGTACTAAATATTATAGAAACATAAATATTTTAGTTATAGTAATTCAAATGTTATAATTTTCAATTTTCCTGAATAAATTTTAATTTAAGAATGCTTTTGAGGGCTTGCTATAAATTGAGAAACAGATATGGACATTATACCCATTATATTTACCATCTGCAAGCTTGGTTAGTTAAATAGTAACAAAATTTACATATATTACAAAGACATTTATTACTAATTTCATTATATGTTAACTGTGCTGAATTCAACTGTATCTGCGTTAACAAAACCCACATACCAAGACATCATCACCAGTGGGACACAGCTTAGGATCTACAATTCAGCATATTTGCACTCAGTGAATCTCTCTCCCATTGTAAGCACACCAGCAAAATGTTCTTTATGTAAGTTGCATGTGATCTCCTTCCCATTCAGGGTAGGCTTTTTATGTTTCTCAGATAATTCATGTCATAGCTTAGCAATAGATATTGAACTTAGTGTGAAGCCTTTCAAATATAGTCCCTTATACGTATAGTGTTAGCACTAAGTAGGTGCATTAATGCATGGGAAGTACATAAATTAGGAGTGGATGAAGACTATTGAATATTTTCAGGGTCTGTGACAAAATTTTGTTCTTATTCTTTGTAAATGCATACCAGACTATGAATTACGCTGGCACCATATTTTAGGAGAAGAGGCAGGGCAGTGGTGTTGAAAGAAAAAGTCTTCCTAGCAGAAAAAAGAACCCACCCATTTTCACATAGACTGAGTAATTTTCTTTTTAAAAATACCTTTCTTTTGTAGGACTTGTTTTTAAATTGTATTTTTTTTGTTTCTGAGAATTTCACACATATATAAGTGAAATGCAATCATATTTCACCCTCCATTTCCTTTCTCCAACCCTTCCATATCCCGGCATGCCCCCTCCCAAGATCCCCTTTCTTTTTAGTTCCACCGAGTCTAATCAGTGCTGCCCAAATGTATACAGGAAATTTTAATGGCTGCGTACCACTGGTTTTCCAGAAAAAAAAAGTCATAGCATCCATGGAATATAAAAAACCTTTACAATCCTCCCTCTCCTCTGCCTCTCTCCTCTTTTTCTTTGGTTATAGTTTGCATCTTTAATACAAGCTATTCAAAAGGTATAGGTATACATTTAAAAGGCATGCATATACTATTATGTTCATGTAAACAAAAATGTAGAAATTGATTGTGAGTTAAATATTTATCTGATACTTATAACCTGACTTTGGCTGAAGAGAAATTGATTTCATGAACCTTTCATTTTTGCTAGTTAATATTATCATAGTGTTCTGTTTAACCTAATCACTGATCACTCACTTAAACCAGTTGTGCATGCTTTGAACTTGCATCTTAAGAATCTTATTTGTGTAGTCTTTATTTTCAAGACTTGTGTAATTTTAAAAAACAAAGACAAAAACTATAAAACTAACCACATACAAAGTTAGCAACTATTTATCTGTTTTGGACTTACAGATTTGCTTGAAATATTTAGGGATTATAATTAGTGCAGCAACCAACATGTTTGTGCATTTTATTGTATTATTGATAAAGTTCATAGAATAGACTTATTGGTTATAGGCATTTTGCACTACTGATTTTACCAAGTAATACTGATACCAGTTAAGACATTTCTTAAAATGACAAGAATGATACAGTCTCCCTGGTCTGACATTCCTCTTAAAATATGGGCAAGCTTTTATCACTGCCCAGAACCACCATTTTGCAGAGATAAAAATTATCTTAAATTGTAAACTGAATAATGCTGTAATTCTGCTGAAAATCATAAGTAATTTTTCATTTCTCTCATAACGTATTTGATTACACTCCTAATAATACAAGACCCTGCATGATTACAAAATGCTGAACTACATGCAGCCCGAGCACACACCACTCATTGATTTGGTGCCCCTCTCCCTCCTCCTTCCCTTCCTCCCTGAATTCCAGCCACTCTGATGAAGTTTCAGCTTCTAGAACAAGCTTAGGTATTGCCTACTACAGAGATTTTCATGTGAAATTTCACATTGTTTTCTGATATTCTCCCACTTTCATCATACCACATAGCTAGTAGTTTCTACTCTCTACATAGAATTTAGTTTAATAACATGTCCACATTCAGTCTGTTTCTGACCTGTATCATCATCATGGTCTTTGTTTTCATTTGAGGATCCTTATTTCCACAGAATTTATCATTACTTTTGTGCATGTCCCCGCACCAAAATTTTAGCCCTGCTTGCCTTCTCAACAGTATTACTCTATTTTGTGTTCCTAATGTTTTTTTCTTTAAAATTTATTCTCTGAGAATTCAATACAATTTATTTTCATCATATTATTTTCTGTCCACTGACTCCTTCTAGACCCTTTCTTTTTCCTACCAACCTAACTTCATGTTCTTTCTTTCTCTTAAATTAAAAAAAACAAACAAAAAAAACAAAGAAAAATGAAAAAAGCCAATAAAAACTCCTGAAGCCCATGTTATAAAAATGCACATACTAACTCCTCTTTCCTTTCATACCTTTTTAGATGACCCCTTAAAAGTGTTTTGAGACTTAATTTATGTGTTATGCCATTTGCCAATTAGAAGTATAAAATTTAATGTTTTCATTAAATTAACATAGTTGTGTGTCCATCATCAGAATGACTTTTAGGACATTTGACACCCTAAAAAGAAACTTCATGTTCATTAGCAGTAATGTTTGTGTGTTCTCTCCCAAGCCTCCTCATCGATAAGCAATCACTATCTATTTTTCTGTTGATGGTTTTGCAGAAATTATCCTAGTAATTTCTTGTCAGTTGGCCCACATAATATCTAGTATTTATTTTTTACTGGCTTCTTTCATTTAACATGTTATTTTCAGGGTTCACCAAGCACATTCAATACATTATTTTTTATTTTTATTTTTTTAGTTGAATATTATCCATTTTATAGATATGATGCCTTGAATTTATCTATCCTTATGTTGACAGACATTAATTTTAATTAACAATCAGTAGTACTGATATGAGTATCCTTGCATTTTACATGATTTTGCGAAGTGATATTGTTTCAATTCTCGTAAGAGTACTATTGCTTGGTCAGTATAGTAGCTTTCAATTTATAATTGCTGGGTGAATGAATAAAGAGTCATTCCATGGTAGGACCAAGGCACAATGAATCTTGGAGTCAGTAAATCTAGATAAGAGCAGCAAAAGCTCTGTGTTCTCCCATAACAGAACCTGGAATCTTGTTTCCACTGCTCCTTCAACTTGGGGCCCCAAACATTACATTTGCTGCCCAGTGTAGAAAGGAAGAGATGAAAAGGCAGAAAGATTACATGGTGTGGACACAGTGACATAGACAGATAGTGAGAACTGGGGCAGGCACTCGTCACTTTTTTGAATCTTAATTTTGTCATTTCAATCCTCACCCAATAAGAAATGAGATGCCAGCATAAAGAATTCCCTAAACTTCCAGGGAAACATGATTAATTGACCTAATCATTTATCCTTCCTCCTTCCTGAAATGACTCAAAAATAATATGAAGATATACTTATACACACAGACGAGTAGAATGAAGAAGCAGCAGAGAATAGAAGATCTTAAAGTGTTCTGGGAAACAGCTGGTGAAGAAAATGCTTCATGTCCACAGTCATTCGTCCAGTGAATTTTGGAAGAGAGAGAGACTTGGACCAGTTTAGAAGTAGTTCTAGGAAAGCCAGGCTGCAAGCAGATTAAACAAGGGTTTCCTAAGTGAATGGAGAACTCTCAGTGCTAGTATTAGCATACTTGGAGTCAAGTCAGTTCTTCCCAGTCAGGGAACTAGAGAAAAATACTTCTAATGATAGGTACACATTGCAAAATCTTGTTTATTAACTAATCATGTTGCCAAAGCTCCACATATATCCATGGAGGTTGTAATTATTTTGTGGCATAGCATTGTTTAATAGCCGAGAGCAAAAATGTTGCCAAAATTTTCACTCTAAGTCTCCATTATGAAAGAAAAATAAACAGGAAAATAAAGTTCAAAGGACAGAGACAGTAGGAAAATGAAAAATTACTAATGCAACATGATATTCTCAGAAAGATATTTTATCCATTCAATAATTACAGTGCTTTTAAAAAGTAAGATATTAAGCAATTATTCTTGGGAAGTGGAGAGACTGCTCAGCAGTTATGGGCACTGGCTGCTCTTCCAGAAGATGCGGGTTTGGCTCGCAGAATCAACATATGACTCACATCTGTAAGTCTAGTTCCTAGGGATACAAAGCTTTCTTCTATTCTCCATGGGCACCAGCCATGTGTGTGGTGTACATATATCCATGCATGGAAAATACTCATTCACATAAAATGATCGTAAAATAAATCCTGAAAGAAAAAACCGAATGAATTTATGTAAGAAGTTGCTCCAAAACAAGACAAAAGGGGGAAAATAAGGTAGAATATGTAAAATATACTTTATGTGAAAATACAGAATTAATTCTTAAAATTAAAATATACCAATAGAAATTCCAGAATATAAATATGGAATTAGTAAAGGCTGAAAATTGGAATTTGGAATTAGTACAACAAAATCATTCCCGCAACCATTTTTTTTTTGTTGCAGTGTTACTAGTTAATATGCTCCAGAAAAACAAGGAGTTAGGTTAAACACTAGGTAGACACGCAACGTGGGAAGTGAGACCTCACAAAGAGCTTTCAAAGAAAGAAACAGGAATATGCTTGAGTGGTAGTGAAGGCGACTGGATTAACCCAGGGTGGGAAGCAGACAGAGACTGAGGAGGAAAAAAAAAGACATCACCATTTCAAAAATGATATCATAAGTATTTTATACATCATTCAAAATCAGATGTCTCTAGTTTTTATACAAATATTTGTAAAATAATTGGATATGCAGTATAACAAAGAGCCCTTATCAATTCCAGAGTGAGTAAAATATCTGTAAAACAGTGAAAAATCAAATTTGCCTTGTTCAGCAGTCAGTAATACCTGCCACATTTTAATTGAAAATGATGGGCCACTTACTGTGAGAGGGCAGGAGAAAGGTAAATGTGGGTTGGTCGGTGAAAGGAAGCTACATTTTCAACTTCTATAAATGGAAGTGAATGCTGTTTAGAGTCAATAAATTGATTTCTCTTTGAAAAACGAGTTAAATGCTAAAAGAAATAGGGTGGTTTAATTTGGGAAGCAAGCATGGACAAGAGCAGAAATGGAGCAGGGCTTGTATGTTCTGATAATCTTTTAATTCTATTTCACCCCACCCCCCCAAAAAACTATGGGGTTACTAACATTTTGAGACAAATATTGGGATTTAAAACCTTAGTGACTGAGAGTCTAAGTTTTTTTCAATTACAAAATGATAATACATGGAACTCATAAGATTTTGAAGAAGATGCATATTTTGTCTCTTTATACATACATACACTATGCATGATTTATATATGTACATTTATGATTAGCAGATTATGTTGGGCAGTTAATACCTTCTATGTTTAGTTATTATTACAAAAGTAAAATTAAAACAGAATTATGAGCCAAGGAAACAAAAATGTTTCCTAAGTACATTCTCCGATAATCTTGTGATTTTATTTGTTCATTTATTTTTATGTGTGTAGATGCTTTTCCTGAATATATGTCTGTGATATGCACCACGTGCATTTCTGTTGACCATAGATGCCAGAAGAGGGTGTTAGATGCCCCAAAACAAGTGTTAAAGATGGTTGTTAGAATCCATTTGGGGGCTCGGAATAGGACCCAGGTTCTCTAGAAGAGCAGCACCGATCTTCAGAATTTACTAAGCAAAGGGCTGTGGGATAGAAGAACTTTTCATTGTTTAAACTGTGCACCATTTTCTTCTTTTTACTTTCATAGGCACTTGAACAGCAGAATGCCTACTGGGGCTGCTTTCTGTGGGCTGCATGAAATAGGTCTACTCATGAGACAATTAAGATCAGAAAACTTCTAATTCACCCTCTTCCTGCAAAATTGTTTAGATATACCAATTTTCATAGCATGGTATAGCTGGCATTAAATAACAAAGTGCCAAACATTTAGAAATAGATTTTAGAGAAAATTCAAATAGCACCGTGTTCCATGTACTGCTTCCTGTTAATCTTCATTTTCATAGAAAAAATGGCATAATTGAAACATTTGGGATCTTATTGCAGATCAATTAAATGTTACATATGAGCCAAGTAAGATGAATCATAACTTGCTAAATTCTTCCATTTTATTTTTATTGTCAAATTAATGGTCTGGAAAAATGGCTATTTAGAAATATGTTGCAAGAATTAAAAAAAAAAATTAGTGCAGCCTGATGGAGCACACCTGTAGCTTGGATGTGGCATTAAGAGAATTAGAAGCTCAGGTCCAGAATTGGCTAAATAGTAAGTTCAAGGCCCACCTGGGCTATAAGATAACCTTTCTTAAAAGCAAAAGAAGTTTAGAAGATTTGCAAAAAGTGATCCTCAATATCTTATATTATTCTGTTGTTTCTTTTTTCTTTCTTTCTTTTTTTTTTCCGAGACAGGGTTTCTCTGTGCAGTTTTGGTGCCTGTCCTGGATCTCGCTCTGTAGACCAGGCTGGCCTCGAACTCACACTGCCTCCCGAGTGCTGGGATTAAAGGCGTGCGGCACCACCGCCACCTGGCCATTCTATTGTTTCTAGAACAGATGCATTTACCGTCATTGCAGAATATTTGAACTTTACCTTCTAAATTACACCACTTTGAGAAGACATATTGATAGGATTTAAAAAGTTATGTGACATATATTTTCATATATATTCATATCTATATAATCAGAACCAGTGTATTTTTCTTTTTTTTAATAGATGCTATTCATAGGTTCAACAATTATTTTTAATGGGTCTTTGTTCTGAGCAATAATTTGCTTAATTTGTTGAATAAATGCATAAAACCATGTAAATAAATTTTGAGGAAGGCAATAGGAAGCTTTGTATGTATATATATAATTCACAATAGAAAAATGCATCAGATGTGGGTATGGTTGCATATGTATTACATAACATAGTCTCAAAGTTCTATTGTCTATACTTACTGATTATTAGTCATTCATGGTTATGTATGCATATGAGCATTTACTAGATTTCTAAACTTACAGAATATGTCCAGGATCAGACTGAAGGATTAGAACTCTGTGCCCTTGAAAGAATATGTATTTGCAATGTTTTGTCTGTGGCTTTAAGAGGTTTGTGGTTCTCTTTAAGCATATATATTTCAGTAGGTGAAGTTCAGAATTCTTGTCCTACCCAATATTTGCAAATAAAGTAAAGACATCATGAACAACATGCAGAAGAAGGAAGAATACAATTTTGTTTGGGTCGACAATTTTATAATAGAATTGAAGTATATCTAGATTGTCTTACTTTAGCAATCAAATTCACTATCAACTCTAAGGCTTGATTTCTAAAAAGACCGTTCATCCAAATGCAAGGAGACTTTCATACCCTTGTCCACTGATACTCTATTCATTATAGAAAAAAAAAAAAACTAAATCAGACTGGATGTTCACCAACATATGAAACAAAAAGTTTGTTACATATATACAACAAAATTTTATTCAACTGAAAAGAAAAATGAAATTATGAAAAGCCCAGGAAAATTAATTAGAACTGGAAGTTTTTTTATTAATACTAAAACAGACTAATAAAGACAAATACTATATATTCTCTCACATAAGCAGATCCTAGGTTCTAATTGTTAATATATGTGCATTTATGTGATAGAAAATGAGAGTAGAAGCCAGGAAACTGGAAAGGACCCCATGAGATAAGAAAAAGTTGGCTTTAAAGGGGAATGGGTGAGTATGATGAGGGTCATGGAACACATGTGATCTGAAAGGAGAAAGGGAAAAGGGGGGGGCAGGAAGGCACAGGAGGTGTGTGAGACACAGAGATGGGAGAGTATGTATGTTTGAAAATGCTATGCAGAAACCTTGCATGCTTATTCCAAATCAATAAATAATGAGTTTGACTCTCAGGTTAGATACCTGATTATGAGTAATTTAATAATTAGGGTTTTTTTTCCTGATTGTTCAGTAAGTGCAACAAAGCACACAATTTTAACAAGAAACACTCATGGGTAAAGAGGGGACTGCAATTCTCTGCAAATCATGTTCACCTTACTTAATGTTGTTGAAACCAATTGGTGAATGGTTGAGTATATTAAAATACACCAGTAATTCTCTTATGTGTCAACAATAATGATAAAGATACATAGCCACACATGATGTACTACTGAATCCAAAAGGCGAAACATAAACTGCACACACTAGCTTGAAAAATAATGTTAATAAAACAATTAAATAAATCTAATTTTATTATTTTACAGTAAAGTTCAAAGTTAGGTTTACATTTATAAGTGATAAAACACCATTGAATAAATAATCCTTAGGACATATCAGTGAATTAGTGGATTTTGTAATATCACTGAGAAGTTTTCCACTGTGTCCTTCCATGAACTGTGAATTGATACATCTCCAAAGGTCTACTTTATACTCTCTATAAACTACTTATTGAACAGGTATACTATAGTAATTGCCTTAAAGAGAAAAGGAGGCATTTTCACATACAAGGAAACAAAGCTGATCTTTAAATAGATACTGTTTTCATAATTGTATAAAGTTATCCACAAATACAACCTTAGCAAAATTTTAAACATACTTAATAGACCTGATTATCCCTTATTCTACATTTAATGGCCTTTCTTTTTCTTTAGAGGTCTCAGCATGGTTTGTTATAGTAAATGTTGTATTGCTTTCATTGCCCCTTACCTGTAATTTGAACCATTCTAGAGTAAAGTTTTTTGTTATTTTAAATGCTACAGTCAAAAACCCAGCAGCATACAGGCCACAAGGTGAGCTCCTAAATTTGAATAAAAGGATATTTTAGAAATTTAGCAGTAGTATGTCCAGTCTTGTCCATATGTAATTTCCATGAGCAAGATTATCTTTACCTGATGCCACTCTAGTACAAAATACTGAATGTTTTAATTTAGTGTAGCTGCTTAATCACTTCATTTTATTCTGTCAGAGGAACATTCATTTAGAAATTTGATTTCCAGACCTTGAAAATACTATGCATGTATACTTTCATTATTTCTATTTACTAGGATACTCTATTTTATGCGGGGTTTTCCTAATTTGGGCATATGTGTATTAAGGGCTTCTTGATGCCTTTGTCCAGATGAGTTGCTGTTACAAAATACCATAGAATAGCTACTTATAACCAGTTCGGGAAACTGGAAAGGCCAAGGGCAAAGTGCTAGCAGATGTCTGGTGAGGTCCACTCCTCATTGATGACTGTCTTTTCATTGTGACTTCACAAGATAGAGAGGGCCAGCGATCTCTTGTGACTTCTTTTATAAAGATGCAACCATGAGAGTTCCATTCTAATGAGTTAGGGTTTTTGCACATGGATTAGGGTGCCTTTAACATCAATGTGTTATACTTGGCGTGGGATGCTCTCTTTCCATAGAGTAGTAGAACCCTTTTTAAATGTCATTTGTCTTTGAAATAAATACTATCTTGACCAAGTATAATTGTGGACATGTACCGTTGCACAGTGACATTTAGAAGGAATGATATGATTTTACAGTCATCTACTTTTATTGTGCTGTGTCAAATTATGCTTGATGTAACAATGCATATTTAAAAGACATTTTTACAAGAATAGGCTATTACTACTAACAGTATTGAACTCTAGGTTTAACTAATAAAATACCAACTCAACAATTTGAAGGTTTAATTTTAAATTTTAACTCCATAGAAACAGGTGTTATTTTTTTCCACCAAATAGATAGCGAAGGAAAAGGCTCCCCAATCAAAGGCATCTGCTAATGTGTCCTGTGCAAAGTTAATGGAAATGATATCACAGATATTGAACCAAGGTATTGAATTTGAAATAATTTTCAATAGCAAAGAGAACTTGAGTCTGAAAAGATCGAGATGGTAGAGTAGCGTACAGCATTTAGTTCCAATAAACAATGAAACCTAAAAGAAAACCAATAACCGAACCAACATGATTATGTTATACAGCAACACTGTCCCCATAAACCTAAATAATATGTAAGTTGATGTAAGCCTTCAGTAAATGGGAGTCCTGTGCTGTGGAAACTTCTACATAGGAGGAAGGACAATGATGTGCAAGAGGCTCTGGCAGACTCAGAAGAGCCAAGAGATATTAAAGGAAAGAGCTGCTGAAACTAGAGTAAGACTGGACAGGTGGTCAGTAGTCATCAGAAATGGAGTGATGGCTGATTTCAAGGGAGGTGCTGGACATGTATGTTAGAATCCTGCAACAACCACTCGTGCTAGTTAGTATTATCAAACACTGCTTGAATAGAAGGAAAGAATTGGGAATTCTCTTAGGGAATCTGAATGTCATCTTCAAAAATGGGTAAGAACTTCAATGAAAAGACATCTACTGGCTGTTTAAATTTGGGTTCATAGGAATATGGACGCGATTACCTGCTGAAGGTGATAGAAATTGCATTTATTGCCTTGAAACCTGGAGAAGTAAAAGGAATGAAACAGCTATGCATTCCTTGTTATATAATCTGAACTAAAGGGCAATGTAATAGAAGAGATAAAATGCATCTTTACAAATGATTTCAGCTAATAATTAACCTAGAAACTGAGTACATAGTTAAAAAAGTCACAAGTTCTTTAATTTAATTAATGCATCTGGATATTCAACATAAGTGGCCCTTAGAACAAAACAAAAGCAGACGCAAATGGATCCTCCTGGTGAAGCAGCTCAGAACCACATATGGTTTTGCAAAGGGGATGGAACCTGCATGGAAACGGGCAACTGGATAAGAAGAGTCTAGTAAGCAAGAACACAGAATGGAGCTCACTGCGATCTGTGTCTCTGTGGTATGTGATTGGTAAAACCAAGTTTGAAAGAATGGCCGAGACTGCTGCCCAAAGTCGTCAACAGATAGTACGGAGAACTTGTGGGAGGGCAGAGGAAGATGCTGCCCAAAGTCGTCAACAGATAGTACGGAGGACTTGTGGGAGGGCAGAGGAAGATTCTTCAGTTTCAGCATGGAGATGAAGGCTCCAAAGTGTGTACCCTAAGGACATGCAGCTGTGTTCAACCACAGGCAAATTCAAGAAAACTGCATGAGGAAAGCTGTGCTTTTGCGGGGTGGAAAGGGTCTGTACTCCGGACTGTGCATGCAACTGGGTTTCTCTGTTTGCTTATGGAGCTCTCTTTCTTGTGCTAAGTATGACTTTAAGTATCTTTGCCTTGTAATAAGTCACTCTGTGTGACCTTCTTTATCTGCTTTATTATACAATAAAAGGTAGGGAAAAGGAAGTCTTAATTTTGGAAAGGAAATATCAAGTTATAAAGGAAGGAAAATGAAGTATTACTGTTTATCTGTGTTTCAATCACAGATCTGATTTGCATTTATATCAAAACTCTAATAAAACGAAGGTAAAGCAACTTCATATGACATCATGCTGGGAATATGGCCCAGGCACGATATATGAAAATTCAGAATTACAACCCTAGGTTTGAATGACCTTTCCTCTCTTCTGAAGGGTGAAGCTTTCATGGCTACTAGCTTGTGGGGCTCTCCATATATTAGATTTCAGTCTACTACTGTCACAGAGAAAAGAAGTATATGTAGTGGAATGAAAGAAATAATATAATGCATTAAAATCTGTTTCCCCTGTTGTCATAGCCTTTCCTGGGGTTTTTACTTCAGCAAAAGAATCAGGTGATATGTAGTATGCAATGTCTCTTGCCAGTTTCTCTCCCATCCCCCTCTTGCCCTCTTCCTCTTTGTCTATAAAAATTATCCACCAATAGTTTTGCATACCAGTTTTAAAAATGTTGGGAATGAAATTATCTCCTTAGGAATTCAACATTTAATTATTCTTAGTTCATTATTTTCACTTTCATGATTTTAGAATATGAAGAATTTTCAAGCTTTTTTTAAAGAAAGAGTCAATCAAACAGAATTATTTCAGAATTGTGCATTTAAAAGAGAAAAAAAATCCACTGGGAAACAGATTTCTTTATTTTAAAGGAGTAAGTTTTCTTTATGTAAAATAAGGGTGATGCTTATTTCTTCTGTATCAGAAAGCTATGTTTGAAGAAGAGTGAAAAAGTTCCTAACCTACTTTCCTCTCTTCAATTTTTACCTTTATCATGCTTGTTAATTGCCTGGGTGTCCTTTAACCATCTATTTTCATGATTCTTTCCCAGAGGCTTGGTTTAATTTTAAAAGTGAAGTGTATTCAGCCCTAATTATGTGAGAGCTCACTGCAGGCAAACAGCAAGAGATAGTAATGACCAAAACGTGTTCTCAAATCAGTTACATGGCTATCGCAGCAAGCTGCTATAAATATTTGATGACTAGGAAATACAGCCATGGAAGGCAATGCTTAGAAGCTAGTGACATTTGAAAATAGGAGTCCTTCCAGAAACAAAATTTCACTAGATAAGATTTTTAAAAATATCTGAATTTGTAATTTTTCATATTTTTTATAAGAACCTAAAATTGTGAGAATTCTTAACAATTCAAATTCCCCTTATAATTAATAACTAGATGCAAGGAGGCCCCAAGGATTTCTTTGAGTAGGAATGATATTTACAAAATAAACAATCTGTGCAACCAAAAAAAATCTCAGTGTTGTCATTGAAATACACTTTGCTATATTGGCTCAACGTCCACAGTAAGCATTTATCTTAAACAACTTAAACCTGTCTTATTTACATTTACATTAATTTGGTAGGGGAAAGGATGCCACCCAGTTGTTGTTGTAGCTTATCACAGATGGGAAAACCCAAAGTCAGCGAGATATTTAAAACAACAACAACAAAGACAACAACAACACAAAATCAGAAGGTGACCAAATGCAGTATTGCTTGCTAAGTTCTGGATATGTCTGGAACCATAACCTAACACTCCTTCACACACACACACACACACACACACACACACACACACACACACACACACACCATGCCACTGAATCTGAAGAGAAATGCTATGACAGGTACTATTCATATCCAAACTATGGAGAAATTATGTTTTCAGACAGTTTTTAAAAGAAACTGAGATTTGAACCCATGGATCCAGTTCAGAACCCAGGATCCTTACCTCTCTATTTTGTTCTTAGTATTCAGTCATATCCTGATCCAGTGGCTCAGACACTCTCTCTAACAAAAATACGCCATTTGTATTTTAAAAATTGAATTAATTTAACTGACATACAAAAATGTTATGTATCTCTCAGATATTGTGGTGTTTAGATACACACTAAACACTGTTTAGTGCTTCAATTACATCCTACCCAAACCTTTTCCTATTTCTTTGTGGAAAACCCTCTAAAATAATTTTTCTAAACTTCTGAAATATGTAGTATGCTATCTTTGTCTCGAGTAATTTTGTACAGTAGCAACTTCTTACTTTGTATTGCAGCATAGTACTCATTCATCGGTGTTCCCTGTCCTGCTTGCCCTAGCCTCCAAGGTCCACCTTTTCCTCTCAACCTCCATGCCATCAACTGTTTCAGGTTCCACATACAAGTGAGTTTTTTCCCACACCACATGCCTGTCTGTGGCCAGATTATTTCACTTAACATAATGTATTCTTGTTTCCCCATGTGCTACAAAGAACACAATTTCCTTTTTATGGATATTATTTTTCTGTTGAATGTGTGCCATACTTTCTTCGTTTATTAATTGATAGACAATCGAGTTGGTGCTGCAAAGAATATTGGAGCTCAGGTTTCTCCTTGACATGCTGATTCCTTTTCCTTTTGGTATATATCTGGCAGTGAATTGCTGGATCATATGGTTATTTAATTTTTTAAAAAGTACTTTCATATTCTTTTCCAAACAACAGTGTGCAAGGGTTTCCTTTATTCAACAACTTTTTACCACTTTCTATAATTTTTTATACTCATTCTTTTTTTGTTTGTTTGTTTTCTTTCTTTTTTTTTCAAGACAAGGTTTCTTTGTGTAGCCCTGGCTGTCCTGGAACTAGCTCTGTAGACCAGGCTGGTCCCAAACTGAGAGATCTGCCTTCTTCTGTTTCTGAATGCTGGGATTAAAGGCGTGCACCAACACTGCCTGGCTGTATAGTCATTCCTAGTTGAACAATGAGTTTTTTTTTCTTTGCTGATAAGAAATTCTCAATATTTTTTTCATCCCTGATGACCATTTGAGTGTGTGTGTGTGCGTGCGTGCGTGCGTGCGTGTGTGTGTGTGTGTGTGTGTGTGTCCTTTTAACAAAATATTTGAGATAACTGCTTGTCTTAAAATCTTGTTACTTGCTTTCTTGCTATGAAGTTTCTAAACTTTCTTATATGTTTTGTATATTAATTTCTTGTTAGATGTATGTTTACACATGTTTTCTCCTGTTATAGGGTTTTTTGGACTCTGTTAATTGCTTTCTTTACCATCCAGAGGGTTTTAGTTTGGCCTGGCTATACATAACCTAGTTATTTAGTTACATTCTCAAGTGGGAAATTGCACCTATTATCTAAATTTTGGCTACATTTTCCTTAGAGCTTCATTCCAACCTAGTTCATGATATTGATCATGATTGTATGTGCAAAGATCTTATTACTGCATGTGCCTATTTGTTCTCCAAAAAAGTTAAAATATTTGACAATAAAGAGTTAAGGGTGAATCTTGAACATGCAATTTGTTTATCTAGGACTGCGTGTTAAATATGAAAACATGACTTATTTTGATTCTACTTAGTTTTTATACTTAAGATTTAATAATTAATTAAAATAATTCTCTCTAAAATACTTAATTATTTCATTATGTATTTTTATGCTTTTTAATGGTGGTACTTAAGTACTAAAATGAGAATAATAGTTAAACAATGATAACTGTGAAGAACAGCACTCATTATGGAGTCATTTTGCAGAGGTTGGAAAAAGTAACCAGAGTTAACATCTGAGTTGCAAGTATTGTTGAAGATAGATGATTACTACATGAAATGTCAGTGTTTGCCATTATATTTCTGTCACCATATAAATGTCATTATTGTGAATTATTATATACCATAGCATAAAATAGGAGTTCATTAGAATAGAATGGGTTTTAGTTATCTGGAAAAGTTTAGGATATTTGTTATTAGTCTTTGGTGTATTGGAGAAAAGGTAGCTAGGAAAGGAGAGAAGCGATCCCCAAGACATTCCGTCAAGTCCAAGCTGGCAGCACCTCTAGAGTCCACTCTCGTGGCTCCTGATGTCTAGTGACATGGTATTCCCTTTAGAAGTCTTACAATTTCCAACAAAGTTCAGATGAATTCAGCCTCTGAGATATTTTCTGAGGCTCCACAACTATGAAGTTCAACTCATTACAGATTAATGACCATAGAGTTCGGGCAACCATTGAGCTAAGCCAAGGCCGCGCAGTGAGAGTGGCTAACGTCACCCTTTTCTTCCTCTTAAGTTTAAAACTTATAAAAAATATGTGACAAAAGGGTAATGACAGGTGATTTCTGCTAACAAATGAAAGCCATAAGAAGGTGTATGGAAACATCGGGCTAGTAGTTAATTCAAAGGACAAGGAAAGTCGCTATAAAACATGGCACTTGGCACTTAGAATTGAAAGATCATATGAATTCATGAAGTGGTTTGGGGCTGTGTGAGCTGAATTCAGCATCTGAGAGTTGAGCCTTGTGACAAGGCGATTGCTAATTAACGTTTGAGTCATTTGCCACCTGCATTATTTAGAGACACAAGATAGACTCAAGATAGATTGATGTATGATAGTAGATACATAGTAAAGCACCTCTCAAGATTCATACCCCTCACATATTTCATCTATAATGTGTCATCAGGTTTTGCCCATATTTAGTCATTTGTGATTGTGTTCGAATGTATTCTCTTTAAAGGCTCAAATGTCCCACAAATCTTTAAATGTGAGTGAATGAATCACGTTGCATTCTCTTAGAATTTATAATCCATTTCACACTATTTTAAGATCCCATATAGTCCCTGGTTATTGTATCCATTCTGTTCTTTCCAGTGCTTTCTACTTCCTTACTCCACATTCTACCCAGACCATCGATTTGTTCTGTCTCACTTTGGTTTTTGTTCCCTCTTGCTTCCTGCCATTTATCTTCACGGCTTAATTCTCTTATCCCAAGATATCTTGACACAAATATGTTAAAATTTTCCTCAGATACAGTTCTAGAGAAATATAAATTGAACATTTCAAAGTATGTTTTTTTTTATTCAGTGTGATGAACTAAAACTGTAAGGTATATATAGAATTTCTGATGTGTGTGTTTATTTTACCATTTCATATTAGGCCATTATTGACATTAAAATCAGCTTTTGTTGTTGAAGATTTCATACCTGATACCATGGTAAGCTAACTCGAGTAATCAAACACTACTGCCTTAGCTACTTTTCCTGTTGCTAATCTTAATCATCTTGATCACAGCAACTTAAGGAAGGAAGGGTTTAATTTTACTCAAAGCTCCACACTATGCTCCATCGTGGTGGGAGAGTCAAAGTGATAGATGCTTAAGCCAGCTGTTCATATTGCGTCCACAGTCAGCAAGATGAGAGTGGGCAGGAAGTGGAGTTTAAACCACAGTAACACACTTCCTTCAGCAAGACTCCATCTCCTAAAGATTCAAAAGCCTTCCCCCACAGTTTTACCAAATGGGGACCAATTGATCAAACACATGAGCCTATAGGGTATACTTCACAATTGAAACCCTAATATCTACATATGAAAATTTGAAAAGTGATGCCTTATGAAAGAGATCTATATTATTATCATGCTATAATCCTAACAGACATGTATATGCATACTGTATCAATCCCGTGAAGCAGGGCAACATACATGCAGCTGCAGTGAACCGCTGCCTATTTGTCTTGATCCAAGTCAATGCAGGGTTCTGGAAAAATTCTAAAGTAGGAATAATTAATGATACTCACTGACTTTTCCCAAATGTATTATAACCTTTTACGTTTGAGCTTTCCCCCATGAAACAGAAATGAATTTAATGTAAACTATATTTTTATTTTATTTTAAAATTAAATTGTTATTATATTGAACTTGAAAATTAAAAAACAAAACAAAAAAACAGACATAGAAATTAGCCAGACCCAAAGTCTCAAGTAACTTCTGTTAATCAAACTAGCCATTCTAAAGCTGTGGAGTTTCAGATGAGATTTTAATGAAGACTAAACTGCATATTAATGGTATTTAGGTTGAAGTATTTTCTTTTCTTTTCTTTTTTTTTTTTATTCGAGACAGAGTTTCTCTGTGTAGCTTTGCACCTTTCCTGGATCTCACTCTGTAGACCAGGTTGGCTTCGAACTCACAGAGATCCACCTGCCTCTGCCTCCCAAATGCTGGGATTAAAGGCGTGCACCACCACCACCCAACTAGGTTGAAGTATTTTCATTGAGGTATTGACCATGGTTTTGGTATTTATATTTATGTTGTATGTCTAATGTGGGAAGAAAAACTGTTCACAATAGAAGGAAGTGAAAAACATACTTAGATGATGATCAGTCATGGGAGCAGTGTACAGAAGACCCTTCAACCTTAAATCATATTAGGCTTTCTTGGCTTTTTTCTGAAACTAAAGCTGATTTACTACTTTGGTAGCATCCAAGAAAGGTCAAAAGATGCATTTGAATATAACAAATGGGGCTGAGGATTAAGAACAGAAATTTGTAGTGCTGTTCTGGCACAACTGTCTGACTTTTCTTCAAGGGTTCAACACTCATTTCTCTATGGAGAGAACTGAAATTTTAGCTTTCACCTGTTTGCTGCTCTTGAGGTGGTGCGACCTAGAAGAATGGAGCCTAAAAATGAGGCAGACTAAAGTCTCGTGTAATAGCCAATTTTATTCAGAGCATCAAGAATTTATACACTGAGGGTTAAGAAGAATCATCTGAGTAAAGTATACAATCATAAGGACATGCCACACGTGGCAAAACATGTTTTTTTTTTTCATAGAGGTATAAAAGCAAATAACAGTCAGTATCCAGTTGCAATGAATAAAGTAAGCTCACTCCTATCTGCTCTACTTGGGAGCCGTACAACAGCACATTCCAAGAACATTTCTGTGGTGATATATTGTGTACCCTAATGACATTTGCCTGAAGATCAGAGAACAGAAAAAGCTACTAGATTAAACATAGAGGCCAGGCAGTGTTGGTATACACCTTTAATCCCAATACTTGGGAAGCACACATGCCTTTAATGGCTGGGTGGAGAAAGGTATAATCATGAGGAAACAGGAACTAGAGGCTTTGGACAGAAGCATCCCTTTCAGCTAGAAGCTCTTTTGGCTGGAGCTCTTGCAGGCTGAGGAGTTGGTGAGGTAGGAAGTGGTGGCAGTGGCTTGCTCTGCTTCCTTGGTCTTCGGGCAAATTTTATTAGGGTACACACTATTTCACCATACATTTCCATGTTTTTGAAGAAACTGAGATCACAAGACTCTTATTTTCTCACAAGCACTCAGAATTCCCCTTGCATGACTCCATTCTTGGACTGTGTTCTGCCATCTACCCATGTTTGTCCATTTGAATAAAGGATTTATAATGACCCCATGCCATTAGGGAATCTATAGTAAGATTGTCTACTATGACATTTAATGTGTTTAGGAATAAAATACCCTAAAAATATTTAGGTAGGCATCTTTGATGTTTTACTGCTGTGATGAATAACTGAGATAAACAAGTTAAAGGGAGGAATTGCTTTTTTTGGCTCACAACTTCAGAGGTTTTGTTAGATCTGAGGCTTTGAGCCTGAGATGAGACAATGGCTGTAAGAACCTATGGCTGAAGTAGCTGACCACATGGCAGCCAGAAGGCAGGGGGCAGATGTGGGTGCAGTGACCATAATAGGATACAGCTCCTAAGGACATGTCTCAGTGACCCACTCTGTAAACTACACCTCACCCCTGTAAGATTTCCAATAATGCCATCAAATTATGCATATATCAGTGGATTAATTCACGGATGAAGTCATCATTTGGAAACCCAGCTAGCACAGTGGCCAAGCCTCCATTTAATGAGCTTTTTTTTTTTTTACAGGGGGACACATCATATCAGTGCTATAGCAATGAGTAATGGAAAGAGTATGACTAGAAGATGGAGTGATGGGAATATTTGGTTGGATTAAGGTCTCAGTCTCATGCCACATCAGAATCAGGAACCTAGCTAGTATCAGATTCCACATTTAATGTGTACTACACATCTAAAAATATGTGGCAACATTTATCCACCAAGATGAATCTAATAAAATTCAATGTAATGATGAATCACTGCTTCCAACAAAATCATTCTAGTATTGTCAGATGTCCGATCTTCCCAAGCCCATTTGTTAAAGGTGTTTTTCTCAATATGTTTGGCATCAGTATATAGAAAGGCTATTGCATTTTGTGTGTGTGTTACTTTTGTATACTGCCACTTTGCTGAGTGTGTTCATTAGTCTTAAAAGTGGACCCATTAGGATCTTTTATGTATAGACTCATAAACAAGGATTGATTTTTTTCCCCTTCCTATTCATTTCCCCTTGATCTCCTTCTCTTGTCTTATTTCTCCAGCTAACTGGGGTTGGAGAGAGTGGACATCTTTATCTTGTTCATGGTTTTTAGAAGAAATGCTATATGACTTTTTCTTCATTTTGAATGCTATTGAGAGGGGTTTAAAGAATACAGATATATGAAATGAAATGGGAAAGAAAGTGGAGAGAAGTTTAAGTGGGGAAAGTCGAAGAGGTTAGAGTGTAGTAGAGGACTGAGTAATTACTACTAAGGATCATAGATTCTGCTCTAAACTCAGGTCACATTCGTGATCATTGCTTGGTGGGTCTGTTCTGGAATGCTTTATCAATCAATTTTAGCTATAGCAAATGATATACTTTTATATCACAGATATATCAAAGATACTTTTATATCACATTAACCTCTACTTGTGATGCTAACCTAAGGAAATAATTGCACAATTTGAAGAAAAAAAACATGAATGACTAGGTCTGCTTGAGAGGAACTTGGAAAGACAATTTAAAAAGCTTTCAAGAGCCAAAGATGGAATAAATTGAACAACTAAATAAATAAATTAGTAGTGAATGTATAAAGTAAGTCTGCCCATACTGATATAAATAAATGATTGGATCAATAAATAAAGAGGAGAGTTCTCAGTGATTTATGCAAGCCTTCTCCCCTCAAGGAAGTGGACTGTAAGTCCTTTACCTTAATTGCAGGCTGTCAGTAGTAAATCCTTTAAGAGAACACGCTGAGAAACCCGACTGACACTGCCTCAAGCTGCCGGAATCACACACATACAAACTGTCAAGGTCACCAGAAAAAGAATAAGCTGGAAAGCTGTCACAGCCAGGCTAAGGAGACTTGGCAACAGATCATAATGTGATACCCCAAGAGAATTTTTCAATAGAAGGACTTTAGGAAAATGATGTCTGAGTGAAGTTTGGATTTATTAACACCTAGGTACTGATATTGGTGCATTATTTGTAACAAGTGGAAGATGTAGAAGTAGGGGTAACTTTGTGTAGAGTATATGAAAATTTCTTAATTATAATCATTGTTGTATTTTTACTACTTTCCAGTACTAGGAATTGAGTCTATACCCTTTAGCATGCCGGAGAAGTGCTGTACCACTGAGCTAAGTCTTAAAAATTACTTTGACTTATTATTTTTCATTCATTCTGAGACAGATCCTTACTAAGTTGCCAGGCTTTCCTTGGACACATTTTGCATGTAGCTTAGGTAGGACTTGAACATGCTTCTTCTTCTCCTGCCTTTGGAGAAGCTGGGATCAACAATCATGTCTCAGTAGGGCTAGACCAAAGTTTCACATTTATAAAAAATTAAAAAAAAATCAAAACAATTTTTAACAGCTAGAGATTCAACGGCATCTATGGAATAGCATAGGTAAAGCCACAAGCCTCTCTTAACTTACATGTACTTTTTACATAACATTAAAAATTATGTCATCATTCATATCTCTGAATTGTGTAGCATGGTGACTTTATGTTCCAAAGATATAGACCACAAGCAGGTGCTTATAGACAACATGAATCTAATTTAGTCAGGTTTTCCTGTTTAAAATTACTCGATGGAATCAGTTTTATTATTCTAAAGTTTTGCTATTCTAAATTTTCTATATTCATATAAAATATAACATTCTGGTAATATATTTTGTTATATCCTTGAATAAACATCAGCAACTATGAATGTTACGAATCATCAGTATCATCAAACTATGAATGTTACTAATGTGTTTGATACAGACAAGTTCATGCTCATAGAGGCCTAAGGAATCCTGGCCTGTCATTTGTAGCTTTTGAAATTTATTATCATAATGTCAACAGTAATAA
Source organism: Peromyscus maniculatus bairdii (assembly GCF_049852395.1). Lineage (NCBI taxonomy): Eukaryota > Metazoa > Chordata > Mammalia > Rodentia > Cricetidae > Peromyscus > Peromyscus maniculatus. The sequence continues at coordinate 38,114,604 of NC_134866.1, read as the reverse complement.
CAGCATATAAAACATAATCCTGTAGATAAGTACAACAAAATAGCCTATAGCATTTTCTGCAGAAATCAGCGATAACTCAGACAGCCTTTGTTTATGCAGAGTAGACATTTGCCTGGGAGGAATCTCACATGTGGTTTGAGGCTCAAGTCTAGTAATCCACAATTCATGTGAAATTTTGTGAAACAAACTATTGGAACATATTAGCTGTATGAAACAATGGATTTTGTTTTGACATTTTCATATATATGTGATATATACATATATATCACATATATATCACATATATATATGTCTTCTCTTTTGATTGTATTTACCCCATTACGATTTCTTCTCTCCCTTTCTATCCCACCGACTGCCCTCTCTCACCATTGTCTTTTTGAGTGTGTGTGCGTGTGTGTGCGTGTGTGTGTGTGTGCGTGTGTGTGTGTGTGTGTGTGTGTGTGTGTGTGTGTGTGCGTTTAAAATCTAGATTCCACATATGAGAGAAAATATGTAAAACCTGTTTTACTTAGGATGGCTTATTTTCACTCAACATGATAGCTCCTAGTTACTTCTATTTTTCTGAAAATGGCATATTTTATATATTTGTAGATGAATTAAACCATATACAGCCTAATTTTTTATATAACTATTCATTTGTTATTGAAATCTATTCCAATATACACATAGGTAGATGTAATAATAATTTATAATTTACAGATTTCTCCCTTTTTTATGTTATGCTTTCCCATTTCCCCATAATGTTGTCAAAATACAGAAGAGAACATATTTTAAATTGTAGACTTTAACTGAAGAATTTGAATATTTCTATGGTTTAAACATATTTCTTACATGGAATATAAACTTATATATTGTAAACTAAGAAGTGACTATATTCACTCTTAACTTCCTTTTTGTCATTCTGTGGAGAACATCTCTGAGTGTATTAAAGGCTTTGGCATCTCTTATTGTTGATAGAGTCACTTAGATCTGAAACCCATCAGTTTTCACAAATGAAAATCTTGCTATTAACTGCTTTTCATAGTGGAACCCTGTCTTAGTTAGGGTTTCTATTGCTGTGAAGAGACACCATGACCATGGCCACTCTTATAAAGGAAACATTTAATTGAGGTGGCTCAGTTCATCATCATCATGGCAGGGAGCATGGTGGTATGAAGGAAGATCTGATACTGGAGTCCTACATCTTGCAGGCAACAGGAAGTCAACTAAGACACTGGGAGGTATCCTGAGCATAGGAAACCTCAAAGCCTGCCTCCACAGTGACACACTTCCTCCACAAGACTATACCCACTCCAACAAAGCCACACCTCCTGATAGTGCCACCCTCTATGAGATTATGGGGCCCACTTTTATTCAAACTACCACAAGCACTCTCCATAAAGGTTTACTATTATAGATGAGTACACTTAGCTATCAATAGTGATACAATTATATTTGATTTTCCTCTAGACACATCTACCTATGTGGTAGTCAAGAAAAGATGTTATATTTAGTCAAATTTACTGAAAATTTAAGTATTGAGTTGTTATTGCATAAAACCAAGTACAAAATATCAAAAATGTATTTGAGGACTAGGTAGATGGGAACTTCACTGTTAAGGGTCTTGCAATCTAGTTAGCATATGGGGTTGGGGGTAATTACATACTTAATTTCATATATTTCATATTTAATTTCAGATAGCCTTATATATTGAATATGATTATATAATAAACAGGGCAGAGTAATTACTTTAAACTACTGGTAAAGAGGGCAGCAATTACTTTATACTGGTAGGTTCAGAGAACTGATGGAGGAAGGTGGCCTTGAACTTGACTTTAAGGGGAGATGCAATTGAAGTGGTGAAGCTATAGAGTTAAAAACAGACATTTCAAATGGAAGATCCAACATGGTTATCTGTAGAACAGCAAGAAAAATAGGACTATTAAGAAAAGGATATACAGATAACATTTTTTTTTTTTCCTCTCAAAGCTGGCCGAGGAATGAGTTTGAGATTTTTGAGTGATAATACTATTAGGTGGTGTTTAGAGACATTTCAGTTTACTAAAATGCTTGGTACTATATTAAACGAATTTGATCATGCTATTTACTAATGTGATTTTGGGTCATTTTGTTTCTTTGTGTGCATATGTGGTATGATGCATGTATGTGTTGGTATTGGTGTGTGTAGATATCCATGCAAACATGCATATGTAGGTCAGAGGTTGATGTTTGTGTCTGCCTCAATCACTCTCCATAATATTTTTAAAAGCAAGATTTCTCACTGAACATGGAACTCAATGATGCTGCTATACTGGCTGGCCAATGAGTTTCATGGGTCTACCTGTCTCCCTCCCCAACCAGCACTTTGGTTTATAGACATGTGTTGTGGTACCCAGCTTCTAGGTGGGTGCTGAGGGTCCAAACACAGTTCCTTAGGCTTATATTGGCCTTTTATTACTTTGACTTCTACATATAGACTTCTTCATTTTGTTTCTTGTATTATTATTATTATTATTATTATTATTATTATTATGTTTCAGACATCATTGAAAACCAAGATTTGGGAATACTTGTTTGAAGATGTTTTGTTAAATGTGCTGTTTGCTTACAAAGATTTGGTAAAATTTTGGTTTTGACAAATTATTATTATAGAGGGATGAATTATAATACATTGCATTATAGAGTTATGTTAGTTTGTATATTACTCCAATACTATAAATTCCACATTAAAAGGAAGATTTAATTATTTTTACTTTAACTTTTTTTGAGAATTTGCTGCATGTATACTGTATTCACATCATTTCCACTCTTCTCTCTTCCTCTCCCAGCTTCTCCCATCTCCCCTCAACTCTGTATCAAATTCATGTTGACTTCTTTAAGTATTACTGTTGCATATCTATATCTACATATGTATGTGTGTACTAGAGTCCCTTTAGTATCAGTTATATGTATATGTGTTTTTAGAGGTTTGTCCATGGAGAAGGCTGGTTTTCCCCTCTCAGCAGCATTTAATTACTTTTAGCTCTTCATCTAGGAGTGGGGCCCTGTGAGATTCCCCCATCTGCACTGGCATGTGGGCTGGTGTTGTTGCATCTGCTCTGGCATGTGAGCTGGTGTTGTTGCATCTGCACTTGCATGTGAGCTGGTTCTGCATCTTCCCTGACATGTCAGCTGGTGTTACATCTGCCCTGGCATGTCAGCTAGTGCTACATCTGCACTGGCATGTCAGCTGGTGTTACATCTACACTGGCATGTCAGTTGGTGCTGCATCTGCACTGACATGTGAGCTGGTGTTGTTGCATCTGCACTGACATGCCAGCTGGTGTTACATCTGCGCTGGCATGTCAGCTGGTGCTGCATCTGCCCTGGCATGTCAGCTGGTGTTGTTGCATCTGCCCTGACAAGTCAGCTGGTGCTGCATCTGCACTGACATGTCAGCTGGTGTTGCATCTGCCCTGGCATGTCAGCTGGTGCTGCCATTATACAGTTCTTGTTTGGAAGACCTTCTCCTTGTAGACAAATCTTGAGATAATAATAAAACTTACGATGGATGTAAACTGAACATCAGAGAAGTTTATGTTTGCAAGGAACAACAACAGAGTAAATAGTGGCTTCTTTAGATTTCAATGGTACAGGGGCAGGATAATATATTAAATTATTATAATCTAACGGGTTGTCTAGAATAATGTGATGTTTGCTATTTGTGGATGCGTTTTCTTACCAGCATTCAGCAGGGAAACTCAAGCCTACATCCTTCATACAGCATTGCTATACCTTTAAGCTTCCGTGGGAGGAGTGTTTTCAAGAAGCATGGGCTTGAACAGGGAGTTACCATTCTCTCCTAGCTTTCACGTTTTAACTTCAAGGTGTGTGAGGTGCATTGGGTCTAGAGGATGAGAATTAGCTTTTTTATTTAGGGAAGGAAAAGGAACAGACTATGCAATAAGCTATGCAATGAACTTCATCTAAATATTCAACAGTAATTTTTGGCTTAATGGTCCTAAATTTGCCTTTCTTCCTTTGCTTAAAATGTTTGTGGAAAATATATGAAAACTGTGTCTTGAAGCAAACTTATCTACTTCAGTCTAAGTCCCCATAAACAGCTGCATTTCCTACTCACATTCATTAACAGTCTTTATAGAACAAGCTTCCCTAACGCAACAGAGTTTGTTGGAGCACCTTCCGTCTCCAAAGTAAGATGCTGACGGCATAATTCTGAACATACTCCTTATTGTCCTTTCTTGATCTCTTTTTTCCTTCTAGTGTTCTCTTTCTAGTTCCATATCTTTAGTATCAAAGTCCTACTGACTAAGTGCATTAGTTCAGTGTGATTTGTGCAGTTTCCTTCAATCCCATAAGTCAGCAGACAACATTCTTCTCCCAAATGCTCACGTGCTTTATTAATATCTTACTAGTTTTCACCTGATTTGATCATGTTTCTGCCTTGTATTTTAGTCATTTGATTGATTTACATACATTAAACATAATGTCTAGTGAAGTGAAAAGGATAAAAAAATTATTAAATTGAAATAAAACTTTGCTAGATAAGACAGGTAAAACATGGCATCAGTATAATGAGCTGAACTATCCAAACACAGAATTTCATAATGATTGGTATAATTACATAGTGACTTGTTTTCATATGGCTTAGGTTATTGAAATTTAGCTTAATGATAGACTTATGGAAATATGTTAATAAAGTCTGTCATGTTAACTAACATTGTCAACTTGACAGTATCTTGAGTTATTTGAGAGACAAGCCTCTAGGCATGCCTGTAGATTATCTAGATTAGGTTAGCCTCTGAATACGGCCCTGAAGGATTATCTAGATTAGAGGAAATATGTTGGCAAGGCACACCTTTACTGTGGGCAGTACTGTTTTAGGAGCTGGGACCTGGATTGATTAAAAAGGAGAAAGAAATCTGAACAGATTTGATAAATGTTCAGTTTTCATATTCTAGAACAAAGTTTCACTATCACTTTATAGAAAATTAAGCGCAAGAAAAATATAATCATTGCAACTTGCAAAGAATTGTAAGAATGAAGTTGAAAATAAGAACTAAGCATATATCTTAAATTGATCACATAATTAATCTTATTGAAATATTTTTTCATTCTTCATGCTGAGCCAGGGTCTCTCTTGGCATTGTCTATGCCAGTCTTTTGGGTATATCTGTCTGTTATCTGAGTGGACTTGACCCCTAACCATTACTTTGGATCATCTCTGCTTCCCCCTGGAGGACTCATGCTCCCTAAAGTTACAATTTTTAAGTCTATGCAATGACTTAAAAATTCACAACTTTGCCCTTCTATCAACTTGAAGATTTTGAATGTTACACCTCTCAATCTTTTCCTGTGTGTGTGTGTGTGTGTGTGTGTGTGTGTGTGTGTGTGTAACATTTAACTCATTATCACAAAAGCTCCTCACTTCATTTTTCTAGCTTCTTTGGTATAAGACTTGATTCTGTACTTTCCAATTCAATCTCTGCAAATCCGGCCATACTCAGACCTTACCTATGTTCCCATCAAAAGGATTCTTTGTTTCATCTCTTGTCTTCTTTTCCCAAATCAGGCTTCATACTGGATTTCTAGAAGTTGCATCATTCTTTCAGTGTTATGCTCCTAAAAAAATTAAAATTTGGGAATATTGTTAGATATTTTTTCCAGGTTTACTTCCTATGAGAAAGAGATAATTACACCGAGGGAGGAGACTTTCTCAACACATTAATACTTGTTAATGCCCAAATGAAATGAGGTCATCGCAGCTGCATTCAGTTTAATATCTTCCCCATTATGCCACACTATTATTCTTCAGTAGGTTTTACTTTGATTTATTTTTTAATATCAAGGTACTAGATTTGTATCCTGGGATGGTGGTGTTTGCCTTGAAACACAAATGCTTGGGAAGGTGAGGCCTAAGTAACATAAGGACATCCTATCCCCTATAATAAAGGAATTTGTTTTGATTAATAATATACACTACATGTGGATAAAGCCAAAATATGACATGAAATACTTTTGATGCAAATGTAGTACTATCTTTAAATAAAATTGTTTCATTAAATAGAAAGAAAAAATAAGCTTAAAAATATTGAGCCAAAATGATATTATGCTTATTAAATTGAGTTTTTGTTACTCAGTATTATGTTTGCTGGTCTGTTAAAATCAACTGAAGGTCAGAACTTAGAAACAATTTCATTGAAGTCAAAATTATAGATATGCCATTTGAGATGCTTATGTGGTTTTAGTACATACATAAAGTGGAACTAGTCATAAATACCTAATTTTATATTTGTGAATTTCTATGTGGTAAACAACATTGAGAACTTTTCACTAAGCACTTGTTCTGCATATAATGTAAAATTTGCTATGATTATGGTAGAAAAGTGTAAAGTATTATGGAATGATTTAAAATCAAATACATCTATTAAACAGCCTTATGTTGCAATGAGAATTGAATTAGTCATGAAAACAAACACCTGGCTTCAAGTGTTAGATTTGAGTAACTTCTCAGGCAATATTGGCTAAGTCCAACACCACTTTAACTGTTTCAGATTTTTTTTAAATATAATGGTATAACTAATAAAACTTTTCAGTATTCATAGAGTTGGTGAGAAAATACTTAAAAATGATTATTGGAAGATTATGAAGTTATCTAATAGCTATATTACTATAGCCATTAGCTGACAAACTACTATAATGTAATATTAGTTTGGTAATCAACTGAAATGAAATAAAATGAAGGTATAGGTGCTGGAGAAATGCTCTTTGGTTAAGAGCACTGCCTAGTTTTCCAGAGGACCTGGGTTTGATTTCCAGCACCAAGATGCTACTTCAGAGACATATTAAACTCTCATTCCAGGGCACCTGACTCTGTCCTCTGGCTTCTGTGGGTACTTCATGCATATGGCAAACATGTACAGGCAGGAAAACACCCATATACAACTTTTAAAAATGTAATTGTAAATTTTATTTTATTATTGTTATTTTACCACAACAACCACAAGGTTGTTATGGAAAAATAATACCAAGTTATCATTCAGGAAATCATTGAAAGCTTTGATACTAAGTTGCAGAGTCTTTCAGGTTGACCCTGGACATAATTTTCTTCCAAATTATGTTGTACAATGCAGTGTGATAACAATTTGCTAATTGTATTATCTCTGATAATATTTTCCTAAGTCTCTAGTATGTTTGATGCTCTCTTAACATGGAAGAGATCTTGTCACTTCTTTAAAGTCTTTAAACTGTTAATGAAGCAATTTTTTAAATGAATTCTTTTTTTTTTTGTCAAGGACAGGGTTTCTCTGTGTAACAGCTCTTGCTGTCCTAGAACTCACTTTGTAGATGAGGCTGGCCTCAAACTGACTGAGATCTACCTTCCTCTACCTCCCTAGTGCTGGGATTAAAGGTGTGGGCCACCGCATGGCAAAATCTCTATACTTTTCATGATGAAAATCCCTATCAATTTAAAATGACCCCAGTTTCTTTCAAATCCTGATATGTAACTTGACATGAAGGAAAAATGTGTAGGAACAATGGACATGAGTTAGTTGTCCCTTGAATAAAGTTTGTTTTATAAAAAATAGTAGTGAGAACAGCAGCTACAATCTGCCAAGAAGATCACCATGGCTCCCTCCAAGGAAATTATAGGTTGAAGAATACCCTTTGAACCCTCACACCAGGACTAACCAGTAGGTGACCCAGGGGTCCCAAATAATTGAAGACTATCCCCAGGTAGTTGCTCCACTCAACTCCTGAGGCTCAAAGGAACACCCAGCCTGAGATCTAGATTTCCTTCCCACCCTTGGATTATGCTCACCAAACCAAAATTTTAGCTTTCAATTTATGAAGAGAGTGTTCACGTTTTTTTTATATTTTTAATTTAACCAAGTTTTATCATTTTAACTTGTAAAAATCTCATTTCACATGCTAAGCAATCCCCCATTGTTCTATTAATATTCATTACTCCATATTTCCATGATACTGAAGTTCTAGAAACAATAAACTCTCCAAGAAACCTGCAGACTAAGGTTGTGACATGGTGCCTTTATGTATTCAAGCCAAGAACAGTTAGAGAGTCCATAGTTTCAGATATCATGTTGAACAATGTGGATATAGTGAAAAGCAGAAATACATTCTGATTCTGCTACATCCACAGAATTGGAGAGATTAATTTTAAAATAATGTGTAATGTATACATAAACATTCAAAATACTGTATGCATCAAAGACAAGACAGAGTATCTCTTCAAGTCCAGAACTAATTTCTTGATTCAGTTTACTAATGCTCTTCCAGGGCTTACCAGGGACAGAGTGCTATTGAAAGCTTTCTTTAACACAACAAGTACTAAATTGGCCTATATAAAATCAGAATAAAAGGTAGTACTTGGTGGGACTGTAGACTTACATGTATTATAATCTCATGTGAAAGGTAAATAAGCACTGGAATGAGTTGTTATTTTTGATTGACTAATAATTGTCTTAGCAACAACAAACAAACAACGATGGCTGAGGAAGCAATTTGAATCTCCTAGACCTTCCTTTCATATTGCCAGTCTCCTCAGTGCCACTTAAAATGGTACTCGGTCTGTGTGGTGCTTATCCCTTATTGGCTTCAAGGCATTCTCAGGGTCACGTGTCATGCCATGCAGGGTGATAGGAGGGAGAGGAGGGACTTTGGATTGGAGATCCTGGGATTCTGCTAAGGAGTTAACAGACTCACGATGGAGAAGGAGAAAAGAGGAGAGGATGGGTAGAAAGAATTCTAAGCACTTGTAGAGATTAATGGTATAGAAGAAATTATGTTAAAAAAAGCAAATCCTCTCTGAAGCCATGCCTAGATTAGAGATGAGTGAGAGAAAAAAAAAAAAAACCAAAAAACCATGGGATAGATGAGTAGGGATTCAAATCAAGCCATTTATATCAGTTTTAAATTGCCAACAGTTCTGAGATGATTCAGTCCCCATCCACATATTCTGTAGATTGAGAGTTATTTTTAATCTTTACTGTCATTACATGATACCAGATGGATTTTTAAACAAATAATGATTTTTGAATTAGTAATAGCATGAAACAAAATAACAAAATTATTATACCAGAGAATTACTATTTTGACACATACATATGATCAAGCAGTTCTTAAGTACTTCCTTTTCCAAGGTGTCTCCACAAAAGGTTAGGTTTCTTTTCTTTTTTTTCTTTTTCCTTCTCAAGATTTCTGCTTTGCTAGCTTTTTCTCTGTTGAAAGAACCAGGCATACAGCCTGCCACTTAAAGTTACATGAATCTTGAAACCATGTCTTTTCAGTACAATCTGAAATGTACAAATTATAAAAATTCTTGCAGAATTTCGTACACTCGCAGTCATACTTAAATTTTTCTCTATACCTCTGGCCTGTGGGAAAAATAAGGGTGATTTCTACCTGTCAGTTGGGACTCAGTCATCTTTTGAACAGCATCCTAATGTGCTTGTATTTCTATTGAAGCAAAAAAAAAAAAAAAGTCCACTGAATTGTGAGGGAAGGACAAAAAGAAAGAAGAAAAACTATTTTTATATATACCTACATACAAAACCCTTACATATGTAAATTTCATAGGGGTGTAAGTGAATTTGAGTGAGAATTCCTTTGACTCATTTGTTGTTGACTGAAGTTTTCGCATTGTACCACCATTTCTGCTCAAAATATACCCTACTGTTTGTGTGAATTGTCTCACAATTAAAGAAACTTAGTCTTCAATTCTTAAATACTCGATGGCAAATGTTACTCTGCCCACACACCCTTGATGTTTGGTAAAGACCTGGAAACATATGGCCCTGCTAGAATCGTTTTCCTCCTTTATACACCCCCTTTCTGCTCTGCAATTGCTGGTGGGTGAAAATCTAAAAGCACTTCAAGTATGAAATAATATCTTTTAAAATTATTGCTTTAGATGAAAAAAAAACCCACAAACTGTATAGAAATGGTATCCCTTTTATCCATGTAAGCTTCTAAACTGTGAAGTGAGTAATCTTTAATTTCAGAATCTTTTGTTAAACATGTTAAACACATGTTGCTTTTTGTGCATGGTGAGTGATAAGGACCTAGTTTCATTCTTCTCCATGTAGGCATTTAATTTCCCCAACACCGTTTGTTCAAGACGGTGTGTTTTTTCCAGTTTTGACATTTTTGTAAAAAATCAGATAGCTCTAGCTACAAAGCTTTATGTCTAGATATTCTGTTCCATTTATCCACATATTTCTGCTTCCTTGTACTTTATTTTGGCACAGTGGCTCTGAAATATAACTGGAAATCAGGTGTGACGGTATCTTAACTTTTACTGTTTTTTTTTTTCCTTCAAAATTCCATTGACTATCAGACTTCTCACACTTTGCAAAATTGACACACTGTCAAACTGCCTTCCCAATACTGATGTTCATACCCATAGAGTCATGCTGCTGGTAGCCTAAGTCGGAGAAGCTTCTTTTTGGAGCAGATGGCAGTAACTACAGGGACTTATAACTGGTCAAAGTAATGTGAATAAATAAATCCTGGGTGTTCAGTGCTAAACATAATTATGCAACAACTCATCCTGTCCAAGCTTTCACGATCATCTCCCAAGAAGGTAGAGACACATGAGTGTGTAAGAGAATGGAGAGGATTGTGGGTAAACAAACTTTGTGTCTCATTATTTCAGCATTCCCAATGCCAGCCTCAGAAGTTTGGTGCTCCTGTGTTGGTTGTGTTGTTGTTGATCCAAAAAAGTTCTGATTATATATATGTAGGTAAGGCATCTGTCTTAGCAGTCTATTGCTGTGAAAAGGCATGATGGCCACAACACCTCTGGTGAAGGAAAGCATTTAATTGGGGCTTGGTTATAGTTTTGGAGTTCTAGTCTATTTTCTTCATAGCGGGGAGCATGGTGGTATACAGGCAGACATGGTAGCTGAGAGTTCTTCGTCTGGATCCGAAGGCAGTAAGACAAGAGAGAGACCTGGGTCTGGCTTGGGCTTTTGAAATCTCCAAGCCCATTCTCCAGAGACACACTTCCTCCAACTAGGCCACACCCACTCCCACAGGGCTACACCTCCTAATAGTGTCACTCCTTGGTGACCAAGCACTCAAATCTATCAGCCTATGCGGCCATTCTTATTCAAACTCCCACAGTATCCACTTCTTCCTTCTTTGAAACCCCAATCAGTTCCTCTGCTATTCCCCACAAATACTTGACTACCTTCTTTTGTGTGTCCCAGAGCAGCCCTTTAGACTCATAGTACTTACAGTATTTTGAAGGCTTAGTCACTTGCTCTCTTTTATAGACAACACATTTTTACCATACATCATCAACACAAAACTTTATTTGCAATAATTACTTAGATATTTCAACATGTACATACTATTTTCAGTTATTGTTTCACATGCATTTCCCACATTTATTATACATTTTATTGTTTGAGAATTTTCTTTCTTCTTCTTAAGGAACTTTTAAATCAATTTTATATACTAATCACAGATCTCCCTCTCCTCCATCCTCCTGCCCCTCCTACTCTCTGCCAACCTCCCCCATCCCCTCTTCCAACAAGGCAAGGTCTCCCATGGGGAGTCTGCAGAGCCTGGTACATTCAGAGAATTTTCTACATGCATATATATTTTCATCCAACCTACCCTCAGCTCCCTCCCTGTAATAGTTACTTTTTCAATGCCTCTGATAAAACACCATGACCAAGGCAACATATAGAGGGATTTATTTGGGCTTATGGTTCCAGAGGGTTAAGGTCTGTGGTAGTGTTGTAAAGACACAGTGGGAGGAGCAGAAACCTGAGAGCTCACACTTAGAACCACAAATACAAAGCAGAAGGTGGGTTCTAGAAGTGATGTGAAATGGATCGTTAAACACAAAGTATGTCTCCAGCGACAGGGTTTCTCTATCGCAGACACACTTCCTAAGCCTCACTAAACAGCCACACAAGCTGGGGAGAAAGTATCCAAAGATCCAATACTACAGAGAACATCTCATTGAAACCACCTTACTCCCGTTCAGATGTTCCCCATAATCTCCACTGCTTCTTCCTCACAACTTCATAAGCCTCCTTCTCTTAATAATTTACTTAGTTCTTTTAGTACTGCCTGTATGTAAATAGATGTGGTCTCAGGGACTGCTGCATCCCTGATGAAAACCTATTCTTTTTTTCCCCAGAAGCCATCATTGCCTACAGCTCCTCAGCTATGTGAGAATCCATTAGTCCCTTCCCTATCCATGCAGGGATTTCTTTTTTCTTCCCGTTTTTTAAAACATTTTTTATTAAGAAATTTTTTATTCATTTTACACACCAATCAAAGATCCCCCTCTTCCCTCCTCCTGCCCCTCCAGCCTTCCCTTCCAAACCTACCCCCTACTCCCCACCACAAGAAGGCAAGCCCTCCCCTGGGGAGGCACATCCAGTAGAGGCAAGTCCAAGCCCTCCCCCTCCCCCGCCTCAAGGCTGCATGAGGTGTCCCATCATAGATAGGGGTCTCCAAAAAGCCTGCTCATACACCAGAGATGGATTCTAATCCCACTGCCAGGGGGCCCCCCAAGCAGATCAAGCTACACAATTGTCTCCCCATGCAGAGGGCCTAGTCCAGTCCCATGCAGGCTCCATAGCCATTGATCCAACTTTCCTTAGTTCCCACTAGTTTGGTTTGGTCCTCTCTGCAGGTTTCCCCATCATGATCTTGATGCACTTGCTCATAGAATCCCTCTTCTCTCTCTTTGACTGGACTCCTGGTGTTTTGCCTGGTGTTTGCTTGTGAATCTCTACATCTGCTTCCATCAGTCACTGGAGAAAAGCTCTGTGATGACAGTTAGGGTAATTCACCGATCTGATCACTGGGGTAAGCCATTCAGTTCAGGCACCCTCTCCACTATTTCTAGTAGTCCAAGCTGTGGTCATCCTTGGTGATTCCTGGGAACTTCCCTAGCTCCCTGTTTCTCTCTATCCCTATGATGTCTCAATCTATCATGGTATCTCTTTTATTGCTTTCCCACTCCATCCCTGTTCCAGCTCGACCATCCCATTCCCTTATATTCTCATCCCCTGTCCCCTACCCTCCCTTGCCCACCCTTCATCCCCAGTTTACTTAGAGATAGTTCATCTATTTCCCCTTCCCAGGGCGATCCATGCATCCCTCTTTGGGTCTTTCTTTTTAGCTAGCTTCTCTGGAGTTGTGGGTTGTAGTTTGGCTATCCTCTGCTTTACATCTAGCATCCACTTATGAGTGGGTACATACTATGTTTGTCTTTCTATTTCAGGGATTTTTGCTTACTTGATCTTGTGTAGATTATGTTTATGCACTTCCAGTTACTGTGATTTCATGCACACAATGTTCTGTCATATGCAACAAATTCTGTTTCACTACAGACATCTACTTCTTCTAGCTCTTACAGTCTTTCTGTCCCTCCTCTTTGGTGTTCCTTGAGGCTTGAATGTTTATGGATATTCCATTTAGAGCTAAGAACTACCACCTCTTATTCCCTGAATGTTGGCTAGTTGGGGATCTCTGTATTATTCTTTATCTATTGCACACAGACACTTTTCTGATGAGGGTTCAAAGATGCACTAATCTATGGATCAACTAGAAGAATTTGAAGACCAGTTTAATACTATGCCCATTTTTTCAGAATAATAATATTAGGCTCTCGTCTAGGGCCTATTAGTGACTACACTAATAGTGTTTTGACTCAGGCATAGGTTCTGCCTTTTGGGGTTGATTCTAAATCTAATCAGAAAGTGTTTGGTTACTTCCAAAACATTCATGGCACTATTGCCCCAGTGGCCATAACTTGCTAGGCCAGTGACTATTATATTAAAAGAGTTTACTGCTGGGTTAGACTGTTAAATACTTTTCTGCTCCAGTAGTATAAATTATAGATCATATCTTCTTGAGACCTGGCCTGAGTCTATTTCACATTGAAATGGTCATGCCAAATCCAGTATATAGCACCTAAATCTGGACAAATTAATATTTGTGCCATGAATGCAACCATGAGAACTACTCAGTATATAATGTCCTTGCTTCTGCTTAATATCAATACTTACCTTGAACATATGTTCTTACATTTTTGGAAACCCAGAGTACCTGTTGTAGTTTATTCACAAGTATATCCTAAATTCTTTCTTAGTCTTATCTAAGTACTAATACCCATTTTCTTATTAAAATTGCTTCCTCCTGAGATCAAGATTTGTAAATATTTTATATACATTTCTTTCAACACTTCCTGTGTTGAAAAAGTGACCATACCTTTTTTGGTGTTATCATAACATTACCATTTGTAGGTATTATTTGGTAGCAAGTTTGATTCTTGTTTTCCAGAATTTTTTCTTTTTCTTTTTCATTTTCTTTTGTTTTTGTTTTTAGAACATCTAAATAGACCTTGATTAATGCATTAGCAATATGTCTTTGCATAATAAGGCAGGAATAATCCAGACATCCATTCTGAAACAGACTGCCCCACAGATTTTTCTTTAGAAATTATGTTCTACTACATGGGTACAAGGACAGATGATTTTCTCTGATTCTCTGGGAACGTTGAAGACTTGGTGGGTACTGTATTGACTAAAGGATGCTATAAGCTACTTGGATATTTCTCAAGTTGGAAGAGTCATGTAAAAGTTCTGAAAGACATTGGTGGCTTAATGTGGCAAAAATGAGAAGGTTTTAGAATTTGTATTTCCCTTTTTGTGTTTGAATGTTTTGCCTACATGCACATGAGTGCATCATGTGTGTATAGTGCCCATGCAGGCCAGAAGAGGATGTGACTTTCCTAGAACTTGAGTGACAAAAGGTTGTTAGCCACTAAAAGGGTGCTGGGAACAAATCCTGGGTACTCTGCAAAAGCAGCAAGCGCTGTTAACTGCTGAGCCATCTTATAGCCCTGCTATAAGGATTTTAAAAAATATGCAAATCGCAAGAAAGACAGGTGACATTGTTTTCAATTATCAGCAAAAGGAAAATTGAGCCATAAATTGCCAATTAGCAAAGCCATGGAAGGATTATGGAAGCAATGAGAGAATCATTCTGATGTTAAAACGGTCAATTTAAATTTTAGCCATGCATTTAGAATTTAGCCATCTTTTGTCTTTATTTCCAAAATTTAACCATAGTTAGATGAAAACATATAAACAACCATAAAGTCCCCTGAAACTGGTAGTCATTCAGCCCAGTTTTAAAATGAAAGTGTCTCTACTATCCTTATCATTGGACTATATCATCAGTAAGACAACCTAACATCATGTCTCTGGTTCATTCTTATAAACTTATAAAAGCACTCAAATTACTGCAATTCACAGTAGAATGAGTGGTACTAGGATACATTTTTCTTGAGATGTCATGACTGATGACAGTATATTACCTTTTCTTAAAGCAGTGAAGTGTTAAGAATCACAAGTAGAACATCCATTAGGAGGCACACACATAAAGAAAACTAATTGTCCTTTTCCTAGCAGCTATCAATTACCAATGATTCCTCAGTTAGAGGTTCTACTTTGTGTCTCTCCACCCCCTTGCTGTCATTTGGTTTAGAATGAGCTTGAGCAGGTTTCATGCATACTGTCTTAACCACTATGAATTCATATGTGAAACAGTTGGTTCTGGAAAGCAATGTTTTGTTGTAATTATCTTCTCTTCTGGGATAGTCACAGATTAATGAGTATATGGACAATAGAGTTATTAGTAATATTTTTTTAAATGAGGACATAGAGTTGGGTTGGTATAGAATGAGGTAGATTTGGAAGGAACTGGGGGATGGTTAAGTATGATTAAAATACAGTGTATGGAATTCTCAAAGAATTAATAATAATCAGAAGTGAAAAACAAAATAAAAATAAACTCAGTGCTCAATAAAAAGTAGTTAGAAACCAAGGAGTACTTTTAGATTGGGCTTTTTGAAGGATTCTAAATTTAAACACGAGGAGTGATTTCATAAACTATTTCTACTCACTCAACCTTCATAAATTAAAGATTTTTTTCTTTTTATGATAAATCTACATGTCATCACGAAGATAGATCAGTGCAGCATAGACAGACTTAATGGACAGAGAATTTTGCTGTACTCTGTCTTTTGAAGTAGTAGACCTTGTGAATAACTACATGACTAACAACTAGGAATAAACAGATACTTGTATTCATTAGACTGACTGTAAGTTATAGTCTTCATCTGAATTGAGTTTGAATAGTATCTTCTCTCTGTTATCCAAAGAAAGTGAATTAGAAGCTTAAATATACATGTCATAATTCTACCATTCAAAGATAGATTTAAAAAGTCTTAAATCTAATTATTTTCCAATCAACCAGGAGAGCAATTGATCACAAATGTTAAGCAAACTCTATGTGATGAAATAAACTACCTTTAGCTCAGACGTAATTGATATACAATCTGAATATTCAAAATTCAGAAATATTTGTTAGGCAATTTAAGATTGATACTTGATTGGTCTAAAACAATTTTTAGACACTATTTGTTAGTTTTTTATTGTTATTTATCAATTATCATGTAGCTTATTTCATGTAAGTTATGCACTGTTTATAAATTTTTCTCCAAGCTGGAAACTGTATTGAGGAAGTTAAATAGGAGTTTGAGACAGGCAAGAAATATACACCGTCCATCCTGGAAATGGAGTGAGGAATAATTAGAAGGAGCTTGAATGAAAATAGACTGTATAAGTGAAATCTTTATATCATCATTTTTGGTGTTAGGGAAAAAACACCTCAGTTGACATTTTTTTTTAAGCGATGGCAATAAGAAGGCATCTGAATAACCTAGCCTTCCCAAAATCCAGCTGAGAATCAAGTACACAGGAAAGGAACATTATGATGTAGAACTGGTGTTTACTCAGAGGATATTGAGTAGCTACATTTCATTTCTAAGCAGTGAGGATTCTCTTGTATGTAAAGGCAGGTAGAATTGAGAAAATCAGTCAACAGATGTTGATGAATCAAGACCTTCACCAAGGATAGAACTAAATAAAAAGCTGAATTTAAAAAGGATTATAGTAGGAAGTCAAAACAGAGCTGGGCAGACGATCAAATAACAAGATCAGCAGAGAGGATTGGGAGCACATTCTTAAATTTTGTATGTAATGGATGCAAAACTGCTATCCTATAATAAGCAAAAATTTAAAAATCAGGTCAATTATTTTGAAGTGGGTTGGGGATGTACACCTAGGTTGTATACTGCACACAAGGTCCTGGATTTTATCCCTACTACTGAGAAAAATGAAAAGCAAAACTATAAATTTACTTGTTTAGACTAATGAAGCCAAAGAAGACAACTCACACAAGGAAGAACCTTAGATAGGGTGGATGCATCTTGTCTAATACCAACATAAATGGCCCAAGAACTGGAGACAGTTAAGGGCTGGGGAAAAATTTTCTGCTAATATGGAAAAATGAGTGAGAATCTTTTATCACGTTGAAACCAAAGACTTGTGAGAATTGTAAGGAAGAGATGGAAACAGTTGAAGTAGCAGAGAACCCACATAAGAGTACATGGAGCAATGTCAGGCCAACGGCACTGGCTGTTAGCAGGCTCACATACAAGGAAGAATGCAGCATGCATTTTATCTCAGGAGCAATTGGATATTCTCGTTGTTGACAGGGAATCCTGAGGACAGATCACATCAGTATTCAGTTGTTGGCTTGAGAGATACTATGAGCATTCCCGCTGTGGATACTATGAAGAGGACCCCGATTTTAGAAAAGACAGTATATTATTTTCCTGAAAATAGGTACCACATCCTAGGACAATTAATTGGACTTTCAGAAATTGAACAGTTTTAAATAAGAACAAACGCACAATTGTGAGAACTTAGTGTCATTATGAAAGGGAATTCAGCTTCAGAATCCATCTTTGTATATTTATGAAAGTGATTTGAAGCCAATGAATGCACAATTTATGACTGATATCTCACATATAACCTAATTGTTATTTTGAAGAATTTTTTTCTAAATAAAATGGTCCAAACATTTATAGCATCTAGGGATGCTTATTCATCCCCCAAACAGAATTACTTGTGAAACAACTGACAGTTCCCAGAAGGCTCTGAATGTGTAAAAGAAGTACCCAATTCACAGGAAGTTATCAAAAGAATTCATTGTGGGGACTTTTATTTGTTTGCTTTTCTTAGGAGTGATTCTCAAGTGGGAGTTGATAGGATAGAATTATGGCACCCTTTAACGTCAACTATGTATTGATGAAATGGGTACTACTGCTAAGAATTAAACCTTTTTTTCTCCTTTATTCTTAGTAACAAGTATTTATACTTCATCACACAGAAAGGAGAAGAACCATTCATTCAGCATTTAGGAACACCATTGTATAGGCAAGCACTGTTAATAGCAAACTATGGTAATAACAAATCAATTCAAGGATTTGGATTTGAGATACCTGTCTTTAGTTTATATCAACCAGAGAGGAGCAGGAGCAGGGGTCTTCAAGGACAGTGAAGAATTGCTAGAGAGGAAAGGAGGGTTGAATTTTATTTACTTGCCATAGGCCTTGGAGTGACTTTAAGTACTTAGAGACAATGAACAAGGCTGAATTTGGAATTTTTCTTTTTTTTTTTTTTTTTTTTTTTTTTTGGTTTTTCGAGACAGGGTTTCTCTGTGTAGATTTGCGCCTTTCCTGGAACTCACTTGGTAGCCCAGGCTGGCCTCGAACTCACAAAGATCCGCCTGCCTCTGCCTCCCAAGTGCTGGGATTAAAGGCGTGCGCCACCACCGCCCGGCTGGAATTTTTCTTAATATTACAAATTAATCTTCACAATACAATCTTACTTATAACCAGCTATGGAAAAATGGACACTACCAGGAAAGAAAATTGTCTATAAAATTGTATTTTGACAATATTATCATTATTAGTGAGGATTGTATCAATTGAAATGGAAACATTACTTTAAGAATCATCTTATTTATTTTTATTGTTTTAGTCATTTCAAGTGCTAAGTCAAGCCTTTGTCTAGATTATTTCTCTACTCTGATTGTCAATAGTACTGCTTGTCCACTGAGTGCTCTTCCTTTGCTGATGCTCCATTATCATTTTTGTTATCTGTATCTTTATCCATTTCCTTGAGCTGAAGATTTACTCCAAGCATGGAGGGAACTGTGACACATACTGGCCATGCTTATATAAAGTTTTGTGGAGAGATGGAATCTTACTGAGGTTAACAAAGAAATTATAAAGTAAAAAATGATTACCCAGAAATACTCACTTTATTAGGGTCTTTGTCCTCTTTCTCCCATGTACCCAGCTCTCAACTCTACATGTAGAATCCATCAGAGCAACCTTGAGGGCTAAAGAAGAAAACTAGAATCCATGCCACTAAATATCTCACCCTAAATCATGTATCTAGTAGAGCTAGAATCTGAACTCTATCTGCTTCAAAGGAAAAACAGGATCTTTTATAAATTATCTCTTTGGGGCAGAGTAGGCAGAAGTAGATAGATTTTATGACACACCAAATCCAGAGTCAGTTCTGCAGCTCTTCTGTTTGTTGGCATTCTACTAAGAATGTATTCTCAGTCTTTTTGTTTCCTACAGTACTTATGCACAGATTCTGTTTCTAATAGCTCATTGTCTTATCGAACTTGCTTAAATGTCTGACAGAAGTATATTATATCTATTCCAAATTAATGTTTATATCACTTATTTTCTTAGATGTGTCTACATTACAGCAGAAAATTAACATAACACAGGATGTAATTCTGAACTTCAAAGACCTTAAATCCAGAAGTGATCAAGGAAATAAATATAAATAATAACAAGAACAAAAATCCCACAGGAAACATCTTGAGAATATACACTGCTTTGGGAGGTGTTAAAAACTCGAGATTTAGAAGAAGGAGGGAGGAATGGGGAGAAAGCAGAAGATAGTCAAGGAAGTAAATCTGTTTATGTATGCATATGCTTACCCAAACCCATGGAATGCACTTTACCAAGTGAAAATTCTGAATTTAAGACATGACTCTGGGTGCTAATAACACACCAGGGTAGGCTCCCCACTTCTCACAAATGTTCCTGTGGTGATTAGTGTTGATCATGGAGTTGTCTATTCAGAGATCGGAGCAGGCAGTGTATGAGAAGCCCTAAACCTTCTGATTAGTTTTGCTGTGAGCATGAAGTTGCAGTAAAAATGCATTATGGTAAAAACAACAACAGAAGAAGAAGAAGGAGAAGAAGAAGGAGGAGGAGGAAGAGGAGGAGGAGGAGGAGGAGGAGGAAAAGAAGAAGCACAGAAAACTAAGAAATTAATTTTCAGATGAGATTTGAATGAAGGTAGAATATAAAAATATTCACCATTAGAAGTACAGCTAGAATGGAAGACATCTTATCTCTTGCGTCCGTACATTGCCATGCATGGTGATGTGGCATAAGCAAGGATGTTATTGCCTACGAGAGAAGAGGTTGAAGAAGAGGAGATTGTGGTAGAGTGCCTTGACAATCTTCAGGTGTTTTGACTTACTTGAGTGTCACTGTTGGTTTAGACCCAGGAAATTGCATTTTAGAAAGATTGCTTTAGCATGGCTCGAGAGAAATATTCTAGAATGCTAGAAAATTCATTGATAAATTCTAAGCAAGGGATAGCATTTTTGGAACAATGGAGAAAAAGAATAGAAATGGAAAGAAGGATGGATAGGAATAACACAAAATTTAGAGAAGGTAAAGCCTAAGTTCCCAAGAAAAATGGGCAGAGCAAAGAGTTAGGAGAGAAACCCACAGGCAGCTGGATAAAAGACTCTCAAGAGGCCAGGTTTGAAGAACACAAATATCATTGCTGAAAACATGTTTTCCTACACTGTGAAAGGGATGACTGCATTTTTAGGACTACCTATAGAATGAAACCAGGTTAAATAAAAGTTGTGTTAGATTTTTTTTTTTTTCGAGACAGGGTTTCTCTAAGTAGCTTTGCGCCTTTCCTGGAACTCACTTGGTAGTCCAGGCTTGCCTCGAACTCACAGATATCTGCCTGGCTCTGCCTCCCTAGTGCTGGGATTAAAGGTGTTCGTCACCACTGCCCGGCAAGTTGTGTTAGATTATACTGACTTTATATACTGTATTTACACCTATAGTATGCAACAGAGTCAATAAACTTTGAAGGGCAATTACAAGAGTTAATGGCACTTGATATCAATACTGAGATAGATACAATGGCTTCAGTGTTGCTGATAAAAGGTTATGGGATGTTGGAAATCATCACTATACTCATGAAAGGATGACAGCTCCTTTCATGTCTATTGACTAGAAGGAATGAAATATTAGTCTTTTTTTAGAAAAAAAATCCATCTCAATGACATAAGCAAAACAATGCCTGTATTTCTCAGTGGATTCCATATTGATCCTTGAAAAACTGGATTTCTTTTGGTAGGTACGGAAGAATAAACAGTGACTAGAAGAGCACTGTGGGCCACAGATTCTTGGTTTCCTGGTTTTGTGATTCATGTATACAATTCATTTAGTCTTTTTCATCAATTAAATTCTGTATATTTAATGCTACAGCATCTTAAATTTTGTAGATAAGAAAATTTAGGATTAGAGTATTTACATAATTTACCATCACCAAATCAAGTAGCTGGTAGGAATCTTTGAATGAAGACACCTGCAATGCCAATTGTAAGAGGAAATGAATAAATAAAGCATTTTTCTGCTAGACTTTTAAATTAAAAATGAAAATAATTGTTATTTATTATGTATGAATATTGTAATAGTTATGATTTTCATGTAATTATTTCAATTGTTAAAACATCAAAGTATCTACTTGTGATGACTACATAAGATACTTATAAGTTAGGATTAATTAGCCTTGGTGCCTGATTAGATTGGATATCTAGTGTAGTTATCTAATAATAGCTTCAAAGTTTCTTTTTCTCAAAAGCCCATATAGAGGCAAGCCTAATCTAAATGGTTAAATTAAAAATGCTCCACAAGTATGCCTACAGGCTAATTTGATGGAGTAATTTTTTTTTTCAGTTAATGTGCACTCTTCCCAGATGACTCTAGTCACACGGACAAAAAACTAACCAGTACAATTGACCCCACATGAACTTGACACACAAACACATCACTATTAAACAATAACTTTTCCTTGTTTTGTTTATCATGAAGATCTCAGAATAATATCACAATATAAAAAATAACTTTAAAAGCTTTTTTAAATGCTTTCTTACTCCATGAAGGAGGTGCCAAGACACAGTTACAACCAAATCAAAGAAAAACTAACATCTGGCAATGCAAATCAAATCCCATAGCTCAGTGTGTGGCATTTTGAAATTTCAATCATCTGTGTTTTGAAGGGCTTGGGAAACTCCATCTATCCATCTCTGCCGCCCACAGTACACACAGATTGTGTTGTAGGCTCAAGCTAACTCTGCTACACACATCTGCCATTATGCCTTGTGGTCATCCCACAGCCTTGTAATCTCCAAAATCTTTGGTTCTCCACTGCAGCTGAGGCTGTGCCTTCACCAATAGCATCTCCTGGGCCTTATTCAGGGACTCCAACCTCACCACATGATGGAAAGACTAGTTTCTCTCCATCATCCCTTCGATGCTGCAGATTTCATGCCAGCAAACTCACTACAGGGGAGACTCTTACACATTACCAAGCTTAGCTGCCATCCTGAGGTGCAGCCTTGGTTGCCCTGGGCTGTAGCTGTATGCTGACTCTGAGGAAATACTCCCCAGGAGATTTCACTTCGAAGATGCTCTTGTTAGTCACAGCTGAGTTTTCAGCCCCCAATAACCAACATATACTGTCCAACTAATGCAACTTTTATTTAAGTGGCTCTTGTTTATTGTTAATTGCACCCAATTCTTCAGCTCTAGCAGAAATGAGAGTCTTAATTCAAAGTATTACATGAATAGCCCTGATAGTCCTCAAGGGGTTCTCAAACTTCACTCTGACATTTCACAATCCATCGGATTTTTTTCTCTACACTCCTGTCTTCCAAGCTCCCATCGAACAGCACATTAAGCTTTGAGCAGTCAACAGTTTTCCAGCCCAAAGCTTCAAACACTTCCACAATCCTTCCAAAAACAACATGGTCAAGTCTGTCACAATAGGTACCAATTTCTGTTCTACTTTCTACTGCTGTGATAAAACACTGGCCAAAACCAGCTTAGAGGAGGCAATGGTTTATTTCATTTTGCAGCCTACAGTCCATTGTGAAGGGAAGTCAAGGGCGGGAACTCACGTGAGGAACTGAAGAAGCAGCACTATGGAGGAATGCTGATCACTTGCTTCTTACCCATAGCTTGCTTAGCTCCCTGTCTTAAGCAACCCAGGACCAGCTATCCAGGGACTGCACAACCCCCAGTGGGCGTGACCCTCCTTCATCAATCAGTAATCAAGAAAATGCCCCACATGCTTTCCTACAGGCCAGTCTTATGGAGGCCTTTTCTCAGTTGAGGTTTCTTCTTCCCAGATAATTCTCGCTTGTGTCCAAGTTGATAAGGACACTAAGCAGCTCAAATATAAAACAAATTATCTTGGTTGACTGAAACATGAGTTTCTGCTAAACATGAAAGTTTATGTTATTAATGCAACAAAATTGCCACTGCGGAATACCTACAGTTACTAGAATCCTGTGTCTTGTTTCCAGAGACTGTTTTATTGTTATATGGTTGTGTTAGCTGACTTGTTACTCTTCCTTTTATAAGTACAGGTATACTTGACAACTCTAAATAGTCTGTTACTTAGGGAGCTAATTGTGGTGTCAGTGGCCTAAGAGAAGCTTCATGAAAATAACATTATAGTCATTTCTCATTAGTGTTCGCTATGAACACTTGAAATAAAGTTCCTCTTTTTTCTTCCAATTTTGTGCTTAATTGGTGTATTAGTTACTTTCCCTGTTGCTGTGATAAACAATGGCACAATTTCAGGAGGAAGGTTTATTTTGGTTCATAGTTTGAGAGTGTTGTCTATCACGATGAGGAATTAATGGTGGCAGGGACTCGAGGCTGCTGGTCACATTATTTCTGTGCTCAGGAAGCATAGGACAGTGAATTTTTAGTCTCCCCTCCCCTCTTTTTTTTTCTTTTTTTTCTTTTTCATTCAGCCCAGACTCTAGTTCAGGGACTGGTCACAGTGAGAGTGTCTTTCCACTTTAATTAACCCAGTATAGATAATCCCTCAAAGGCATGCCTTGTGTTTAAGCTTATCTAGATAAATCCTCAATCATTTCTATTGGTCTGTCTACCACGTGATTCTAAGTCCCATTTACTCATTGAGATTCAACTTTACAGTTGGGGTAGAAGTTCTCCAAAATACAGGTAGTAATCCCATGCACGTTCAAAATTGCCTGGAAAAGTTATTTTTGGAAGATAGTACAATATATTTTGTAAAGATGATCACTGAAATAGCATAACATTGAAATTTTAACTTGGTTCCTGCTTCAAACCTAGAAGAGACTAATTATTTTCAGCTTCAACCCTGTGTTACTATTCTTTTATTTGGAGCAAAGACAAACATAAACACTCTTTTACTCCAAAACTGCAATAAAGGTTAGAATCTATACTTGATCAAATTTGTACTCTTAGAGGTGATTTGTTATCAACAAAATTCTTAGAACTCTACCTGTTACTGCTTAATCTTTTCTATGATTGCTAAATTGACATTCAAAGTTTTTCAAAATGCCTCTAAACATTATAGCAAAGACAAGGTTTAAAGGTAGAACCTGTATTCTTGTATTTACTTACATATTATTTTGAAAAAGGTTTCTATCTATATTTAGCATCACTCATATAGGTGACTTATTTTTAGATATTTATTAGAGTTTTTGAATTTTATTTGCATAATGAATTATATTTTTTTAGAATATTAATCTTAAAGCTTTATTTTAGTAATACACCAATTTTTCTCAGAGTCAACGTTCAGTCATTTGGAAAATAATGTTTAAAAGATACATTTTTTGTCTCTTATAAATTTTGTCATATATTTTTAATAATTGTTTTCTGACAGGAAAATGGCTGATTACTTTCTACATACTAAAATGTGATTTTTTCCTATTTATTGTAGGTTTTATTGGGATTTAATAATGCTTATAATGATGGTTGGAAATTTGGTCATCATACCAGTTGGAATCACATTCTTTACAGAACAAACAACAACACCATGGATTATTTTCAATGTGGCATCAGATACCGTTTTCCTATTGGACCTAATCATGAATTTTAGGACTGGGACTGTCAATGAAGACAGCTCTGAAATCATCCTGGACCCTAAAGTAATCAAGATGAATTATTTAAAAAGCTGGTTTGTGGTTGACTTCATCTCATCAATCCCAGTGGATTATATCTTTCTTATTGTAGAGAAAGGAATGGATTCAGAAGTTTACAAGACAGCCAGAGCCCTTCGCATTGTGAGATTTACAAAAATTCTCAGTCTCTTGCGTTTATTACGCCTTTCAAGGTTAATTAGATACATACATCAGTGGGAAGAGGTAAGTCACCTGTTTTTCTTTCTTAAAGCCACTGTATCATGTGATTTTCATGACTACAATTTGAATATGTATGTGCTATGTTTAATGACTTGCATGAAATTTAAGAACAAATAATTCCCAGAGTTCTCTTTTCTGGTATTCAAGTGATATTTGGATATTTGAAAGAATTGAGCCAATTGAAACTAACTATAAAACATTCTACCCATTGAGTATATTTTAAGCAAATACACTTTAACTGACGTATTGTCATCCTAGTCACTGGAACTTCTCCCATGCCTTGGGAGATTGTTTTTATTTAAAAAGAATACATCAAATTTCTTCTTTGACAAAGATGTTTAGGGTATGATCAGTAATCTAATATATCATCATGTATAAAAAATGCTGGCATATGTTTCTAACAATATTGGAATTTCAGTGAATTTATGATTGAGGAAAATACATCTCCTTGCTTATCTTTCATTTCTATAAATTCACATTTGAGTTTAGCATACTAAGCCTGTTCATTGGTTTTTGTTGCCTACAGTTATTCATTAGTTTTCCTCCAATTAGTTCATTTCATAATAGTGAAAAAAAAACCCACCATACCTAGGAAGGAAATTACTACATAGAAAACACAAAGGAATAAATGCAGTGAATCTAGCCAATTAGACCTCTTGGCTGCTGAATAGGGCATCTGCTGTTCTTAGACAGTGGGTGGGATGCTGAAAGCGCTCTGCCAACTGACGTTTCCAAAGGTCTGAGTTAAATATACCACCATCAAGCAAATAAGGACCTCTTTCCACAGCTAGCATATTAACCTTCTTTGGCTTTTTCCTTCATAAGCATGGCTCTTTGTATTAATTATAAACTGGATTTGATTGTCTGCATAAGAACAAGAGCTCAAAAGACCTCCAGATTACCTAATGGAACACTGTAATGAAAGTCATACACTGACTCTGGATTGTTGTGTTGCTCCTACAGAAATGCCTTTTGGTATCTTAAAAGATGAATTATGGTTTTAAAGAAGTCATAAAATGCAAGTTTTATTTACTTTCTGGGCAGCTGTATCAATGTTTTTCTGTCGGCTTGTCAATGACATTTTGGTTCACAGGATTTCAGGAAATGATATGCAATAATAAAACACTGCATAATACACTGATGAAAGCCATAAAATGGATCATTCTTAAAATATGGATCTGGAATATATTTAAAAATAAATGAAGCATATTTGAGAAGATAGATTCACTTGTAACATTTCTAGCTAAACGGAAATTGATGTCCAGTTCTCAAAGCTTTTTTTTTTGCAATAATTTGAAAATAAAAATTGAAGATGATTCTTCATAATAACCAATATTTATTGGGGAGATTGTATTAATGACAAGCAGTTTTTAATTCTTTGTACAAATTTGCTCCCTGAATCTTCTCTACAACCCAAAGAGATAAATTCTATTGTTGTCGTCAATTTCAGATGATGACAAACACTCTAAGGCTCCTTGCTGGGACTCAGAGGCTGGTAAGGGGTGGAGCTGGGATTCATATGGCAATCAGACCCCAGATATAGGTCTCACTGTAGCTTGTACTCTTTTCTTTATAAACATCCCATTATACTACCATTTTTTAAAGATTGTTTATGGGACTCTACAGAGCTTTTCTTACATGAGAATGTGGTCATTGTAATATTATAAAACTGAACAGCTACTCTTAAAGCAAGGGCAAAAAAATATTTTGACATATAGTCAGTGAGAGAAAAGTCACAGATAGAGCTACCCAGTCAATTAAAAATACAGTAGGCAGTGTAACTATTTTTTAATGACTTTCAGTTTTAACCCAGTTATCCCAGGGAATGGCAGCAGGATGAACAGATGGCATTCTATCAGATAAAATGACAGAGCATGTGGTCAGAGAGGACACTCCTTAACACCGACGTTTTCTGTTCCTGGCAATAGTCACAGGCACCTAGATCTGTGTGGCACGACAGAATTTTAAAGGTGCCTGCGATGTCATTCAGAAACATTAACTGTCTGATATCATTATTGTGAAATGCAATTTAATATGCACTTAGTGAGATTTGCTAACCACATGCATTCAGGAGAGAGTTGTGAGTTGGCAAGATCTTTCTTATAAATAAATGACCTTGGTAATAAATGAATCAGAAGCTCATTTAGCTGAAGAATGTTTTCTTGGTTATATGATACACCCATATAATAATACGTATCATGAATGTTTAATGACTGATAGCAATACTCTTACTAAAGATGAAGAAATGGAATCACACTCCAGAATTTAATACAAATTCATTTATTCCACCTACACAATTCAAACTATAATCACAAAGAAACTTGAATGGCTCCCAAACTGGCATGTCTCTACCTAACTTTTATAAATGCCACCAGGGTGTGTTTACAAGTGGAAATACAAGTTAATCATCCGAAGTAGCTGTATGGGCTTTTGGATTAAGACTGCAGAGGAAGAGATGAGTTCACCCACATGTCTTTGAGTTCTGAGTGTTTTAGTACCAGGCTGGCTAATGCTAAATTCAGCAAATTTGGGGAAGTCATGTGTGAAGTCTGGAAGCTGCCACTGTTCTAAATGAATCATTCCCAAGGAAAGCAGCTGCCTGCTATAGGGAACTGTGTTCATCATTGGTGGTGCTTTTTTTCCCCACCCCCGGCCTGGATTAGTTCAACTAAAACACAACAAGAGTCTCTGAAGCCAGATAAATTAGAGAAATGTTATGAATGAGATGCAGGAAGTTTGACATTTGCCCTCTGTGGTCCATCAAGGCTACGTGTAAATGTGTAGGAGGAAACAGTTGATGAGGATGATCAATTTATAAATGCCCTAGGGTTAAGGTATCAAGGGGGAAGTTACTTTCTTAAATCAATTGTAAGATCAATGATTTAGAGTGTAAAAACCGAGCTTTTTGACACTAGGTTGAAGTTTTATATACATAATCAATGATATGGAAATCTGAACAAATTAGATAAATTAGGCTATAATTTTTTTTAGTAAGATCCTGAGCAAATGAGTTTTCCTTACTCTTGTATTTTGTTTTTTTCTTTATTAAGAAATTTTTTTTATTCATTTTACATATGTATTTTGGTTTTTAAAAGTCATTCCCCTAATTAAGCGATATTACTTTTCTTATGGTTGACTTTCAAGTATGCCAGAGTTCCATGCCTGATTGCTGTTTCATAATCTATCACAGGGGAAACAATTCTGTATGACCCTCCAAAAAGACACATATGGTGAGGAAATCCTTGAAAATTAAATGGAACATTATTAACAATTTGTGATGATCATAAACCTCTAAAGAGATAAAGACCAGATTAAAAGCTTAGCAAACAGGGGATTATTCGCTGTATAAAAGTGAAGGGTTCTCAAAACCTCAAGTGCCCTTTTATTGACCTCAGTCTTTTTGTCCAAGGGAGATGATCCTTGACCCATTTTAGAGACTTGTAAAATATTAACTGAAAGCATATGCATCACTTTGTGTGCAGTTACTATGGAATGTGACTACAATCCCAGAGCTAAGTGGGAGACTGGAACAGGAGGATGACCATGAGTTCCAGGCCAGCCTGAGCTGTGTAGTAAGATACCAGCATAGAAATAATGGAATGAAAAATAACATTTGAAGGAAATGTTTCCCTTCTATAGGAGTTATCCAATTACAGGGTTCAGTATTTCAACTAAACTAGACATTCTTTCATGGATCATGTAAAAGATGGAGTGCAATGCGTGATTGTATAGTAACCATAGCTTTCTGGTACACAGTATATTTTGTTTAGTTCTCATTTCCTCTCTCCTTAACTTCTTTTGTGTGGATTTTAGGCATATTACAATCAAGTAAATGTACTTCGAGGCAGGAAGGAAGGCTTGTAACTGAATATCTTAGGCATAGCAGTTGCAGATAGATAATTTGTTGACATGTTACAGTGTTTTTCTACTAATCAATTTTAGATTATGACATTGGATTAGAAGATTTGTCTACTATTTGTGAGCAGTAACACAGTGTTGTTAAGGAGACAGTCTTATAGGAAACTAAGACACAGTTTGGTTTCTGGTATTTGTTGATTTTAGCATGTTATTTGGTTCAGATTAAAACTTTAACTCTTGGTATATATTATCCGGCTACTAAACATTTTAATGTATTTTAAGCACGTTTGCTTTTAGAAAGCACATAAAACTTCAAGTCTTGTCACAAGCAAATAAAATGTTTGCCCAAACCTGTCCTCTACTAGAGTGTAGAGAGGTTTGCTCTTACCCATCACATCCAATCTGTATATCTTTGATGTGCCTCTGGGGCTCTGCTGCACACTGCACTCATTTCAGCCTCCTCACTTTGCACCAATATTTGCTTGTTTTTAGTTTCACTATACCTGAAAATAACAATTATCCTCATTACAATTAGGTTGCCCATGCAGCACCTCAGATTGGAAAGTCATTTTTTTCTTTGTCTGTCCTTTAAAAATTGATTCAAAATCATTTCCAGAATTTATTCTATCTGGATGCACTCAGTTGTAATAGCCAGTACTGTTATACTGATGTATTCTTCTGGCTCCGAATATTTCAGTTCATGATAGTCATGTGTGCTGTCCTTGCCTTTTCTAGACATGAACATTTAAATGGAAGAGTCACTGTCCATTTTGTCCTTGAGTCTCCTTGTGTACTAGGATAGGATCTTTTGTTTGTTTGTTTGTTTGTTTTGTTTTTTTGAGACAATGTTTCTCTGTGCAGTTTTGGTGCCTGTCCTGGATCTCACTCTGTACACCAGGCTGGCCTTGAACTCATAGAGATCCACCTAGCTCTGCCTTCTGAGTGCTGGGATGAAAGTCATACACCACCAACACCCAGCTGGATCTTAAACACAATATATTATCAGGGCATGCAATCTGTTACCCACATGATAATTTAGGTGCTAAATCCATTAAATGTATAAATAACATGCATTTTTTTATGCTGAAGCATTTTAAAGTAGTGTTTACTTCTAGATAGGTAACACATACAAACACAAAGCAGATACAGCTTTGTAGGAAAAGCAGACAAGCATGTGAGTACATAATCATAGATGATATGGTAAGTAATGACCTGAAAGAGGAAGTGAACAATCATTTCTACTCTGCACAAAGAAGCTTTGCAAGATGCTTGAACTGGGTTTGAAGCTGGAGTCAGGACCATCCACCTGTACTACTGGGCTCCTGGAGTATAGCATCAAAATGAAGACATAATGCATAGGC
Organism: Peromyscus maniculatus bairdii; assembly: GCF_049852395.1. Classification (NCBI taxonomy): domain Eukaryota; kingdom Metazoa; phylum Chordata; class Mammalia; order Rodentia; family Cricetidae; genus Peromyscus; species Peromyscus maniculatus. The sequence goes on along the minus strand of NC_134866.1, from coordinate 38,083,957 downwards.
TGCCTAGCAGAGAGACTGTGCATCTCCAGAGAGAGCTTGAAAGCATAGACTGGAATTCCTGTTAATACTGAACTAAGTAAGATATTGTCAAAACAGTTTAGGCAGGAAACTTACATCTTATTAGTTTGGCAGAGTTCAGGAGGATGGAGGCTGCTCAAGAGAGAGTCAACACCAATAATAAAGGGAGAGCTTTATCCCTGACTTGCAGTGCTCTGTGTACAGCTGCACCAGGCAGGATTCATTTTTGATTAGCTAAAGGGCACATATTAGCCAAGTATTCTTGTCCTTAAAATATGTGTAGCAATGAATATAAGTCTAGGAAGGACATTTTTTAGTGTTTTATTATTAAATGTCAATTGTGTTCATGATTTATTTTTAGGAGTTAGGTATAGAATGGATTACATGTTACAAAATTGGTGTATTTGGTTGTTTATACCAAATGTCCTTTGTTTTCTATTCAATCTAGGGGAAGTCATATATAAGGGACTTATTATGTCTATATATGCATAATAGCATACTTAGGTTTAAATGATGTGAGTCTTATGAAACATTTTTGAAATATTTTAATTTGATTTATGTTTATTATATCCATAAGCATAAGATTCTCAATTACATCATTCTCTGGGTAGTGTATCTTCTAAGGCATTTTTATATGTGTGGGGAAGTCTCCGTTTTTTGCAGTAAGTATTTATTCTGCTAAAGACCACTAGGTGTCCCCTATCAGTTATGTTACTTCAGGGTTCTAGATTCTTAAATAATAAAACCATTTCTTGTGAAAATACTCATTTACACTATCGGAATCACTGAGCTGATTGGCTTAAGTAGTTCTATAAAAAATTAATTATCCTGTGTATTCAGCCACGCACAACATCACTTGAGACTAAGTAAAGAGTGTTAAGTTACGTTTTAAAGTAATTATACTTTGAGAGAACTGATTTCAGTATCATATTGTATGTTTTTAATGTGCATTTTAGTAGATAACCTAAAATTCTAAATTAAGATTTTTATGAGTGTTATTATGGAGAACATGCTAGATCAAGATGAACATGGTATGTGTTGATTTTCATAGCTGTGTGTTTGAATTGACACACCTATTTTGTGAATAATCTTTGGTCAGTGACCCACAGATTTGTCCAATTCCAAATGGTTCCCACATGGAAGAAACACTTTCTGTATATATTGTTTCATTTGTATGGGTGTTTGCCTGCATGCATGTTTGTGCACCATATATGCATGCACTTGATTGCTTCTGAGGCTGGAAGAAGACATAGGATCCCTGGAACTGGAGATAAAGACAATTGTCCACTGCAATGTGGGTTCTGGGAATTGAACCAAGATCTTCTGGAAGAGCAGCCAGTGCTCTCAACTGCTGAGCCATCTCTCCAGCCTCAGAAAACTCTAATTTATATAAGAGTGTAAGATCAAATTTGAAATTTTCTGCCTTCTTAGTTCATTATCAAAACATATCCAACTTCTTAGCAATTATATACATGGTGGTCCAGTCAGTATTGTTTTGCATATTTTTCTGTACTTCAATGCTTAGCCATCAGTAATTATCGTATAAAGCATATTCAAAGTATCAGAATTGTACCATGGACATACATCTGAGTGTTATCTCCACAAAGATTTGTCATGCCCTCAAGCTAGTGTGTTCATTTTTCCTTCTCACCTCCCCCTTCACCCTTGTTTCCTGTTAATGTTGGGAGTCTAAGAGAGATCCTTTGTTTTCCACTTTTTTTCAGTCTCTGTACCCAACAGTCAAGTTCTGTATATCCTACTTGAATGTGCTTGGAATCCTTTCACTACTTGATCTTAGTGCCTTCCTATTACAAGCCAAATTCAGTTTTCTTTCACTCGTATTTCTAGAATAGGCTCATAACTGTATTATACAGTTCATCCTTGTTTGTCCTTCAGTTGACTGAAAAGTGCTATTTTTTCAGAATAAATATTGTATAATGCATCTACTAGAAACATTTCTACAACTTTTCATGATCTTTGGGATAAAACATAATATTGAAGATCTTTTGAAATCCAGTTCTACCCAAATTCAATTCAGCCTAGGATATTGTGCCTATTAATCCTCAACAATGGTGAACTTCTTTAGGTATCCAGAGAATATATATTTGTATATATTATTCATTTTTTACCTTCCTAGAATTTGTTTCATCAACTTCAGCTAATATGTCATTTTGAAGATTTCATACATATGTATGTATCATTTTTACATAATTTTTATCTCTCCCTCTCCCTGTACAATTTCTCCCATGTCTACCTACATTCTTTCAAATGTATGGCCTTTTCTTCTTAAGTTATTATCGTCATACAAACATATACAGCAGAGATCATTACAGAAATACATAAATCTAATTTAAAGTGTAGTGAACAACTAATCGTGATGGTGCTCAAGCCCAATGATACATCTGTAAATTAACATCTGGGCCTAAGGCTCAGTGAATATTGAGTAAGAATGGGCCAAGCAATTGGAAGGACCACAGGACCCGAACACCTTTTGCAAGACAGTGTCTTCCACCTAGGACAGGGAATTTGTACCCATGAAATCTCAGCAACGTGTTTCCCCTAATCAAACCACAATTTAATGTGAACATCACTTCCTTGAGGTTGAATTAAATATTCTCTCAAAGTTGGTCACATCTATGAAGGGTTTGGCCAAGTCCTTGTGATTTTGCTTTATTATACTCATCCCTTTTCTAACTTTTCAAACTATAATTTTTCCAGCTATCTATTATAACTCCAGAAAGTGGAAAAATGGCTTTCCTGTATCTTCAGCTCTTGGTATAAGCATCAGACATAACAGTGCATAAATTCCTTCTTGATGAGTTATATTATACCCTCATGAGAACTTCAGTTCTATTATACAGGAAAGGCAACTATGTAGACATTGAAAACAATAGAGAGAGCCTTGTGTGCAGTACTAGCCAGTTTATGGTATAGGTAATAAAAGCAGAAAAAAGAGACATTGTTTAGAAGTATGAGGTAAGGGGCTCCAAGAGAATGAGTGTAAAATGTATCCATTTTCAAACTAATAATTGTCTTTCTACATGTCAATCCAGGGAAATATTTCGAGATGTTGGAAATCATTGTAAGGATCAATCATGAGCATGTTGATCATGTGACACAGGGGATAATTATAGCTTTACTGCTTGTCTTAGGGTTTTTATTACCATGAAGAGATACCATGACCATGGCAACTCTTACAAGGAAAACATTTACTTGAGGTGATGGCTTATAGTTTCAGAGGTTCAGTCCATTATCATCATGGTGGGGAGCTAGAGGAATAGCTGAGAGTCCTACATCTTACAGGCAACAGGAAATCAACTGAAAGTCACATTGAGGGAAGCTTGAGGAAAAGAGATCTATCTTAAAGCCTGCCCCCACAGTGACATACTTCTTCCAACATGGCACACTTCCTAATAGTGCTACTCCCTTTGGGGGCCATTTTCTTTCAAATCACCACACTGCTCAATTTCATAGGATTGTTTTAAGGAATTATTATTGTTGAAAACACTTTGGAAGCAAAGTTTGTAGACATGTAGTTTATTATTTATTATACATGTTTCTTTGTATTTAAAACTTGAAGAAACTTTTTAAATAAAAGAGCTTCAATTTGATCTTTTATTGTACCTGTTTTCCTTTCAAACACTGGGAACACTATAACGCAATTATGCATTACTTCTGCCCTAAATATACCAAGTTAAGAACTGAAGTAGTTCACGAATATGGCTAATCGAGGACAACAATACTTAGCTTCACATTCCCCCAATGTTTCTGATAAGTGTCTTACACTGTTCTCTGTTGTGCATGCACACATAATATATATTTTGATAGCTGCTAGTTTGAATTCATCCACTGTGCTCTTAGAACGAACATTTGCATGCTGATGCTTTGTGAATGCTGGAAATATAGTTTGCAATGTGTATCTAACTGGAAGTTTTCTTTTGCTGCCAGAGTGTTTAATTGTATGCATGTGTTACATCAATTATGCAAGTAATTACACAGAGGAACAGATCATTTTGGTGGGTCTTACACCTGGCACACCTGTCTTCAAACAAGAAAGATGTGATGAGACATGACTTGGATACAAATGAAACAGTGGCACTCATTATTGAAAATAATGAGAAGAAGTGAAAAAAATCTTGATAGGAAATCTTAAATATATTTTAATAGTTCCTTTATCTACTCTTAATGGAAAAGTCTATGCTTTTCATTGATAGTTTCTCACAAAGCAGTCTCACCTTTTTGTGATACATTGTTGAAACTACTTGTGTTCATTTGAAATAGTTGATTCCATATTTAAAAGAGTGAGGCAGAATGTTTGAAATATATTAGAGATAATCAGGGAAAGTTGCTTTAAGACTTATTATAACAATTATGAGAATGTTAGAATAAAGAAAACCATGGTCTCTCAATTGCACTGGGTAATGACTGAGAAAGTCTTCCTTCAGCTTTGCTTTCTTGCTGATGTATGCACTTTGGATTTTGTATTGGAGGAATCATGTCTCAGTGTGAAAAGGAAGTGCATTTGGCTGGTTATATAATTCTGATGGCTATTTTGAGTTTAAGTCTGCCATTTAGGCCAGTTGAGTTTTTTTTTCTGTATATATATTTTTTCTTATTGAATCCTAAAATGGAAGATACTGAGTCAGGATTCTGGGGATCTGGAGTCCTCCTGATGACAGTTGTGTAGCAAAAGAATAGTAGCTGTTCTGAGGCAATCTTTCTAACAGAGGAGTGACATTAAGAGTTTGTTATTGAGTATGGTAGTGGGTGGGGATATCTACAATAACATGGCATAATTTTAATTTACTTTTTTGCATCAGTATGACTGCAAAGATGTAAATGAGCAAATATTATATTATCAAAGAAATTCAGAGTTTGGAAATGTGAATTAATAAGTCCCTTGTATGCAAGCCCCTTCCAGATAATATTTTCTTAATTTTATAATATGAACAATGGCGTATACTTGGATTGTATGGTTGTTTTAACAATTAAAGAGATAATTCACAGGAAAGTGGTTTATAAGACTCTAATACTGAACATGTAAAGATCATATTGATATCAGTGTGTCAAATCAATGTATTGATTCTTTACTGAATCTGGGAAAAATGGAATTTTACATTTGTAGTATTCTTGGTTATACCTGAGAATGAAGACTAGGATTGTGTTCATCTGTGCTCTGCAATTTCGAACACAGGAGCTGTCACTTCTGCATTATACCTAGCAGTGATGATGGAGCAATCAACTAACTTATTTTGTGGGAAGATGACAAGTTCTTGGTACATGAAGTAGTCCTCTGTTGTGTGCAATGCATGTTTGTGATACTAAAAACAAGGATATCTATTTAGTTCTCTTCATTCCATTCTACTGTCAATGAGCCAGCACTGGATGACCTTAAGTGCATAGGTTTCAACTATAGTGTGCAATTTAAAAGATCTTCCCTATTTTTTATCTAACCTGACACCCAGAAACATATAGCTTAAAAATGTTCAATCTGATCATTAACACTCCATTTATTCCTGTATACAATTATTATGGATGTAAGTGAATTTTGTAATAACAGTTATTTCCAGTGGATGCAGTACAGTGTATTGGGAAAATTACTGAAGAATTTCTAGCTTGTGGAATCTTATGATCACAGGAATTTTTTACTCTAGAATACTATCAGAATGTGTATAGCCTCAAAGTAGTATATGTTTTCACTGACTGCAAGATCATATTACAAATAATATATTCTTAAAGTTCTGAGTGACTAGGTTCCTGCTCTCAGATATTTCTCTGGAATTGTGACAATATAGTCTGCAATTACACCTATAAAGCCTCACATATACTTTGAGACATTGATAGATATCTTATTAGGTTTCTGGTTGACAGGCATCTAAGAAATTATTCTTTATACAAATTGGATAGGTGCATGAATGTGAGTGTCACAATGTGAAAGAGGGAATATGTATGACATGGATGTTCTCTCAAGATCTATAATATATTGGTGACTTGCAGAGGAGGCAGGAAGAAGCAGCAATGAATTTTCAAAAATGTATTTCACAGTCTTGCAAACCTCCATTTGTTTCTTCATTACCAGTATTTGCCTGCTGTTGAAGACAAATATTTCAGTGATTCTAAATGTCTTTGAGAATTTTACTGAAGAAATTATCTACCTCCTTCCCATTTAGTTGAGTCATTATTTGGAATTTACCATCAATCTCCCAAGGTTTGAAATTATAAGATAAATCTTAAGCTTTAGAAGAAAAAAACAAAAATCAGTGAATATTTGTTCCAACAAAGTGCTATGAGTTTTGACAGAATTTTCTGTAGCAGCAAATTTCTTAACTCTGATTTTATGAGACCTACTTAAACATTGTCTATAGACTATATAAGAGATATGCTAAAATAGAATGTTCTCTGTCACACACCGTCTCTCCCCCCTTTTTCCTAGAGTATGAATACTATTTCAAGAGACACCTATGGAGAACATGTATTACAAATACTTAAGTGAACAGTAAGGAAAGATCAATAGATACCATAAAATAACTATTCAGGGATATGAAGAAATATAAGCAAATGATTTACTCAGTATTTATAAACATCATTCCCATTCAAAGTGAGTCAGTTGTCTTCACATTTACACTGGAGTATATTACACTACCCACTATCCTTGTACCATTGACTCTTTTCCTGCTTGAAGTCATTTCTCACATCTTTGGCTGTCATTGCAATTGCTGAAGCTATTCCAAGAAGAATCCATATGTTAATAAATTCCACCAGCAAAACCATTGCATTCTTTACAAATATGAAAGACTTATTTTGAAACATTTCTTTGGTGGTGAACCTGTTTATTAATGTTCATTTTTTGTTACTGCTGTTGTTATTTTTTAGGGTTAAGAGAAACATCAGGTAGTGAAATTACCCACAGCCTTAGGTTGGCAGCAATAAGGAATTTTCCAAGATATAAGAGATCAGAGGACTCTATACCTGATCACCACCCTTGACAAGACTGGGTTTAGTTCTGTTTTGTTTAGTTTTCATCACCTTTATCTCTATGTAAGCAGAGTTTTGTCATTGTCTTCTTTCTCAGTCATTGAGAAGATTTCTAACAAAGTGTCAGCAAAGTATTGATTATTAATTCTAAGATAATTATTAGAAAACAAATGGATATTCTTTATTACACACACACACAAACACACACAAAATGAAGCATATACATAGCATGTAGAAAATTCTATTTTAGGACCCAAAGTAAAATAGACTTCATTATTCCTTGAACTGATAAATGGAGTATTAAAAGACACAGTGTAACTTGTCCTTTTGGTCAGAGAGCCATTGTCTTATTTTTTATTTAATTATTTTGTCAGGATCATTTCTACCTTCCAATGCAGAAAATAATAACACTTGTATGAGAAAAAAAAGTGGTGATAGGAAGGTGATTAAATTAAAAAGCAGACAAGTGTTTGGACAGAACAATGGTGTTGCTGCTGAGCCCAAGGATCTGGATCCTACCCCCACGACACATACGGGAGAGCGGACAGACTCCCCTGGTTGTCATCCAGCCTCCACGCAGTGTTGTCGGACTTAGGTGTCTTCTGCTTTCCTGCCAGCTATAGATAACTAAAATTTTAAAATTAAACAAATCTCATTAAATTTAAGACAAAGTAGTTCCAAGTTGGTAGAATATCTGGCTTAATTTATAGGCTCAAACATACCCAGGATAATTAGTTGCCTTTTTACCTTTAAAAAGTTTTTTAGATAGTAATTTACCTTTATACCTCTAATAAATCTTTAGGTGATAATTTACTTTGTTGAGCCATTTTATGTCATATAAATATGAACATTTCAGGTTAAAAATACAACAAAGTACTGTAGTCATACAACATTTATACTATAAATATTTTCTTCTAAATTATACTATAAATGTTTCCTAAAGGAAAAGATAATCCAAACAAATTTTCCTAATAAAATAATCACAACAGTTTCTTTTAGCTCAGTTATGGAAAGATGTTCCTATTACAGCTCATTGTTATGGAGATGTCCTTGAAGTGGAGTGATGCTTGTTGTCATAGGGTTTCTATTGTTGTGAAGAGACACCACCACCATGGAAACTCATAAAGGAAAACATTTAATAGAGGTGGCTTACATTTTCAGAGGTTCAGTCCATTATACTCATGGCAGGGAGCATGGTAGCTTACAGGCAGATGTGGTACTGGAGAAGCAGCCTGGAGTCCTACATCTTGTAGGCAACAGGAAGTTGACTGACACACTGGGCAGTATCCTGAGCATAGGAAACCTCAAAGCCTGTTCCCATGGTGACACACTTCCTCTAACAAGTCTATACCTACTCTAACGAAGCCACACCTCCTAATATGGCCATTCACTATGAGCTTATGGGGGCCAATTACATTCCAACTACCACAGTTGTCTTGGAGTATTTCTCTCTTGCTCCATCTTGATCAATGTTCTTCTCTGTGTGATCTGTAAGTCATTAATTGTTTTCTGGAACCCATACCCCCACACACTTTAGTAGTTTTACACTTGCTAAATGGCTTTTCATAGCAAAGATCTATATTTTACCTCCACTTCACAGCCATCATGGGTAAACCAGAAATCCTGGATGTAGACCATCTCACCTGGATATAGACTGACTAGGTGATAAGCACCTTCCTTTATCACCATTGCTAATCCTCTGACAGAAAGAGGGAAAGTTCTTAAGGATCTTGATGGAAAATTGCATGATGTCTCATTTCTTGTAACTATGACCGAAATTTGTCACATGGCCTCATGCATGCTCAGGAAAGTCAAAAAGAACCATTTTGCCATTTACCTTGAAGGACAAAACTAGCTTTTTGCTTCATAGCACTGTCTAAGTAGTTGGAATAGGTATATAAAATAGAATTTAATATAAGACATTCCCTAACAGATTTACCCATATCTCCCCACCCATTTCATATCCTTTGCTGGGAGAAAAAAGACAGTCCAGTGAGTTCAGTTTTTGCTGCTTGAATGCTTTGGTGTGTGGTGCTTCACCCTGGAAGGTGTGTGGTCTGCCTACTCAGGGTCACACCCATAAAGAAAACAGATTCAATTCCCAGTAGTTTCTGAGCTTGGAATAGGATTTTTTGACTATTCCTGATCCAAGCTGGGATGTGTGTATGACCTTTTGTGCAGGTCTTGTGTATACTGTGACAATTGCCGAGAGTTCTTATGTACAACCACCCTGTTGTGTCTGGAAACCATCGTTTCATTGTAATAAACTGCTGTCTCTTGTTCTTGACATCCCAGGTATGGCTTAGTATTTCAAGGACTGTCACTCATTGCATAATATCCAGCTGTGGGTTTCGGTATTTGTTCCCATCTGCTATAGGAGTAAGCTTCTCTGATGGTGGCTGAGCAAGGCATTGATAGGAGTACAGCACAATGTCATTAGGATTCATTTTATTGCTACACTTTTTTGTTTGTTTCTTTGTTCAGAACAGTAGTATTTAGTTTTACCCCAGATCCTTGGGCTATCTAGTCTCAGGTTTTTGGTCCCAATGGAATATTTCTTAAGCAAAATGGCATATAAGGTTGTTTACAAGAAACTTAGGACCATGTAGCTTCGGTAAATAGAGATGTGGCTGGAGAGGTAAAGTGGTGTTTTGAAACTCCAATTAAAGACTTTCTATCAAAGACAATAGAAAACTGTTGAAGATCTTAGACAATAACATGCAGCTTGGATAAACAGAGATGTGGTGACAAAAATAAATTGTTCTTTTGAAAGTCAGGATAAAGACTTTACACTGAAGACAATAGAAGCCCTTTAAAGATTTTAGGCACCAACATTAGGCAATGTTCATTAAATGTACAGTATTTACTATGGAGCCACATGCTATTTTTAGCACTTAAAGTATTGGTATAATTAAGTGTTCCTGCAGCCAGAAGTTTGTCAAATTATTTCCACAAACAAACGAAAAAGCTGAAGGCCAGGGAGATAAACAACTTGTCTAAATTTCACAGCTAGTATATGACAACAGCAGGATTCAAGTTTATATATAACCTGTATACCTTAGTCTGAATTTTTTGTGCATGTTATTAGTGTGTGTGTATGCATGTGAATATACATGCTTGTGTGTGTGTGTGTGTGTGTGTGTGAGAGAGAGAGAGAGAGAGAGAGAGAGAGAGAGAGAGAGAGAGAGAGAGAGAGAGAGAGAGAGAGAGAGAGTTCATCTTTAGGCCAGAGATCAAACTTCTGGGCTCTTCATTACTATATGCTCTGACTTTTTTTTTTAAAGCAGGGTTTTTCCCTGGAATCTGGAGATTGCTGATTAGGAAAGGATAGTTGGAAAGGAAACCGTGGGGATCTGCCTGCCCCTTTCTCCAATATGTTTCATCACATCTAGTGTTTTTATGAGAGCACTGGGCACTGAATTCAAGTCTTCCTTTTCACAGCAAGCACGTTACTAAGCTGTCACCATGGAACCCAAAGTCTTAATGAGTAGTTACGCTGTCACTTTCTCTGCTTAAATAGTATGCATATAGTTTGAGATGGAGGCAGATTAGATTTAAGACAAAATCACTACTAGGTACCATACGCCATAATTTAAGCAAGAGAAAACTCATTTGAATGTTAATGGTAGTCTATAATGTAACCTTTTTTCTAAGCCCAAAGGGAGTTTAGAAGGCTGATGGGCATTCCTGTGAGACCTGGCCCTTGTGCTTCATGACTCCCTTAGGGCTGCCTCCTGGATACATAAACCAGTCTTTATCTACTATAATTTTTCAAGTGAGCTCAATCTTAATAGGATTATAAATAACTCAACTAATGGAAACACTAATTTCCAAGCTTCAAAACACCAGATTTAATGTGAGTTTAATAATATATTAATTGTGGATGAACGTTTGCATAATTTAATTTCCTAGTTTCCACACTAAGATCTTTCCCAATCAAATGGAGAACAATGTTATGAATATGTGATATAATTAGAATAATTCTTTTACAAAGGATATTTATTATACTTGAAATCTTGAGAACACTTTAAGTGCAAACATTTAACCACCATACCTTAAGTATGGATCACAATATTTTCATTATCCTTTGAGTATATTACTTTTATCTGGACTTTATTTTTCAAACAATTCATACTTGAAAAGTACTTAAAAATCAAGCACTTATTTTTCTTTAATAATTATTTTTGTACCACTATTATATCCTCAATCATCTTTAAATGTTGTGCCTTACTCCAGTAGACATAAATTTATTTTATTGCCTATAATATAGCTTAGAGAGTATTCTGTACTCACTTAAAATATTCTTTATGTTATTACTGGTTTAATATTCTACAATGGACAATTAGGTCAAAGTCAATTAACAACGTTTTTTGTTATGTCTGTAATTACAGTATTCTACAACCCTACTGATTTTTGTGATTGCTTATGTTGGCACTTCTTCGAGATGGTTCTGAATACACTCAACCAAAGTTTGGACTGCTCCATCTCTCCTATCAATTCTATTGGTTTTCACAGAATTTTCTTTACAGTTAGCTTTATGCAGGATTGCTACATTCTCTCAGAGGACCACTCCCCTTAAAGTATCACATGACCCTCATTATAGCTTACTAATCATTATGTGATTTATATTTTCTTATATTTGACTTCCAGTCTTTCACTTTAAAATGAATTTCTTATAGACAGCATCCATTTGAGTCTTCATTTAACTGTCCTTTTATTTTTCTATTCTTACTTGATTTTAATTTAATAATTTGATACTTTTTATGATTGCTTTTTATCTTTTCAATTTCCTTAGAAACTGTGCTTCATTATTTTCCCCAACACTTACTCCAGATTTCAAATGTTCATCTTTGTTTTTTATCACCGTCTACCTATTTACCTTCAATCAATGTTGCATTGGTTCACGTATCCTGTACAGAAGATCTTGCAGTTTATTTCCATAGTTTTCCTCCAGCTATTGTCCTACATTATTTTATACATCATTAATATGTTCTGCAATTTTAAAAGTATCTCTCTGCCTTATATTTTAAATTCTTCTTTAAACATTAAAATATGCATTTGTATATAATTTCTGCTGCATCTTATTTATTTGTGTAGATCCAAACTTCCATTTGATCCCATTTTATCTTCAGATTCTCTCTCTCTCTCTCTCTCTCTCTCTCTCTCTCTCTCTCTCTCTCTCTCTCTCTCTCACACACACACACACACACACACACACACAGTTGTGTATCTACCTCTCTATATATATATTCTCTATATATGGAACCCTATTTATTGATCTATGTCTGTGTAATTTTTTCCTCACAGATTTCAACTACTTTATTCTTCTTATCTCCAAACCCCACTGCTCAACTCAGCTTGACAGTAGGCTCTGTTCTTTTTTTATTTTTCACTGCCTTAATCTGCAAATTCCCTTTGGTAGGACTCTAATACTAATTCTGATGGATTTTTGTTCAAAGATGACTGTGAGCCCAAAAGGAGAATGTTCTAGGTGTTTTGTCAGATTTGGTAATTAAGAGGTAAATCTTCCTTCTGTTCCAACAACACACTCAGAAATAGAATGTTGCACATTGTTTCAAAACTGAGAACCATATTTCAGAGAGATTTCCAACTCAGAATTGGTGATGATATAATTTTAAAAGAAAGGCAATGGTAATTTTTACAACTTACATTGCCCAATAACAATTTATAAGTCCCAGTGTGTTTTTAGTGGAACAATATTATTATAGGACATATTTTTTATGCCATTATATTTAAATCAACAGTTTAGACAAACCAAGTAAAAATGCTAATCACTGGAAACTTTATCAAAGAAAAAAGAAGCTTATTAAAGTGACCTTCTGTGCTTAAACACACGCTTCACCAGCTGACTGTGGGTAACATCAAAACCATTGACCATTCCAGATACTTTGTTATATTCTTAGTGTCTGCCCTCATGAGTCTCAGTAACTTGGATTACTTTTACCAACTGATTCTGTTACGTGAGTAGTTCATATGGGAAACATCAGGCCATATGCCTTTTGTGAATAATGGATTTTTTAAAATAACTCTTGGTCACGAGAGGAAAGAATGCTTGGGCCTTGTTTCAGCTTGGACATTCTGAAATGGACAAAGGAAAAGTTCATATTTTTTTCTCCCAATGATACAAAACTTACTCAGTTATATTGATTCAGATTCCAACTTTTTTTTTTCTGATAGAAAACAGTGCATCTTAATTACTTGCTAGAGAGATAGTACTCTAACAGTGAGGAAAGGTCTGTAAGATAGAATGACAATCTTGAATGAACATTTTTTTTATTCGTTCAAAAAATCTGGCATTCATAAAACAGTCTTATACTGAATTAGTAAAGTGGTAACTAAGTTTTCCTCCAAGATCCATGATTTCACTATCCCTGAGAAGTTGGCTAGGTGTTCAGTCAAGTCATGATTTCTCTCTTGTTGAGTGGGTCTTAAGTCCAATTATAGAGATGTTGGTTACTGCCAAGTTGTGCATGCCACTATTGTGCCCTTAGCAGTATTTAACTATGCTTCTTGTTGTTGTGATTCATAAGAATAATACCATATGGTCAACCCTTAAAACATGTACATACAGGCAACATTATTCTGGTTGAACAGGTTGTATTTATGTGTGTATATATTATACATACACACACACATACATACATACATACATACACATATATATCTATGTGTGTGAATGTGTGTGTAACAGCAGTTAAAGGGAAAAGAAGCCATGAATTAGAAGGAAAACAAGAAGGGGTATATGGGAGAGTTTGGAGAGAAGAAAGGAAAGGGAGAAATTATGTAATTATATTATAACTGCAAAAATAAAAGAATTAAAAAAATATTCTACATTTTTCTTTGCAACTTATAACCCCTTTTCTCAACAGACAGGAGCTAGCTAGTTCCAATCTGGGTTTCAATCAAGTGGAGCTGTCATTATTATCAGACTATAATAAAATGGACTCATTCTTAGTCATGTTCAAAATATGACCTTTCACTTTTGTAAACAGATTTGGCATATTTTCTTACATTTGACATGGTTATTGTCTTCTAGAATGGCAAGGTTTTAAGACTATATTTGTTTCCAACAACAAATTATGAAAAAAATAAATATAGAGAGAGCTGAATAGGCTTTAACATGAGTAGAATTAGTTTCGGTGCCTAGCTTATAGATTTAAGTTTTACTAACTTTTCTATAAGGCTTTTTTAATCCCTGTATGAATCTGTCACTTTCCTTACCTGTATTTCAAAGTAAACAGAAGAATGCAATCTTCTCTCCTCTCAGTCAGTTGCTTAATACATGCTCCATGCTTAAGCTCTCATTGTTGTACACACACTACAACATACTTTTTTGAAAAAGTGCAATACAGCAACCATGTAACTTATGATAATTCGAGCATTAAGTGACCTTGGGAATCTATAACCTAAGGGTTGTTAGTTCTTAAAATGATTATATGTCTGTAGAGATTATCAGATTTTCCTCTTCTGTTTCTACTTCCCTTCATCTTTAGTCATTCTTTTGATCACCTTAGTGAAAGTGTTCTTGAACTGGGAGACTTGTAGCTTCATTCCTCTGGTCTTGATCTTGTTACCTCTGAGAAGAGCAGGTTTAACGGAGTTGCCCTCAGTGGCTTTTCCAGGATTAAGACCACACCTGTCTCATCCTCTTGCTAATTATTTTGGTGCCCCACATCCTGAGTTGGGAAAGCGAATAATTTGGCAATCTTCCAAATTGCTACTCTTTAAAAACTACATTTCCACCATATTCAGTAGTGATGAGTGAAGATCACTTTTCTAGGACCAAACATTCAACCTGTAAATCCTTCTTAGGATACGTGTCTATTTACTTCAGTGTCTGAACATTTTCAGAAAAGTGTTCCTCTATTTTCTGTACCTTTTGATCTATGTTTATGTTCTCCTTTGGGATCTTTTTCTCAAAGTAGGTAGTTTCTTAAGAGCCTCATGAGAAAGATTTTTAATTTTTTAATTATAAAGGAGCTATCACCAGGGCTATGTACCAATAGACTGTCTCAAAGAACAACAAACAAAACAAACAAAGAGAAAAAAAAAAGAAAAAGAAATGTAGCAATTTCCCCCATTAATGGTCTAGGGCTTGCATTATTCATGTTAATGTTTCTGATCATCTGGGCACATGACCATGAAAATACTAAGTGATCTTAGGAAAACACTAACTGGTTTTTTTTTTTTTTTTTTTTTTTGTTTTTTGTTTGTTTCATTTGCAACCTTCAACCCCATATTCCTGTGACTTTGAATTTATAAAGCCTAACGTGTTTCACCAAGTAAAGAACCATATTAGAAAAACAGGAGTTGTTGCCCTTTAGTGCAGATGTGTGACCCCCGTGTGTCAGGGCTTCTACTGGATAGGGCTGATGGACAAGCTCTCCTTTGGTCATTCTCTGCTCTGGTGTTCAATCTGTACATTATTCATTAGAATTTCCTTCATAAATAAAATATTTTCTTTTGAAAGCATATACAGGTTCCAAAGACTATATGTCAGTTTTAAAAAAAGTTTCTGTATTTTTTGAAATCATAATATAATCACATCATTTCCTCCTTCCAGTTCCTCTCGCCAAGTACTTTTATATAACCCTCCTTGCTCTAGTTCAAATTCATGGCCTAATTTTTCATTAATTGCTGTTACATACATGTAAGTAACACACACACAAATGCACACACACACACACACACTCCTAATTTGTTTTTGCTTTACATAGTGCTAAGGGATAAATCCCAGGTCTTGTGAATACTGCATGCATACTCAACAGCTAAACTACATTCCTAGGCCTGGGTTAACACTTTTCATTTGGACAATAAATAACTTTAAAACTGTGCCATAGTCTATCAGTGAGAAAACTCTCTCTGGCAGCAGCTGAGGCAGAGAGGAGCATTTGGCCTGCAGTTCCGTGTGAGGCAAATCAGCATGAGAATGAGCGTGAACATTCCACCTCTTTGCAGGATGGAAACACATCCCCTTCCCACATCTAGATCACTCCATGGAAAACCTTACAAGTGTAGTAAAGGAGCCGTCTCTGCCATTCAGAGCTGAAAACTTACAGGTGACGTGGAATGCAAATGTCTGCGTTTGCGATTCACATTTTTGTGTCAGTTACCAGCAAGAGACCTGTCAGCTGGGTAGAAAGAACAAGATAAAATCAGAATTCCCAGAATTACAGAATTGCATTCTTTCCTGCCTGGAGGCATAACCTTCTGATTTGGCGTTACCTCTGAGCAGTTCATCTTTTAGAAATATATTTAGCGTAGAATTATTATAGGCAAGCGAATGCATCCATATAGTATCTATTTATATAATCCTCGCCTTTTCTGCAACATTTTTGTTATATTTTTTCCTAAACTGAACCCGTAATCCTGAATATTCTGACTATTAACTCCTAGTAGCTTAGAATAAAGTCTGAATGTCTTAATATGAGGAAGACCTGGAACTGTTTGCCATCTGCTTTTCTCTCTATACTCAGCTGTTAGCATGCCCTGCTTTTGCAGTTGATTAAGTAGCTTCATAAGCTTTATTTCTACACTCTGAAGCTTGGTTCTTTCTTAGAAAATTTTACATTGGTTATTTTCTCTGCTTCATCTTCTTAGGTGAGAGGTCATGTTTTCAAGTACTTCCCTTAACTGAAGTCACTGTGCCTCCACACTGACTCCACGTCCTTTTGAGTCATAGATTATGACCCTGAGCTTGGCTTTACTTATGTGTTTCCTGGTGTGCTGATCTGGAGCCTCTACTGTGTAGTCAGCTGGTGACAGTTGGGTTGTGGTGAATTCTCAGTGCTCAGATAGTTCTTCCACATGGCAAATGCTCAGTAGAGACTGTTGAAGGACAATTCCTGGGAGTCATTGATGGTGGTGTTGTATCAGTGATTTCCATATAAATCTTCACAACTGCTCATCTAGATAGCCACATAATTATTTTCAACAAAGAAGTGTTGCTAGACAATTTTTGCAATTGACATTATGATAGTTCATAATTATTATACAATGATGTGACAGATTAGGATGCATTAGGATAAACATGATTAGGCTGAAATTTTGTTTCTATTTCTTGTGAGCTCTGTGACTTGTTAAGCCTTTACTTAGTTATAGGTTGAGTAGAAATAACAATGGACTATTGCATGGTACTATTGAAAGGACTGCGTGAGCTAATGTCTGGTGTGTGTGTGTGTGTGTGTGTGTGTGTGTGAATACTACTGCATTAACTGTCCAGTATAGATGCTTACAATAAACTAAAACTTTTTTCTTTTTCTTTTTTTTAATTTTATAATTAATTTAATTTTACATATCAGCCACAGATTCCCCTGTCCTCCCTTCTCCCGCCCCCCTGCCCTCCCCCAAATCCACGCCCCCATTCCTACCTCCTCCAGGGCAAGGACTCTCCTGGGGAAAATAAAACTCCTATGCAAAATATTTTATAGTCAGTGCAAGTGTCCAGAATTATTTTGTGCTCTATTGACATGTTTCATTAATATATTATTAAGTTTTTCCATGTATCTTTTAAGACCTTCAAAAACCAGATTTTTTTTTTAGGTTCCCTTCAAAAATCCTATAATTTTAGAGGTTAGATTTTTTTTTTTTTTGGTTTTTTCGAGGCAGGGTTTCTCTGTGTAGCTTTGCGCCTTTCCTGGATCTTGCTCTGTAGACCAGGCTGGCCTCGAACTCACGGAGATCCACCTGGCTCTGCCTCCCGAGTGCTGGGATTAAAGGCGTGCACCACCACCGCCCAGAGAGGTTAGAATTTTTAATTAACACTTTGTATGCTTCCCTATTTTATATATGAGCGAGAAATACATCATCATGAATTAAATATATACTGCCTGATAATAGGTGGAGAAATGTCAAAGGGTCATGGTGTGAGGTATTAGGAAGATATGACAAGGAAAAAGGGTCCAGGGTGTCTTGCCTTTGTAAATGCTATAAGAAGAGATCAGCTATGTTATGAATCCTTATTTAGCACAAACATGTAACCACAGCCTCAAACACCTATATCTTATGAGGTCACTCATTTCCATGACTAAAATAAGTGTAATATTGTGACCAGATCTTGTTTACAGAGGACAGAGAGTGTGCATTCTCAGCATCTCTGAGAACGAAAGGTTCAAGAAATGTCACCTTTCCCCAGAGCTTACCAGAATGTACTAACCACAATCAGCCCAAGATGCCATAGGGAGAGACTAATGTATGCCCTCCACTCCTGCTGTCCTTCATAAATGTTAAAAAAAACCTGGAATGCCACCTTTTCATATTCAAGATAGTTCCATACAGCTACAATCCTGGCTTACTGTATTCCTGCCAACTACCTTTTCTCACACTTTTCTACTGGGTACTCTAGGGCTTGGGATCAACAAAATACCCCTTTTTTCCAATTCTTCTTTCAATAGCTCTCTCAGTTTTTTTTTTCTTTAAAACCAAAATCCCACCTGAGGTTTCTGCTTCCACTATAGCTCATGCAAGTGGTGACTTCTCTTTCAGTTTGCTCATTCTTGGGGACCATGTGATAAAGCTTCTTGATCGTGGTTTTCAGGTCCAGTCCATTTTCTTCTTTTTGCTGCATTTCTCACTCAACCAATCATGTTCTCCAGTCTTCATGCCCCATGACTGTATTTTTAAAGCGGGGCAGTCTTCCCACTTCTGGTCATCTTTGACTTGTGTTATTGTAACCATACCTAGCCTTCCCTTTCCCTCTTCCCTTCCTACCTTCCTTCTTGAATTTCTTCTTCTCTTCTCCATCCCTTTTTCCCTTTCTCTTTCTAATTCTTTTTTTCTTTTTTTGAAATTCATGCAGCACAGGGTGGTTTCAAACTCATTGTATTAACTGAAGGTGACTTTGAAACTTGGGGTCTTCCTGCCTCCGTCTCCAAAAAGAGCTGGGATTCTGTAATCTGTGCATCTATATGTCCTAGGGAGGAAGCACAAGGCTTCCTTCAGTCTATGTAAACACTCTGCTAACTGAGCTACATTCCCAGTTACCAACAGATTTCTTTACTTCTACCCCTGCTTTATTTTTAATAGAGCAACGGGGGCATGTCTTTGAGAATCTAAGCTAAATAATTACTGCATAGCTTTAGGCATACATGGCCTCTCACTATGTGGAGGGGTCTGTGAGGTCCTGTGTTGTCCCCATTTCCACCATCTCTGTGGCCTCATCTTTTTTGCTGTAGCCATGAGGTTCTTCTTGTCATTCTCTCTCCCTCAGGAACTGCACCTGGAATTGGCCAAAGGAGTCCTGATTCTTGGCTCCTGGGGTAGTTATTTCTTCTACCTGGCAGTGCTTTACCAAATGGTCTCTCATTTTCACTGTCTGCAGAGCTCTCCTCAAGTGTCAGATTATCATGGATCTTCATCTTCCCACCCTTGCTCAACCATCTTGATGTTCTTTATTTTCTCTTTGTAGCACTTAAAGCAACTTCATGTGTTATAGAACTTAATGAAACGTCATGTATTATGTTATTTCTTTATTTCCTCCCTATACCAAAACAAAAGCTGCAAGAAAGCTGAGGCTTCATTTCTCCATTGTTTTGCCTCCTTTTCTAAAACTATTTCTGGGATTTGTATTTATTATTTGTTGAACAAATGATTGAATTATGTAATCACTGTTAAATTTAAATGGAATGGAGTCTTTATATCAACCACTAAATGTTCTCTACTTACAAAGAACTAATTTTACCAAACTGTAGACATAACAAAGAAAGGAAATAGAACTTGGGATAATAATGTTAGTATTTCAAATTATATTTTCTTGTGAACCTCATGTCTAAGTCAAGAACTGGGTAGATGGATCAGTAATTAAAGCTCTTGCCACACAAGTGAGAAGACCAATTCAGATCCCCAGCACTGATGTTAATGCCTTGTAGGTATGACAGCTCACCTGCAATTTTAGCTTTAGAAGACCAAACGGTTTCCCTGGAGCAAGCTGGATAGTGAAACTATACATATGAGCAAGGGAGCTTGCTTCCAAAGAATTAACTTAAAGAGCATTTGAAGAAGAGCTCTGACATCAACTTTTGATCTTGCATGTCTGCACACCCCTGAACCTACATACATGAAAGCATGCAAACACATAGGCAAGTATATCACACACACCCACACAACGAGGAAGCACATGAATAAAAATAAAAAAATGTGAGTCATATAAACTATTAAGACCTATAGTCTTGGCATTAAGAAGGATGAGAACAAAGGCACTTTTTCAAAATCACAGAATTGATGGTTATTAGGCAGAATTGTGTCTCATAGTCTTATCTCTATCCCCTGGATCTATTCATTCAGCAGTGACTACTTACTAAGTTCATGCTCAGGGTCAAGGAGACATACAAAGTTCCTTTCTTATGGATTGTGCTGCTTAGTAATAATTGTAGAGATACAATCAGAATCTACACCTTGTGGAAAGAGTGGGGTGGTTGTAAGAACCACAGAACTCCTGTGAAACAGTCTCTTTTGGACAAGATAGAGACATTACAATCAGGAACTCCAAACAGCTCTGATTATCTGCATAAAATCGAGTCAATAGGCTTCTCAGTATATATAATGGAGTTATTCAGGAGGTCCTACTCCCATCTGAGTAGCTATTGGCAGCTGATAGCTATTGGTGGAGGGCTGGCCAGTTTTCTTCTGAAACGTGGGCCCAGGTAAGTTGGCCATGCTCTACTTGATGGTTTTATACCAATGGACATTTGGGTAGAGCTAGTTTTGGATTGAAATGAGTTACTTAAAAATGGTGGACATGAAGTTTGGTGGTGGGTCATGTGGAAGAACTAGGAGTTAGAGGGGGTTAATGATGGGTGAGTATGACCAACCTCTATTTTATACTTGGATTAAATTCTTGAAGAATAACTAATAAAAGTTAGTACATATTCTAGGGCTGTGTGATTGGGAAGAGGAAGCTGTATGTGACAGAAGACAGATGGGTGAAGCACATCTCTGGCCAGCTGTAATCTGAAGCTGGTAAAGCTTTGAGTGACGAGAGCAGAGAATCAGAGGAATGGGAAGGAGAGATATGTTCCAGAAAAAGGACACAACATGAGTTTCCTACACAAGAAGGATCAGGGCATGTCACCCAAAGGGAAAAAAGGCCTTGGTGTCCTTTGATAATGCCAGACTTCTGTTTTGATGTCTACCTTTGCTGATAGACTATAGAAAAGTAAATGCTATCTGACTTTATGATACAATTTGACAGTGAAGAGAGGAATCCTTTGTTGGCTTTTTACACTTCAGGAGTGAGTTTGCCACCAACTGCAAAGTCTAACCTCAATCCCCTTGTTCATGCTGGCGGGCTTAGTTTCATTTCTTGTTCAAAGAACGCACACCCTCACACTCTGCTGCTTCGCAGCTCGTCCTTTCTCACCCAGCCAGCTTCCTATTTTTATTGCTGAGTCATCCAATCAGACTTAATTGTCTCTCTCTCCAGCTGGCTTCATCCTTTTGGAAGAAAAAAAATATGCTACAGGTGCACTTTTTAAAATTAGGAAAACACAAGTCCCCAAATACAGATGGGGCTAGAGTGTAGTGGAGGATTCTGAATTCGATGGAGTTGGTTATCACCTTGCTCCTTTCTTTAGGAAGTCCAGTAGTTGGTAAAGTGCTCATTTTATTCTATAAATAGTCTAACCAGTGGGGTCTGTGGAAAATTCTGTTTGTTTTTTTTTTAAATTCTTTTCATACAGTCTTCATTTTGTGGCTAAATTATTTCCTTTTATTTTTCTTTAGAAATTACAACTCTTTCAAAATCAAGTCACTCGAGTTGCTTTCAAAGTAAATGTGGCATGGTATAAAAATATAACCAAATTAGATAGCTAAGATGTTCTAGAAATAATTATACTTTTTGTTTCTGTGCTGGGGATCAAACCCTGGGACTCACACCTGCTAGGCAAGTAATGTAACAATGAACTATTCCCCAGCCAGTAACGCATCATTTTAATTTTCCTCTCCATCGTCTATGAAACACTATATTTCCAAATACAGCCATTGTTAGAAAGCTGAAGAGGAATGTTTAACATTCCTCCCAAGAGCAAAGCTCATTTCTGTTACCTCGTATGAATGTTAAGAACAAAATAAAGTAAACATGAATATAAAGACTCTAGAGAAGCTGGGGAGGTAGCTCAGCTGGTGAAGAAGTTGCTGGACAACCGGACAAGCACAAGACCTCAGTTCACATGCCCAACCCACACAGTGCAACAAGGAGCATCTGTAACCCCTGCCCTGCCTCCCTAGCTAAACTGATCAACTCCAGGCCTAGTGAGAGGCCTTATGCCAAGAAATAGACAAATAGACACCTAATATTGACCACTGAAACACACACACACACACACACACACACACACACACACACACACACACACTCACATTCACACTCATGCCTTCACAGTGTAAAAAAAAATAACTTGAGAATACTCTTTGTTCCATGTACCTGAATGCAAGAAAAAAAGACAGGGCATGAATATTGTAAGATCCAGAATACCAGGGAGTTTTTTTTTTTTTTTTTTTTTGAGATGGTGTCTCTTAGAAATGTTAGAAACTACACCCATAAAGCCTCAATCAACACCATTGCCTCAAAATGAACTTAGTAAGAACAACAACAATGGACATGTTAACCAAGGGCAAGAAGAGGAAGCCTGTAAGGCCTCAACACCTCATAGAGAATTACAGACAACGTCGGAATGCTGAGGGCTGGAGAATAGTCTTCCCCAGGGAAGAGCACACCAACTGGTTATCCAATACTAAATGGTCAGCTCTGAAAACATATACATACAAGTAAAAATAGACATATTGAGTAAGTTATGCTTCTATATTTAAGAATACACACATACAACAACAACTAATGAACAAAAGACACTGAATTTGAAAGAGAGCAGGAGGCAGAGGGGTACATGTGAAGATTCGGAGGGAGGGAAGGGATAGGGTAATGATGTAATTATATTACAGTCTCAAAAGACATTTAAAAACCCACCTTTTTGCATAATGATATGAAAGTCTGTGTGTATTTAGCATGGATACAGATGTTAAATGTTTGACTTAGGGTTGGTCGAATCTACAGGGTCAATATAATCCATGGATATTGAGAGGCAGCTGTGTGTCACTGTATAAATCTGAAAGGATCTGAGCTCAAGCTAGTTGGGGAAGTATTAAAAATGGCCATTCCTACGAAACATTCAGAAGTAATTTGATGATGTGCTGTTGTCTTATTATTTTAAATATTTATTTTTATTTTTAAATTATGTGTTTATGTGTATGGGATGGAGATATGCATCTATATGTGCAATTGCCCATATCACTAGACGGTAGTACTATTAGTTCCTCCAGAGCTGGAGTTCCAGGTGGTGTGAGTGACCCAACATGGGTTCTGGGAACCAGACTTGGGTTCTCTGCTAGTCAAGTCCCCTGTTGTCTAATATTATACTTCATGCTGTACTTTTTAGAGTAAGGTAAAGTAAAAAATAGCCAAATGTCTTAGAGAGACTTGTGCTTCTAGACACAATCCTGTTTGTTTTTTTGCATTCTTAGCAAAAAAAAAAGAGAAAACAATGAAAATGCAAAAATTAAAACTTCAATATTGTTCCAAATAATGTGCTTTCCCAATGGTTCATTTTATTTTATTTTGACAGTCCTATGTACCTTTGTGATATTTAAAGTATCTTTAGAAAATATTATTTATCAATGTTTAATTTCTTAATGTCACATAGACCTATTTCTTAAGTTATTTTTTTCTGATTCTTTTCATATTCTGAATTTTGTTTTTGATGCTAACATAATTGAAGAAACAGTCACCCTAACTGGTCATGCATAGATTATGTGGTAACACTTCACATGAATGATACAAAATAATTCACACAGTAACTATAAAGGTTGTTCTATTTATTCCTTTCACAGATAAGGAAACTCAGGTTCAGACAGGCTAAGAGCCTTGGCTATCACAGGAGATCTGAGAGACTGTCTTCTGAAATTAAAATATCTAATGATGTCAGTGTGGGGGTTTCTTCCATATATCGTACCACCCCCAGTAAAGCCAATGTGTCGCTTGAATGACTGTGACTCAGGACACCTTGACTTGATAGTGAGAGTACTACAGGAAAGTGGAATTGAATTCAGTGTGATAACATGAGGTGAAATAAGGCAACTGCAAGGAATCTGGAGATTTCTATTTTCAGCTTTGTCACTATCTTATTAAATGAGCTCAGAAAAGCTTTTAACCTTTCAAAGCCTGACTCTCTACTTCTGGAGGGAAAATGAGAAGTGGAACAACCATGAGAATTATCTAACAAGTATGTTCCAAAGATTAAGCAGTGTGAGTTTCCATTTCCTGGAACAAAGCTTGCTAGGTGCAAGAGCTCCAAGTAAATCATTATCATGAGCTCAAATCAGCCTTGCAAGTTGATAGAACATTTTCTAGTTAGAAAGGAACAAACACATGGTCTAATCATAGTATCTCTCCTCAGACTAGAATCAATGCTTGAGTTGAGAAGAAATTTGTCGAAAAAAGGGACAGATTTATAGATTCCACATGCCAAGATCCTTCTCTGTTCTTGATTAATTATATAAATTTTAATGTATAGAATAAGTAAGAGATTAGTTTCAGTGTTCTATAGTGTCTAACATAGCTATCACAACTACTTAGGATTGGCATATCCCAGTCACCTAGCCTGATTTTTGTCACTTAACAGATTTTTTTTTAAAGACTACACCTAATTGAACGAACAAATCATACACTGCTTTCCTTTGCTTTGCTCACTGGAGAGGTAGATATAGACTATCGATAGAGAATCAACAGTGATACCCGTGGTGTTTTATAGCATAGAAGCAAGGCTAGATGAACGGACTCTACTCAACTATTAGTTGTATACTTTTGGAATTTTGCTTGAATTACTCTATAATATATTGTGTATGCTTATGCATATTATAATCTCTAGCTGTCAAACTAATTTACATAATACACCTACATAAATATATTATGTTCTCTATGTAGCTGAGTTCCTCAGTGCTTCCCATATTTATTCTATAATACCAGAGGGAGAGTTCTTTTTTTCTTTTTTAACTTTGAAACAATTTCAGATTTACAGAGTTGTAAATTAGTGTGCTTGGGATTCCTCTGTGACTTTTCTCTAAGTGTTATAATCTTTACAAAACTGACATTTTTTATTAAAGTAAGGAATTTGTTTTAGTGCATTGTCCATTAGTATGATGCCATTAATTAAGCTACACATTTTATTTAGAGTCTTATTGCATATTGTCCACTGGTGTTCTTTGTTCTTTGTCCTTGGGACTAGATGTAGGACTTCATCTCATAGTGAGAAATCTGCCTTTTTAAGGATCATTTGTGATGTTCTTCAATCCTTTTGCAAGTTTAATTTTGAAAAACAGTGGTCATTTTTGTAGAATATTTATAATTATGGCATTTCAGCATGATTATACTAGAGCTATGATTTCTTTTTGGGAAAAAATGCATTCGAGGGGACATTCTCTTATTGCCTCTCGTCAGGGGCACATGTCATCAAGACTTAGTGCTGGTGATATTTGTCCCAGTCACTTGGATTATAGGATGTCTTCCAGATTTGTACACTCTAAAATTACTATTTGTTTTGTCTTCTCCACATTTCATTCATTAGAAGAAAGTTACTAAGAACATTTTCATATTCAAAGGAGAAAAATTATTGTTTATCCACCCAAAGGAGTAGCAAAGAATTTGTGAACTTGAGTTGAAATCACCATTCTACTTAATAAGTGTTTTGTAAGAGATTTGTTTAGACTATACAGTGTTCAGCTTAGCCTTAATTGAAGTTTGTCCCATGATTGCATCTGAGCATGGCTACAGCAAATATGTCTGTAGTGTTGTAATGATGATTTTATGTTACTTAGCTTCTCTGACATTTATTATTTTAAATTATTATCGGAGGAAAACTTTCCACTTACTCATCTATTCTTTGTGTCAATAGGCACTCATGATCATTTATTTTTCTTAATATTATTTTCATTTACTTTGTTGCTCAACTTAGTCCAACCTTTGGCCAACTCTTAGGTTAGCAATGATGTACTGTAGACAAGCTTCTTTCTTGAAGTAGTAGCCTTTACTTATTTTGCATATTGTACTACTTAATTCATACTTATCTTGTATTTTCTATATCCCAGTCCTTGAATATATTAGGTTTCACATTATTTGTATTGGATAGACATATTTACAGAGAACTCTTGGCATTTGGGCCTGGTGAAGTAGAGAAAGTCCTTGTCTCCAGTGTTGTAGGTACTGGTAAGTTGCACATGATCTAGTGGAGAGCTGGCCTTTGTTAAACCCAGTGTGTCACAAAGCAAAAAGAAAGGACAGACAAAAAAAGACATGGAAGTGGGACAGGGACTTAGGTGGTAGGAGGGGGTGATTGGTGAGGGTGGAAGGAAGATAAGAGAGGGTGGGGGTGTGTGTAACATGAATCTTAAAAGGTCTTATTAATAAAAACAAACCTGGGACCAGGTATTGGGGTGAACGCTGGAAGATCAGAGAGACAGAGCAAGCCACAGCTAACCTCACCTCAAAAACTTCTCAGCTGATCCTATTTCCTCAAACTGGAAGCCTCTGAGTCCTCACCCAAATGTATCTCTGCTGAACTGCTGCTAGAAGCTTTTAAGCTTAACAGACCTTAGTTCCTACTTTTCATGCCTTACATACCTTTCTGTTTCCTGCCCTCTCTTCCTGGGATTAAAGGCGTGTGTCACCATGCCTGGGTGTTTCCAGTGTGGTTCTGAATTCACAGCGATCCGGATGGCTAGAATATATTATATACATATATAAATATGTCCAATAGTAAGTTAATTTCCAAAGATTGCCATCTGGCATTCAGATGTGCCATTGCTTTTCTGTCTTCAGTGTCCGTATAGGAAACTCTCTGCTCCCCCCGCCACCCCTCCCCCAGTATTTTGATACAGGATCTCATGTTGGCTAGGACAATCTCAAAAGTATATAGCTGAAGATGACCTTGAACTCCTGATGCTCCTGCCCCTACCTCCCAAATGGTGGGATTTACAGCCATCTTCCAAAAAACCTTGTCAAAAATACTTTTTTCCCAAACAAAACAATTTTTTATATAATTTTTTATTTAAAAAAATTTCCTTCCTTTTACATACGAATTCCTGTTCCCCCTCCCTCCTCTTCTCCAGTTCCCCTCCATTTACTCCCATCCTGCCTCCATCCCCTCTTCATAGAGGGTAAGGCCTCCCGTGGATAGTCAACACAGGCTGTCATATGTTCCCTATAGTGCAATGCCTTACTCAGCCTTGATGCAGGGAGGAAGGGCTAGGTCCGGCCCCAACAAAAAACACTTCTTAAGTTTTGTTTGTACTCTCTTTACACACAATGGTTACAGAATTCGAAAACACCAAATGTATATTCACTTCTTTCCCATCACACACACATTCTTCTACCAGGTAACAGGTGAAACCATTTCAAATCTCACACTGGCATGGAAAAAGATTTCTTTATTGCCCAAACCATGGTGATTCTCAAAAGGATAATTCCATTCCTGATTACTTTTTTACACAGACTGCCACACCTACCTCTTTACTGAATGTTCCAATAGGGAAACATTGGTGTGATGCCCCTCTCATTTTTTAAATGTCTTTTTCCTTTTTATTTATCCCACCATTGATGGCCTCCACCCCGTCAAGTCAACTAAATCAGAATCTCTTCAACTCTTTCATCCAGCCACTAGATTGGGTAGAAATAATTTCTGTTCATGTTCCTTTTAAATTTCAACTCCTTGTCTTACCTAACAGTTCCTTTCTGCTCTTGTCCAGTTACTATCCTTGTCTCTTTCCCTTCCCATCATCTTATTTTAGCCTAGTGCTTCATGGCAGCTTCGAGTTGGACTCTCCTCCTGTCTAATCTGGCTTTTGTTTATGTTAGCCCCCTTTTAACCCACTTTTCTCACTGCAGAAACAAAACGGTTTCCATTCTAATGCTTTCCTTGTATCCTACCAAATGACTGTTATTTGCAGACTTGAATTCAGGTTCCTAAAATATCACACAACTCATTCCGAACCTCTGTGTTCCTACACCCACAGCAGGGTTGCAGTTCGAGTATAAATGCTTTCCTGTTAATTTTCCTCCAATATCATCCCATAGCCCTTGCCAATAATGGTACCCCCACCCCCGACACACACCTCTTCTAGATTTTCTTGCTCCTTTCTTTGATTAGGTCATAATGCCATTATTATTTTTTAGTAGAGTAGAGGTTTTATTTCATCTTACAAGTTACAGCCCATCATTAAGAGAAGTCAGGCAAGAATTCATGCAGTGTCTTGAAGCAGAATTCCTGAAGGAAAGCTGTTGGCTGGATTGCTCATAAATTCATGCTTAGCTAGCTTTCTTAAATAGCCCAGGAACCTGCCCAGTGGTACTAATTACATTGGGCTGGACCCTCCTCTATCAATTAACAATCGAGACATCCCCCCACAGACATGCCCATTGGAAAGTCTGTGCAATTCTTCAATTGAGATTCCCTTCTGAGGTGCCACTAGAATTGACAGTTAAAGCTAACTAGAATGCTATACATATATTTGTATATACACATACACTATATGTATATATGTACATAGTCAAATCTATATGTAAGCCAGAAGTGTGTGACTGAGACAGGAGAATATTATGGAATCTGAGGCTTGGAGGACATAGCACAAAACCCCAGAACATTACCATATAAAAACAAAGTCAGGATGAGGACAGAATCTCCAACAATTTGTAATGTCCATAAGTATACATTTGCCATTTTGTACTTCATATTTATCCCAGGCAGAGTTCCCAATGTTGGCAATTAACTATAAACTCAAAATATCAATCAATTCTGGAAAATGTTCATGATATTCTATGTCTTGCAGTATCAAATATTTAGTGAATTTTAATACTTTATGTAAAAATAAGTAAGCACCACTATCTCATTGGTATGCAAGTTAGTAAATGGTAAAATTACATACCAAAGAATTGCATTCAACATTTTTTTCTGTTTTATCAATTTTGATTTTTTTTTAGAATTTCACACAACACATTCAATTCCCAGTCTTCCTTGATCCACATCCTCCTACTCTACCCACCCATAGTGTGTCCCCTTCTGTGTTAAACCACCAAGGACAGTTGGTGCTGCCCACGTGCTACCGGATGTGTGGCCTTCCACTGGACCATGGTCAACCCACCAGAGGCCACATCCTTGAAGAAAACTGACTCTCCCTCTCCAACCTACTCTCAATGCAAATAGCTCCTTAGCTAAGGGTGGGACTTTGTGTCCACCTATCCTTTCCTTGCTGAGATTTTTTTTTCTGGCTTTTCAGCTTTTGTGAATTCCCATGTGTAACTCCCGTCCTCTATCTAGAGACACTTTCCTCTTGTCATTAGAGACCACGTTTAACTTTTACAATCTTTCTGCCTCTTCCTTTGCAATGATTCTTGAGCGTTGGGAGGAGAGGGTCTGATACAGATATTTTGGTTAGGGCTGATCATTTCAGTCTCTTATTCTCTGTGCATTGACCAGTTCTAGTTCTTGGTGTTAATCACCATCTTTAGCAAAATAAAAAAAGTTTCTTTGATGAGGATTTCGTGCACCTTTTTTTATCATTATTGAATTTTATCACATACCCAAATTTTAAGGATGTAATCTGCTTTTTTTTTCTTTCTTATTTTGTTTTACAAATGACCATATCTTGATTCCCCATCTGTTTTGTCTCCTCTTGTATATTGCACCAAGCATTCCTCATTGCTGTATCTCCTGCACGAGGCAGTTGTCTATCAGATATTCAGTAGTGAGTACATGAGCAGACTCTGGAACAAGTTGTCATGGGTGAACGATAACCAACTCCTCTTAGGATGCACCTACTCTAGTTTGTTGCTGTATGGAGAGTGTTGACTCTTGCCGCTAAGACAATGCCAACAAGTGGAACCACTGATATGGTTATTTCTTTTTGAAATATTAACAATTTTAAAATGTTTCTCCTAAAATTTTAAATGCATTTGAAAAACTAACCTTCACAAAGCCCTGTAAAATAGAATATCTTCCAGTTTTGAAAATGTAGAAATTAAGACTGTGGCAGAATTATTTTAATTCTTCCCAGGGCATATCAGCTCTTTCAGACTACCTTAAAAATGAGAACATAAGAGACAGGACAG
Organism: Peromyscus maniculatus bairdii; assembly: GCF_049852395.1. Lineage (NCBI taxonomy): Eukaryota > Metazoa > Chordata > Mammalia > Rodentia > Cricetidae > Peromyscus > Peromyscus maniculatus. The sequence continues at coordinate 38,053,797 of NC_134866.1, read as the reverse complement.
TGTTCTTGTTAATGAAATATGAATAAAAACAATGAGCTTGTTATTGCTCGATCTTAAAACACCACATGTTTTATTTTCCAGTTTCTGTCTCTTTCTCTGTCCTGAGGCCTGATCATGAGAGTTAGTGGGAACACAATGCAGACAGAGCCTGACTTCTAGAATTTCTACTGGGTACAGAGAACCATGTCCATAAAGAACATTTCCTGACCTTGATATAGACCTGGTAAATTTGTGTTTTATTAAAAATCAAGGACCAATAGGGTTTAGTTGTTTGGACTGCTTGCATCACTCTAATTGATGGACAGGTGTGTCGAGGTTATAAGACTACCTGAAGTCAGAGAATTCTCTGAAATCAAAAACAATTCAGTGTTGATTTAGTTTGACTTCAAAGTTTCTTGTTAGCATAAATATTTATTTGTCTATTTTAAAATTGCACTATAATTTTATTACTATGAGCAACACCACATTTATACAGTGGTATCTCTTACATAAATATCTGGAAGAGCAAGGAAACTTTTGAAGCCCTTAAAAGAATATGATTGAGAAGACGAGATTGGGTGATATGTCTAGATATTGTCATGTGTTACAATGATGTAGTTATTTAATTTCCATTTAAAGGTAAAGGAAAATGGAGCTCCCTGATGTATTTCATTCAAAAAAGTGCTCTTTTGTTTGTAATATTTAATTTACTTATGAACAAAGAAAGATTTTAAATTAAATCTTGAATTTGGTAACCAGCATATAACATCACTTTGGAAACATTTTTTAAACATTCTGAGAAAGTCTTTTGGTGTGAGTCATGAGAATAATATCTTAATCATAGTGTGAATGTAGAGATTAGATGACATGAGCAATGTAAACACTGGGGACCAAGTCAACCAACTATGCCGGTGGTAATTGTCACTGTGCCTATGTAATTTTAATTTTCTCCATATTTGGCCGAAGTACCAACACTTGCAAGAGAAGGAAGCATTCTTAAGCCCTTACATTGATTGACAGATATAGCTTTCCACTTTTCCAGTATTAATAATAATGTTTGAAAATGTCTTGATCTCCCCAATTTTGACTATTTCATGTGCCACACATATACCCTGTAACTCTGGATATTGTTTTATAGCATTTGACCGAGAAATATTCTCATATTTTATTCTTTCCTGTGAATTACAATGTTTAGATATAAATGCAAACCTCTAATAGTTAGTTGACTGTACATTCCTCACAGAAAAAGTGTCATCTTCAATTTTAAGGAAGTACCACATTTTTGGTTAGTTTTACTTAAATACTATATAACTCTGTAAATTATCATCGATTAGTACTCTTTAAATGTTTGTTTGTTTTTAACTTAAAACACCTATTTATTATTTGTGGATTTCACATCATGCATCCACATTCCACTCATCTTCTCATCCCTTGATTCTACCCTCTGTCCTTACAACTTATTTCCCAAAACAAAATTTAAGAGTAATTCTCTGCCCACAGAAATGAAAAAAGAAACAAAAGAACAAAACAAATTAAAGATAATCTTGAGGCAGAAGCTGTAGTGTGACACAGTACACCCTTTAGTCCATACATCTTTACTTACTTAAGTGTTCGTTGCAATGAGTCATTGGTTTGGTTCGAGGCCTCTGGCTTCTGTTACGCTATGGATTCTAGGCCCTCACTGGGAATTCTCCTGGATATCCTATTGTTACCTTGCCTCATCGAGGTCTTGTAGCTTTGTATCTGCAGATCCAGTCTCTTCACATGCTCCAACAGTTCATAGATAAGGTGGATGTTGGGGTGAGCTACCTTATAGTCCTGGTTCCTCTTAAATGTTTTAAAGACTTTTTTTTTTTTTTAAAAAATTAGATTATATGGTTTTCACAATTTTTTAAAAATAATTTCAATGTTTTAAATGTAGGAACTATGGTACTATAAGCAGTTTTGCACACCTTCACCATAGGAACATTATTTGTTATCAAAATTTCTAAAGAGATATTTTAGTTAGGGCCTCTATTGCTATAATAAAACATCATGACCCAAGGCAACTTGGGGAGGAAAGGGTTTATTTCATTTTGAATCTCTCAGGTCACACTCCATTACTGAGGGAAGTCAGGGTAGCGATGTGGAGGCAGGAACTGAAGCAGGGGCCATGGAGGACCACTGATTATTGTCTTGCTCCTCATGGCTTGCTCAGACTGATTTCTTATATAATTCAGGACCACCTGTCCAGGGCTGGCTGACCCACAGTGGGCTGGGCTCTTCCACATCAACCATTAACCATGAAAATGCCTTATAGTGCTACCTATAGGTATTATAGGTGATTAGGGTATTTTCTCAATTGATATTTCATCTTCTCTGATGACGCTAGCTTGTGTGAAGTAGACAAAAGTCTACCAGCACAGGAAAGGGATGAAATCACACACCACATTTGTTCAGGCAATTAGTGCTCATAACAGAAGCCATGGCAGTAAAAAAATGGAGACGAGTAATTCATTCCAAACCTATTATATTTGGCTTAAATGGGTTTAATCATCTTGAGCAAAAGATACATTTTCTAATTAGATTATATCTAGACAATAATGAATACAGCTTTACTTCTTAAGCACACAAAAATGTCAATGGATCCTGCTCACAATTGTGGCAATAGATGTAATAATGTGGGAATCTTCAATTTAGTACTTCTGCAGTCACACAATTAAATTAAAAGACTTATAAGTCTTTCTTTAATTAAGGGATAAAAAATTTCCACATATGATTTTTGTCTTTGGTTTGTATTTGGAAGCAGACATCAAACGACCAGAGTAAGACATAAGAATAAAGGATAAGTCCCATCTACTTGCAGTCACTTACTTTTTCTTCAAATAAAACTATTCATCACATCAAGATTCCAGCATTTATCAAGGTGACTTTTTGTTAAACAGTTAAAACAAATGTGATTATTTTATGAACTCAGATACTGTTGTACTCTTTGGTACTTATATTTTGCGTTTGATGGAGAAGGGAAAATCCAGTTAGATGAAGTGATGGATTTCAACTTGGCAACTCATCAACTGAACTGCATGGAATGTTTCCATATTTTAAAAAGCGAATGAAATTCAAGCAAGAGGAAAATTTCCAGCTTTGGAATATGAAAATTAAATTAATGCAGTTGACGTATGCTTCTTTGGTTCCCTCTGTGGGTCTGAAACATTTCCCACTCTCTACCAGTGAATATTCAGTTTCCAGCCAAATGAGCCAATGAACAAATTTTGGAATTGGGATTGCCTCATAAGAACAAATGTTCATTTTTCTGGATGATGTTGTGTTTGTTAATTAGTCTCCCACAATAATAAAAAAAACCACTTTATTTAAGTTATAAAGCATGTGGTAATGAAAAAATACCACAGAAAATAACCAACAAAGTAATCAACAGGCATTTTAAAGGTATTTGAGAAAATGCATTTAAAAACTTCAATGAACTACATCCAGAGCATGCAAGGTTTCCTGTCTCATATGCCAAGCTGTTGTGGGTACATGGAGAAGGAAATGCCAACTTTTTGAAATGTGGCCTTGTGACAATGGCAAATAAAAGCTATTGTAGTTTTAGAATAATAAACTAAAATTGTATGGTATATACATTATCCAGAAAAATGGAATTTGCTCTTATGGGGCAATCCTAATTCCAAAATTTGTCCATTGGCTCATTTGGCTGAAAACTGAATACACACACACACACACACACACACACACACACACACACACACACCCCACGTATATATACACATATGTGTATGCATGTATTGCAATGTGTATATAATATGTATACATATTATATATATTATATATACACAATATATTATGTATTATATAATGTTTAAATAATATGTATATTACACACCACAGTACCTCATGACACCTTTAGTACATCCATCATATAAACTCTACTGTTACATTCTATGTTGTCAGCCATGTGCAGATGCAGTAATTTAGGCAATCTGGATGCAATTCTGAAGCATTACCTTCAGTAATGTTTTGCCATTTAAATTTATAGAATTCACTAAATTCTCCCAGTCATACTTTTATCATGACATTATCTGAAGGGAAGAAGAGATATAAGCGAAAAATATTTGGAAAGCTAGAAAATGTTTATGCTTTCCTCCACTTAGTACAAGTTGTAACTTGTTCTGGCTTGAAGACTTGTTGACTATGAAGAAGAAATTTACACTTTAAAGTGTAATTTTGATTCCATTTTAGATTGGCATTGTTAACTATTGTTTCCCACAAATGTGGTGGATGCCGTTCTCTTGTCGTGAATAAGCTGGATGTGGTAGTATATACTTGCATTTCTAGACTGAGGCAGGAGAATCATGACTTAGACAAGGCAAAAGGATTCAGACATCTTGGTCAGCCTAGCCTGTGCAACAAGATTCTGTTTCAAAGGAAAAATATAGATATGAATAAAAAGACTAAAAGAGGGAATGCAAATATCCTTATAAATAAAGCTTTCTACATCCTCTGTGGAAATAAGTTTTAGGAAGTGTGGGTGAGATTATGTAGCGTGTATAATATGGAAACGCAAAACAGAAAAATGAAATTCCAAAAATAAGGGAGCACAGCAGAAATAGGCAGTGCTGGATCTACGTGCCAACGATTGCTGCTTTGAGTTCTTTCTTCTTTCATCCAGCCCGGTTAGTGTATGTTTAAGGAAACAGCCTGAGAAGAGATATCAGTGGAGGAAAGGGTTCACAGGTTGATCAGTCCCTGGAAAATGGAGATTTATGGATCTGAAAGGTTTATCACTATCCCTATCAGGAATAGCATTGTTAGTGTGAGAAGTGGTTTGTTTTCAATTTCCCCTTTCACTTTTGCATCATCAGTGAGTTTTGGCATCATTAGTGAGTGAACACCATGGTCAGCATGTGGCTTTAAAAGTAGATTTCTAGGTTGTATTAAGATGTTCATATGCAAATATCCCCTATTTTTCAAGAAAGTTTATTACTGAATTTATTAAGTTCTATTCATATTTGGGAAATTTGATTGTTGCTCAAATTTCTAATAGGTCTTATAGTTAAAAAAAAAAAAAAAAAACCCAGTACCAGATATTGGGTTTAAATGCCAAAAGATCAGAGAGACAAAGGAACAAGTCACTGCCACATCTTACCTCTAGGATTCCTCTAGCCAAAAGACCACTACCCAAAAGGGATTCTTCAGTTGGAATGCTTTAGTTCCTGTCTCCTGACGCCTTATATACCTTTCTCCACCTACCATATCACTTCCATTTTAGTGCTGGGATGAAAGGCATGTGATTTCCAAGTACTGGAATTAAAGGTGTGTGCCACCACTGCCTGGCTCTGTTTCTCTCCTAGACTGAGTCAATCTCATGTAGTTCAGGGTGGCTTTGAACTCAAAGAGATCCAGATGCATCTCTGCCTCCCAAGTGCTAGGATTAAAGATGTGTGCCACCACTGCCTGGCCTCTCTGTTTAATCTAGTGGCTTGTCCTGTTCTCTGATCTTCAGGCAAATTTTATCAGGGTACACAATATATCACCACATTTCCCCCCTTTTTGTCTAAAATAACAAAAGAAGGTTATAACACATATAAGAAAAACTATATACAATAAGTATATAAACTATATACAATAATATATACAGTCAAGAATTACATTAACAATGTCCAGTCCATTAACATTTGACAGATTTAGAGAAAATATACCATTATCTATCCTATTTTGGTGAATCCAAAATGTTGTACTTAATTCACTTTCTATTCTAACTTGTATTGCCAACTGAAAACTATTTTTGATGTCTTTCAAACATATACACTTTACACTTCTTTAGTGAGTTTGTTTTCTGAATTTGTTAACAAGAACAACTGTATCTAGTCTTCAACTCCATCAGAGACCTGAGAAGGAAATAATATTAGGTAAGTAAACAAGAAGTGCAGGCAAGTGACTTCCGAAACATGTGAGAAATGACAGAAACAGCTGGCTGCCTGGACAGTCACCCAAGGTTCCTCTGCAATGTTGGGGCATCCATCTTTGGCCTACAGGCCTAGCCTATCTGACAGACTTTTCTGTGAAGCAGAAATTTCTGAAGGGCCTTCCTACCTTGTCTTGGCAAGGTTTGGCAGTCCTTTCTTTTGTGTCCTGTTTGTCCATTTGGACAGCATACAGTCATCAATCAAGGCAAGGGCACTTTCTTGCCCAGTTGCTAACTTTTGCCACAAAGAAAGGAAAATCCGCCGGGCGGTGGTGGTGCACGCCTTTAATCCCAGCACTCGGGAGGCAGAGCCAGGTGGATCTCTGTGAGTTCGAGGCCAGCCTGGACTACCAAGTGAGTCCCAGGAAAGGCGCAAAGCTACACAGAGAAACCCTGTCTTGAAAAACCAAAAAAAAAAAAAAAAAAAGAAAAGAAAGGAAAATCCATGAGTTTCTTCAATGCCTATCATCTTCTCCAAAGTAGATTGATGCTGCAGGAGCAGACATGTCTCATAAATATAAGAATAAAAAGAACCTATTTTATTAAAACATAGGTTTTTGAAGATGACCTGTTGATCTAAAATATATTTCTGTTTGACCTTGAAAACATACCTAATATGATTACAAGTTAGATTGTAATAGGTGACTAACTACTAACTTGCATTTCTTTATATCCTAATTAGTTGGTAATGACTTTCAAGGACTAGTAAACTGCATTACATTATTAAATGCAGTGTATAGGTATAATACATTGAACAAAATTAGAAGTGTATGTACAGTATTTTCTAACAAAATCAATCTGAAATTTGTATCAATATACAAAATTTGTATATAATATAGAAAAATCCAATCTAATGTAAAATATTTAAAACTAGTAATTGCTGTTAAAAAATCGATTCAATAATTTACATTTTATCTTATCATATCCTTATTCTCCTTTTTTTCTTTTCTGAGTAGATATAATAATCTATCTTTTTATCCTATCATTTCTGTCTTTTTTTTCAAAGTAGATTCAATAATCTACCTCTTATCTATATCCTTTTTTTCATTTTCTTTTTTTCAAACAAGTACGATGAATCTGATCTCCCTTGTTTAGCTTTTTTCCTGACCATTACCAATAAGAGCTTGTAATCAAACATCCTAAACAATGACAATTATCCATAACCCATTGAATGACCCAAAACCACCAACTCCACCTCTTGGGAATGTGGGCATTATTTTCTTAAAATTACTTTTTGCTGTCTGGGGGCAAAGGCATCTTTAGGGAATCCTGAAAAAAATTTTTTTTGGGTTAATTGTCAAGTCTTTGGAAAGGTAGCTGTAACTTTTGTTGTCCAGAATCTGCATAGTGTGTAAGTGCAGGGCTTATCTCAATTCCTGGCTAGAATAGTCTATGAGGCTGGATCATTTCAGCTATCAATCTCAAAATTGTAGTGAGCAGTTTGTAGTCCAAAGCCAATTGTGGAGTGGTATTTGTCAGCTCAGTGGCATTATCATTGTCCTGATGGAATCATAGTTGTGGGGTCCCATCATCTTTTTTGGAAACTTTAAAGATCGTATTGGGTCAGATTATTCCTTTACTTGGTAATTTTTTCTGAGTATTTCTCTCTTCCTTGGATACTTATTTGTCAAAAGGTCTTTAAAATTTTCAAGTTGGTTGTTTTTATTTTCCTGAAAGACAAAAACAAAACACTTCCTTTTTTTCAACCCTAACTTTGGGGATTTTCCAAATCTAATCTTTATCAATTTTGATTCATGTTTTTTTTACTGAAATTTTTGTTGTCTCTTTTATAGCTGTTCTATCAGCCAGAGTAATATGTTTTTTTTACAATAGGCATTAGGTTTTTAATTGCTCTGGGAAGGAGTTTTTTCCATGATGACAGGAAAGGACTAAACAGAATTTGACATAGGGGCTGGCAAGAGGCCCCTCAGGGAGTACTACCTTGACTGTCCAGAGTTGACCTACATTCATTAGTCCAATGACTGCCTTTACCACACATTCTGCATAATCCAGAATGGAGGAGCATTCTTTTGGGATTATTCCTAGCAAAACCATTGTTTCTAGGAATGACCTGTTTATAGTCCCTTTTTAGTTGACCTTGTTTACCACAACTGAAACATTTGACATTACTATTTTTCTTCAAGCTTCTGGAAATCACATCTCCTATCCAAGCCTCATCATGATCATGAGATTAAATATTAATTGTGTCTGGGATCCATTCCTCCAAGAGTGCTGATCTTGCCTTTAATGGACTAATTACCCTTTTGCATTGTGCATTAGCATTTTTAAAACCAGAGATTCATTGTTATTTGCCGAGTTTCTAAATTATGTATCATTCTATGTAATGCTGAAGTCAAACTTTGTAAGAAATCAGTGAAAGTTTCTTTTGGGCCCTGTATAACTTTTGTAAATGACTCAATTTTCCTTCCTACTTCTTCAATTCTGTCCCAAACATCCAAGGCTGCCATTCAGCATAAAATTAGAGTGTGGTCATCATATAAAGATTGTCTTTATATATCAGCATAATCACCTTCTCCAAGAAGTTGATCTTGGGAAATTTCCACACCTCTAGCTCTACTTCATTGTTCAATGGTCTTAGCCTTTGATGAGTGGATGCCATATGAGACTATTGCTTCTTTGAATCTCCTCAAATCTAACCTTTGCACAGGACTCCAGTCAGCTCTTACACAGCATTGAGGATATCTATCACTGGGTAGTTCCTGTAAGGTTACTGGATAGATTAAGGTTGGCTGTTTGAAAGCTTTTGGCTTTTTCTCTGTAACATTATGATGTAATGTTGAGATTGGTTCTTTTTTTAAATTCTTCTGTCTGGGTCTGAATATCTCTATGATTTGTTTTAACAAGCAACTTTTTTAGTGATAAAACAAAAATGATCAAATAAATAATATTTATAATTGACATTGCATTTATTCCCATCAACATTAATTATCCTCTCATTTAATTGTTCCATTTTCAGATGGTTTAATGTATAGTCAAACAGTGACCAAATGTCTTCCATTGTAAAAATATTTCCCATTTTTCATGTTAGAAAGAAACTTTCTTTTAGCTAATTCTTCCCTTTAAGAAATCCTAATTGACTCACCAAATCTGCTGACAGTGACAATTCAGAGATGGTGTGGCATCAGCGCAAGGAGGGAGCCCATGGAAAGCCAAAACACTCCAAGAGAGGAAAAAAGCAAAAGATCCAGCCATCTACACGGGGGAGATGTGTGAAAGTAGCTAACTCCTGTAGTTTTTGGAACCTAAAAAATCTATGGAGTAGTGTGCTGCAGAGAGGCTGCAACAAAACTTAGACAGTGGTTTAGGAAGTCTGGCCCAGGTGGGATGGAGATTCTGGCCAGGTTTAGCTCAGGCCTGAGCTAGGTTCTGCAGGCCACAGTCAAGTGGCTTCTTCATGTATTCATACCCCATGTTGGGTGCCAGATGTTGCTCTAATCTCTAATAGGTCTTGTGATAAATAACCTCGTACCAGATATTGGGGTAAATGCTGAAAGATCAGAGAGACAAAGGAAAAGCCATTCCCATGTCTTACCTCTAGGACTCCTCAGCCTAAAAGGCTCTTTAGCTGAAAGGCCTCTTCTAGCCAGAAGGGATTCTTCAATGAAAAAGCCTTAGTTCCTGTCTCCTCACTCTTTTTTTTTTTTTTTTTTTTTTTTTTTTTGTATTTTCAGTCATCTTTTTATTCTGCTTATTCTTTTTTTTTTTTTTTTGGTTTTTTTATTATTATTATTATTATTATTTTACAACACCATTCAGTTCAACATAATAGCCACAGAATCCCCTGTTCTCCCCCTCTTGCCCACCCCTCCCCCCAGCCCACCCCCCATTCCCACCTCCTCCAGATCAAGGTCTCCCCCGAGGACCGGGGTTGACCTGGTAGACTCAGTCCAGGCAGGTCCATTCCCCTCTCCCAGACCGAGCCAAGTGTCCCTGCATAAGTCCCAGGATTCAAACAGCCAACTCATGCAACGAGCCCAGGACCTGGCACCAATGCACAGCTGCCTCCCAAACAGATCAAGCCAACTGACTGTCTCACCCGTTCAGGTGGCCTGATCCAGTTGGGGGCCCCTCAGCCTTTGGTTCATAGATCCTGTGCTTCCATTCATTTGGTTATTTGTCCCGGTGCTTTATCCAACCTTGGCTTCAACAATTCTCGCTCATATAAATCCTCTTCTTACTCACTAATTAGACTCCCAGTGTTCCACCAGGGGCCCAGCCGTGGATGTCTGCCTTCAGATTCCTTAGTCCTTGGATGGGGTTTATGGCACCACTATTTGGGTGTCTGGCCATCCCATCACCAGAGTAGGTCAGTTCCTGCCGTCTCGCGACCATTGCCAGCAGTCTTTTGAGGGGGTATCTTTGTGGATCTCCGTGGGCCTCCCTAGCTCTCTGCTTCCTCCCCTTCTCACCTTCTCATGTGGTCTTCATTTACCATGGTCTCCTATTCCTTGTTCTCCCTCTCTTTTCTTGATCCAGCTAGGATCTCCCACTCTTTCCCTCGACTGTCGCCCTTCATTGTTCCCACTCATGACCAGGCTATTCATGTAGATCTTGTCCATTTCTCCGTGTCTTGTTTTGGGGTCCCGTTTTCCAGGTAGCCTCACTGGTGATGTGAGTAGCAGTCTTCTCCACCCACCATATCACCTCTTCTTAGTGCTGGGATTAAAGATGTATGATTCCCCAAGTAACAGCATGAGATCTCAAGTGCTGGGATTAAAGGTGTGTGATTTCCAAGTACTGGAATTAAAGGTGCGTGCCACCACTGCCTGGCTCTGTTTCTCTCCTAGACTGAGACAATCTCATGTATTCCAGGGTGGCTTTGAACTCACAGAGAACCAGATGGATCTCTACCTCTTGAGTGCTAGGATTAAAGATGTGTGCCACCACTGCCTGGCCTCACTGTTTAATCTAGTGGCTTGTTCTGTTCTCTGATCTTCAGGAAAATTTTATTACGGTACACAATATATTACCACATTTGATGATGGATATTTCTGTGTAACATGAATAAACCAGAGAAATTCATTCAGGGTAGAGATGAAACATAGACTTTCTACTCATCTGCAAGATGAGATACTGAGGTAGGACATCATGAAAGGCAGCTTGGATTTCTTGAGGATTTCTGATTATCAGAGTGAATGTCATGTAGAAAATATATACTATTTATACATTGTGCGTAGCCACAAGAAAAGGATTGTTCCAGGGATATCATGGGACATCATTTTTCTAACTTACTGTACCTAACAAGGATAAAACTAGGAAAGTAAAGTTTAAAAACATTATTGAATTTATTTTTACTGTAACCATTCATTTCCTTATTTGAATTAGTATTGTCCAATGAACTGTATATTTACTACAAAAGTCTGGTTTCCATAAAGTTTAAACCATACTAATATGAAATTGACTATTGAAATGATGACTATTTTTATTTTATTGAAGAATTTTAAATTATAATTAATTATGTTGAATAGAGAATTCCTTCCACTAACATTGTATATTTTAAAAAATAGTTAACTATTTAAAAATAATTATTAGAAACTGCTGTCAATTGAAAACAGGGTAATATGCAAAAAGTTATCTCAGTATTTTTATTTTTTATATTTTAAAGTTGTATCTTTTACTTTTGAAATTAACATAATCACATCTTCTCTCATTCCCTTTCCTTCCTTCAAACCTTCCCATATACTCTTCATTGCTCTCATTAAAATTCATGGCCTCTTTTTTTTTTAACTAATTGTTACATGCATATATGGAAATGTGTATACCTATATCTTCCTAAATATAACCACACATTCTGTACCTGTATGTATGCTTTCAGGGCTGACCCTTTGGTATGGGTAACCAATTGGTAGGTATTTTTTTCACCTGGAGAAGACTGTTTCTCTCACCCTCAACATTTCTTAATTGACTCTAGTTCTCAATATCTTCTCTTGGTTTCTCTGCAGCACCCAGAATCCATGAAGTCAAGGGCCCGTTTTACAATGTCCATTTCATTCAGCCTTTGTGAAAACAGACTGGGATAAAGTTACACACTCAAAGAAGATGATTGTTACCTTTAAAGTTAACATTAACTGGTACCCACTGGCCTTGACACATGACCTCTCAACATCCAAGGTTATCAATGTAGCTAGAAGAATGACCAGAAGGCATCAAGTCAAAAGAAGTAAAAGAACACACAAAAGAGCATGATTAGCACAAGTCAATGGCATGTCATACACAAAAAGGTCTCAGGAAATACTGTAGTTTTGTAATAGCAGAGAGGATCCCATAAGTGTACTTAGCTTTCAAAACAAGAAAGCTAAAATGATCAACTATTGATGACTGCGGTGACTATATTCCTTTTTTTTGACAGACAGTGGAGGTGAACACTGTCCTGATGCAGCCACTCTGTATTGTAGAAGCTTAATGCACAGGGGAGCAGAGAAGGAATATTTTTAAAGGCTAAAAGGCATATCAGCAATATAAACAATAGTTGCTATCAAAATTGGGAATACACTGATGATCACCGACAGTTTCCTGGCAAAGACGGGAGCTGCCAGTGAAAAAATTTCTAGGTAAAGGGCAGAGGCTGAGGAAATTAAATCAAGTTTCCAGAAATAGTATTGTACTATTTAACTATTAGAAGATCAATTACTGCCCCCGTGAGTGTGAAGGAGCTTGTTATTCCACACGTCAAAGATTCCAATCTATGAATTAGGCTTCAAATGTTCCCTAAATTGTGAAACACTTGTTTGCGAACATATGCTTAGACGAACACACTTTCACTCCAGGCCTGTGACTCCTTGCAGCTTCCCAAGGAGGTCAGAATCACTCCAAAGTCTGAACGTCTCAGCTCTATATTAAGAGCTGTCTCCCAGATGATTACTTCTTCACAGTAATTCATTGGTTTAAAATTGACTGTCCAAGTTATTTCATGTCTTATGCTAAAATAGAAAAGTTTTGGCAAAGATGGTTGCCCTCGGCTACCAGTTCACTAAATTTTTTAAACAACTGTCTTTGAATATCTCATCCATGGCATTCTCCTGAAGTAGAACTATATATTCATTCTGAGATCATTCTTGTTTTATCTGATTAAAAATGTCAATGTTGAGGAGAATAAATGTTTGTTTCTCTGTTAAAGTTACGACTATAGGACAAAGCACAATTAATTGTTCAAAATATTTCTTAATCTTTTACTACAGATTGTATTTTTATTATAATTAAAGAAATCCAAATATACCCAGCATTTAAAAAAACTATACTTCTCTTTTAGGTTATTTTAAGTAAAATGAACCTCAAAGAATATTCTAATTATTTAAAATTTTACAGTATTTTTAATGGAGATATAATTCTTATTTGTGCAAAAAATCATTATTATAAACAAAGTAGATACGCAATTTTCAGAACATTGAAGCTAGAACAATGTAGCATGAATCTTAAAAGGCATTATTAATAAAGACGTATCCAGGAGCCAGGTATTGGGGTGAATTCTGAAAGATCTGAGAAGCAGAAAAAGCCACAGCTAACCTCACCTCGCCTCGCTGATCCTGTTTCCTCAAACTGGGAGCCTCTGAGTCCTCATCCAAATGGATCTCAGCTGAACTGCTTCTCAAAAGCCTAAAAATTTAAAAAAAAAACCCTCTAGTTCCTGGTCCTTATGCCTTATATACCTTTCTGCTTCCTGCCATCACTTCCTGTGATTAAAGGCGTGTGTCTTTCCCAAGCAAGACATGAGCTCTCAAGTCCTGGGCTTAAAGGTGTGTGTCACCATGCCTGGCTTCTATGTCTATCTAATGGATGTTCTGTTCTCTGACCCCAGATAAGTTTATTAGGGTGCACAATATATCAACCACAGAACTAGGGAGATGGCTTAGCTGGTAAACACTCATACCCCCCAAAACGAACAGCCTGAGTTCAATTCCTGGGACCCACATATGGGAAAAAAGACTCCTGCAAGTTGTCCTTTGACCTCCACTCATGTGCTGTGGCACATACATCTCCATACACCTGCATAAATGAATACATAAAATGTGTTTAAATTGTAACCTACTCACTGAGTACACTATTTACCTTCTACTAAGTTGTTTAAGTAATTATATGAGTAGTGTGAAATTATATCATGATAACAGTATGGAGCTTTAAAATATATACTTATTTGAATATTGGATAACAAGTTAGTCATTCATATATAAAGAATCATGTGTAGTTCTTATATATTAATATACTTTTTATGGAACATTTACTAATACATCTATATTAATAGTTACAAAATATTGGATCTTTTATTTTACCATCTTGAAATAGAATCACATACATTAGAAATGATATTTCAGTCCATTTTGTTTCACAATAAGACGTCAACATATATGTCAATGTCATGTTTTGTTTGTAGGCTTGGGACTCTATTCTGAACTCATTGTAACACTGCTATGCAAACATGAATATCTTTCTGGAAGTATATTCATAGGGAAATGTTTTCCCTTATATTTCTTGCTTTGGCATTTTTTTTTTTTTGCTATAGAATGTATAAGCCACTAGAAAGAGTTCAAGATGTGCTAATGCTAAGCAGGATATTTACGAGTCACAATTCTATTTAATGCAGAGTCTGTACTGTCTAAACCCCTCTAAAATACCAACCAAGATCTGACTTTGGATCAACTTATCTTGGTGCCAAATTTTCTCAACATCTCATGTCACACTTTATGACACGGTCTTATGAATCCCAGACTCAACTTGAGTGCTAGGGTTATAGTTGGCACTACAAAGCCCAGCTTTCATGCCAAGATTTTTTTAAAACCAGTTTCACACAATTCACACTTTCTTCAGAGAAGTGATCTGTGTATTTAATTTTGTTGTGAATCTGTCTGCATAGTTAGAAGGATCTCAAAGGAGGATTGCCTCACTGGCCATCTTTTCCTTGAATGGACAACATTTAAACTTATTAAGGTCTGAGCTCCTAGACAAGTAAATAACACTAATAAATTACCAAAAGCAGCTAAAGCTTTGTCTTTCTTCTGAGATCTACCACTTTAAAAAAACAGCTATTATCTCCATATGAAATAAGTATTTGACATCTGTTTAAAAAGTAGGTTACACTTATGTGAGCTTATGTTCTAAAGACAGACTTGTGCTGGTACGAGAGACTTTAAAATTCAAAAATGATTTCAGAATCTTTCTCAAGACACAGAAAAAAACACATGTCATTTCATCAGCCAAAGTGGGAGGGAATATCGTATCAAAAATTCCATTCTACGTTAAAAAAACATGGACTCTAGACTTACCTCTCTATCTAGTCACTTCTAACCAGTTACGGAACCAAACATTTCAAAGCAGAAACTCTTTGGCGTGTACCTGTCACATCAAATGTGCATCAGACTCTGAAAACTCATCTTGGGAAACTTCAAAAATGCTGGATGACACCTATAAGCTCCAGGGACAACTGAGTCCACTGAGTAACTGGACATTTCTCACTTTATGTTTCTTAAATCCTTTTTATAATATTTTGTTTAAACTTTCAGTTTTGAGGACTTCACACATAACAACTGCATCTGTTTTGCTTCTATCCCTTCCTCCAGCCCCTTCTATAACCCTCCTCTGCCTATCAAATTCACTCTTATCTTTATTATTATGTGTATACACACACACACACACACACACACACACACACACACACACACACACACACACACACACACACAGAAATACCTTACTGAGTCCATTAGTGTTGTTCGTCCTGGGCTAACGATTTGGGCTTGGATATCTTTACTGGGAGCTCATACCTGGAGGAAACTGCTTCTCCCTTCCTCTGCAGCTCTTCATCTAGAGGTGGAGCTATGTTGTATTTCCCCAGTCCCTATGGCACGTCAAATAGTAGCGTCATTATTTCAGCTCGATCAAATAACTATATTATGGAAATTGATGAGTGCATTTTCCCTGTCATGTCTAAGGAACACTACCCAATAGCAGGTGATTGGGGCCTCTGGCTTTTATACTATCCTGGTCTCTTGCATTTATTTTCCTGAATCTTAGATTATAGGCATTGTAGATACATCAGTTAGCATAGAACATTCCCTAGTTGCTTAATCTCTGCATTTTGACAAGCTGTGGATCTCTGTGATACTCTCCATCTGTTGCAAAAAGGAACTTCTGTGATGAGAGAACGAGAGCTACACTCATCTGTGGGTGGAAGTATTTAGAATACAGTTAAAATGATATTGGGTTAATAAAATTGCAGTTGTAGATTTTTCTATTGGGTTTATGATCTTTCTAGCCATAGATAGTTGACTAGGTTTATACCATCAGGCGTAATTACTTTTCACTGAGTAGGCCTTCAGTCCAAACAGACAGTTGTTGGTTACCTCCAAGACTCAAGTGCCAGTATATTGCACCATTGCAGATATCTTGCCAGTCAATTTTTTTTGTGACTTGTGTGAGCTTGAAAATGGAGCCTGGAAACCCCATCCTTGAGGACTGGATCACGTAGTATCACAAGGTGCTGTCCAAACTGCAAGAGAGAGGAGTAATCACTAGTTCTACTCAGCTATAAATCTTCACTAATGTTTATATTCCCTGGAAAGAGAATACAGCATGGACAAGGACTCCATCAGGCTTACCAAATATATTCACATACCAGCTTAGAAATAGTATTACAGCTGGGCTCTTTCTAAAAAGTATGTATCAAGACTGCTATAGAAACAGAAAGACAATTTTAAAATATGCTTATTTATTTAAGTGATTGGCTTTATTCTAACTGAAATGAAACCACATTGAAGTTATACTGGATTTACACATTTCATAAAACAAATCAAAAGAAGAAAATCCAAATATTTGGATCATTCTGGTTATTTTTTTCTATTTTTAATTATGTCTTTACTTGTTATTTATATGTATAAATGAGTTGTTACAGAGGACACAAGAGGCTACCAGAACCTGCTGGTGGAACTGGAGTCACAGGTGTTTGTGAGATGCCTAGCTTGCTGTTGGGATTTGAACCAAGGTCCTCTGGAAGAGCAACAAGTTCTCTTAAAGGCTGGGCCCTTTATCCTACCCTCTGCTCTTGTTATTTCCCTTTTGAAAGTTGAAAACCCATACTTCTCTCATACATTACACCCTGACCACAGTTTCTCTTCCCTCCACTCCTCCCAGCACCCACCCCCTCCACCTTCCATTTTCCTCCAAACCCCTTCCTCCTCCATTTTCCTTCAGAAATGAGCAGGACTTCAAGAAACAACAACCACGCATGACCAAAAAAAAAAAAATACAACAAGACAATGCAAAAATCTATGTTCAGCATAATGACATATGTCTTTTCTCATCTTTTTCTAAAATGTCATTCAGTGAGTGGGATTGCAAGGCAGGGCAAATAAAATCTTTGGTTCTACATCATTATCCAGAAAGTTTCTAAGGTATTGAAACTTAATTTGCCTATAAAAAGGTAGAAAAAAATAATGTTATTTCATGTAGTCTTAAATACATTTTACAGTCTTTTAATATTTACCTCTTTTTTACTAGAAATTATATGTTTCATTGGCTTAGATTTTATATTTTCCTGATTACCAAGAAGGTTAAACATATTTCTGACTGAGGCTTCAAGTTTCTTAAATGTTTCTCGTCCTTGTTTTTATTTTACACTGAAATTCATATTATACAAAACTGCATTTAGATAGTTGAAAATAAATATTACATTTAACTGTCTTCACCTAGTTAATAGATTGCCTATGTACTATTTTTCTTTTCACTCATTTAATTTTTCTTTCATGTATGGAATTTATTAATATTATCCAATTATTTTCTGCCAGTCTTTTCTACTCTCATTATAAAGAACTGTTTTTTTTATTTTCCATTCAAAATGTACCTTCCCTGATAGGTGTGTCATTTTTCACATGAAATTAATTTTCATACGATGTGGACAATTTCTTAATGAGGTGAGTTTTATGATCTTTTCCCTCTTATTGGCCTGTCTATAGATAAGCTAGATAGACTATATTAATTAATATAGTTTTATATTAATCATTTAAAGTTGCCAAGTAATGATTTCTTCCCTGATTCCATTGTTATGGAAATACTTTAATTTCTCTATTGTATATAAAAATAGCTCATCATCAACTCTCTTTATCCAGATCTCTCTCTAACACACACACACACATGCTCTCTCTCTCACACACACACCACATCACATCACATCACATGGGATTTAATAAAAATTGTAATGGATCTAGACATACACTGAGAGAGATTTTATTCCATTTTTAGTATTAAATTATGTTAGTCATGACCATGATATTCTTCTTAGTGTAAGTCTCACTGTTCTTTAATAAACATAATTTTATACTTTACTAAATACTATTTGTAAAAAGCTTTTGTCAAAAACTTCAATTGTTTTGAATAGTACCATTTTAACTTAGCCTAAATAATTATTGGCAATGCAGAGATGGAACTGATTTCTGGAAATTGCTTTGGGGTCCTCATATCAACTTCTCATTGAGTCTAATAATCTATTTTAAGATTCTTTTGAGCTCCCAATTTAAATAATCATTACTGTGGTTAAATAGAGTTTTATTCTCCGTGACTAGTTTTATTCCACGAGGACAGTTCAGCAGTTAAGAGCACTGGCTACTTTTCCAGAGGACATGGGTTTAATTCTCATCACCCACATGGTAGCTCAACCCCTTGTAAATTCAGTTCAGGACATCTGATGCCCTTTTTTTTTCTGTTTGTTTTAGTGTTATTGCACAAACTAGAGCATCACATATAAAAGCAAATAAAGAAGGTCGTGGAAATATTCCTTCTTGTTTCTTAATGGTAAAGCTTTAAAATTTTACCAATCAAAACTATTAGTCCTGTTTTTTTTAATGACTTTGTATAAAGGACAAGAAACTTGTCTAGTAATCTTCAGTTCTTGACTTTTTAAATGTATCAGTTATTGGACTTGACTGGCTATTCCTTTACCATCTAACAGGATTAAGATGAGTGTGGGCTTATGTTTTCTATATCCCCTTAACCACTAATACACTGGGGAAATTACATAGGAAATAATTAATGTTGAGCCAAGCTTGTAACTGAATTTCTAGAACAAATTTAAGTTGTTTATTTTTCAGTTATTATTATGTCTGAGTAGTTTGTTGGCTGCATATATTATATTTACCATATGTATGCTTGCTGCCCATGGAGGCCAGAAGAGGGCATCAGATCTTCAGGAACTGAAGGTAGGGGGTTTGTGAGCTGCCATGTGGATGATGGGAATCAAAGCTGTGTCCTCAGAATAGAAACCAATTCTCTTAATTGATGAGCTGTCTCTCCAGCCCTTAAGCCAGGTTTTGACAGCTTTTGTCTTATTAACTTTTGGTGTGTACTTCGTTTTGTTTTGTTGTATTGAGAACTGTTTGAGATTGCCTTTGTCAAAAAGACTCCTAATTTTGGAATCAAGATAATGCAAACATCAAGAGATAGGTTATCTTGTTCTATTAAGTGTCTTAGTTGGTAACTTAGTTGGTAACTTTTCATTTTTCATCTTACTCTAGTAGATTTTTTTTGTTAACTGCTTAGTTTTCAGAATGTTATTTCATTTTCTGTTTCTATCTGAATCACTGGTATTTTCTAGTATTTTCCAAAATACCCCCTTCCTTATGTTTTAAAATTTGAGAACATAAAAATATTTTCAGATATTTCCCATTATCATGTTGTTATTATTTTTCTTCCAGGTTGATTTGATCATAGTCTTCATTTCCTTTTGTAGCATACAAGGCAATATAATATTTATTAGATTTTTTTCTCATTTTTGTAAACATTATAATATATCAGTGTCAATATACATGCTTTCTGTTGTATATCCTACAACTGTCTTATGCAAAAATACTACAATAGTATGCTTTAAATTTATTACCTAGATATTTTGATTAACTTTATTTAGGTCATGTGCTTATTTTGATTTATGTTCAACATTTCATTATAATTTTGATTTAACTATTGTGCAGTGTGTAAGTCTGTAGTGTGTATATGTCTCTTTCTCTTTCTGTATGTGTTGGGAGATAGGGTTGGGGTGGTTGGGTGATGTATGCATGTAAAAATTTGAGTGGCTATATCTGTGTTCAGGATTCTTAGGCCAGATGATGCCTTCCTTTGCTTTATTGCCTTGTGAGAGAGTCTGTCACTGAACTGAAATCTTGCAGTCTGGTCAGCTCCTGGCCAGAAAACTCTAAGGATTATCCTGTCTCTGCTCTGTCAAATCTTTCCAGAACTTTTACAGGAGGGTTTTGATTTGAACTCAGGTCCTCATGTTCACATGTGAAATACTCTCATTCAGTGAACCATTTCCTCAGGCCCAGTTTTGGTTTTTGTACTATCCACTTGCCTTTTAGGAACTTCACGTTTCATTTCATGCTTTTATTTTCCTCCTTCACCACCATATAGCACTTTATCCTGCTTTATTCCCAAGCCAGACCTCCATAGATGCTCTGCCTTCGTGGCTTGGTTTTTACTAGGATTTGTATGCTGAGACTGTGACTGTGAAGTATTGAGAGTTCTTTTTTGTGACTTGCCAGGTTTTTTTTTTAAGAGACATCTTTTCCTTAGCTACATTTCTACTAAGATTATTTACACTTCTTAAAAATAGCCCTGGCTGCCTAAGATCTTCCATTCAGCAACAGAGAATATACTATAGTGATGTCATAATATCGTATCACCCTGTAATGCCATAGGCATCTTAACTTGTATAAGTACATTCTGTCATTTTCACATACTGACAAAATAAGCTTCAAGATGCATTTCTTCGATTATCCTCCTTCATTAAGCAATTTATGACTCTACACTGAAATATAGTATATTTCCGAGATGTTTTTTAACCTCCTGTTTATCACCTATCACCTATCCATCCATCCATCCACCCATCTATCTACCTATCTCTATCTATCTATCTATCTATCTATCTATCTATCTATCTATCTATCTATCTATCTATCTATCTATCTATCCATCCATCCATCCATCCATCCATCCATCCATCTATCTATCTATCTATCTATCTATCTATCTATCTATCTATCTATCTATCTATCTATCTATCTATCTACCTACTTACCATCTATCATCTACCATCACCATTTTTCTATTGGTCAATAAATGATATGGACCAAACCCAAAGATCTGTACATATTAGATGTTTTAATAGAGTTTCTATTGCTGTGAGAAAACAATTGATCAAAAGCAACTTGAGGAGGAAAGAGTTTATTGGGTTTCATGTCTCAATCATAGTCTATGATTGAGGAGGCAGAACACCAGTAGAAGCCAGGGAGAAATTTTACATGTTTGCTCCTCATGTCTTGTTCAGTCTTATTTCAAGTCCACCTGCCCAGGCACAGCGCTATTCCCTGTGATATGGGCCTACTCACATCAATCATGAATCCAGAAAATTTCTGATGGGCTTTCTATGGCCAGTCTGGTGGGGGCATTTTCTCAAATGACCTTTCCTCTTCTCAAGTCACTCTATATTGTATCAGTTTATTATAAAACTAGCCAGTTTACTAGGCAATCACTCAACCCTTGAGCTATAGGAACAGTCTCTTGTTACTATTTTTTAATTCGTTTTTAAAATTTTACATCCTTTTAATAAGAAATATCCATGTTTGCATACTCTCTCATTTTCTTTTCTGTACCCAATGGAGTTTCTTGATATAGATTTTTATATCATACAATGCCAAACAAAACCAGGATGGCAAATATTTGCTTTTCTTTTATCACCTGTTTGATTTAGATTTATGGTGAGAGAGAGAGAGAGAGAGAGAGAGAGAGAGAGAGAGAGAGAGAGTTTGTGTGTGTGAATGTGTGTGTGTGTGAATGTGTGTTTGTGTGTGTGTGAGTGTTCATATGTGTACACTTCTAGTTCAGAGGATAGAACACTGGCCACATGCATGCTATGAAGTATATAATTACATACCAAGGTACATATCCAGTCCTCTTTTTTCAATATTAATTACCTTGAAAGTAAAATACATCTTTTAAGGTAAAGAGAAAGATTTTTTTTCTGCCACTGGATGCTTAAATGAAGATTCTTAGTCTTCTTGACTATAGGACCATAAACTGAGGGAAATGGCTGGTTTGGCATTCTCATCATAGCTGATTAATACTTGACAAATTTGAAGTGAAAGATTATATTAGGAAGTGGAAGAATTTGAACCTAATATTTCCTATTAACTATGTTTGCTTGTTTATTTTTATATTGCTACTTACTATTCACATATGTCAGAAATGTAAACTGGTATTTATCAATTTCTTTCCAATTGTTTCCTTTTTAAATTCATCTTGCCATCTTCAGAGATGAGTTGATTTTGTGTTTATTGATTATTCACCTTGTAGCCAAAATTATGAGTTATACAGTGACAGTTTTATGGAAAATAAACAGCACATGTAACCATATGCTAAATTAAAATCAACTATCTTACTCCAGGCTTGCCATTTGCTACATAGCAATATATTCAATATTTATTTAGTGGATACACACCCATGTCTTCTAATTGCTACCTCATAAAGGCTTTAGGAATTTTGACAGCTTATTAAATGTTAGGAGCCTGGAATGTTTACCCATTTACAATGTCTTTACTCCTCAGGAGGCTGAAGCAAGGAGACCAGGCCATTAATGACAACCTGGGCTACAGAGCGAAGCCCTGTCTTAACACACACACAAAAAATACAAACTAAAAACAAAACTAATCATATTGTCCATATTGTTCTAAAATTAGGGTGGTTTTTTTGTATTTTTTGTTGTTGTTGTTTTGAGACAGGATTTCCCTGTGTAGCTTTGTGCCTTTCCTGGAACTCACTTGGTAGCCCAGGCTGGCCTCAAACTCACTGGCTCTGCCTCCCAAGTGCTGGGATTAAAGGCGTGTGCCACTACTGCCTGGCCTAAAATTAGTATTTTAAGTTGGCATGATATTATGAACATTTTCCTGTGTTTGTCTTAATAGCTTAAAAATAAGTTGTAAGGACACAGAATTTTATTGTGTTTGTGTATAATACAATTAAATATTCCTTAACACATGCACATTTAGACTGACCTCAGTTGGAGACAAAAAGTTTGAAAGTTCAGTACTAGAGCACTTTTGTGGCAAGCACAAGGCCCTGGGTGATAGGAAATCAGCTTATTGTCTGACATACAGAAACAATGCTTACTATATGATTTTCATAGATAACTCACTGATTGTTTCCATAGTTATTCTTGTCAAAGTACGTTATAGTAAAGAAATGGCAGAGTTAAAACACATGTTTTTAATTGTGAAAAATGTATGATAAAAATGGTGCAGTATTGCCATTGGGTGGTTATATTTACAAATGAAGAGTGGTTCTCATTTAATTTCAAGAATTTGTATTCTTCAAACACCTGTTGCAAATATACGCCAAGGAGGTAAATATTTGCTTCTTTCCATCATTGGTTTGATTTAGATTATATGGCTCTAGTGTTTGTTTTTCTAACTTTCAGTGTTTTCTCAAGTTTTAGACGTGAAAGCGCAACACTGATGCAACAATTTCTTTGGAAATTTAGCAAAGCAAAATCAATGTTTCCTGAGGAGTGGTTGACTGTCATTTCTGTGTTATCTACCAGCAAAATTGTTTCATTTGATAACTTAAAAATTAATGAAAGTAGGTTATTGTTTTTATGAAGAGTTGGATAATTTGCTAAGTGTAAAATAACATTATTTCCTTGTATTTGAAACAGATATGGAAATCATTACTTAGTATTTTGAAGCTGTGATTTTATTTTTGGTGTTATTGATCATTCAGCCAATCTGAAAACATCACAGGAACTTGTTAGTTTACAGTTTTTTTTTTCCAGTTCTAGGCAATAGAGCACACATTGGCTCAAATGTATCATTTTTGAGAAGGTTGATATATTTAGCCTCTGTGGGCATATGAAATATAATTTCACATCCTGTATTATTCATACATTTTGAAGAACCATTTATCAGCAGAACACAGAATGGTATTAATAGATGCTTTGTCACCTATGTGGCTGGCTCCATAATTTCTTACACTACCATTGTCTATTAATAGAAACTTTGAAGTGTGTCAAGACCACAGACTTTGTTTAATGTTGCTTACTCAAAAATTGAATGGTGATATTTCTGGCAGAATGGCTGGGGGTGTAATCACCACCCACACTGCCTGTACCTTTTTCTTTGCCATTGGCTGTCTATACACCCTTAGACATGGGTGAGCTACATAGCCTGTGAGCAACATCTACAAAATGAAAATGAAGAGTGGCATCAACTCTTTTGGTAAGTAAATGCATTTAATTTAATATCTCAGAAATGTATTGAGAATTAAGTTTTTTCTGATATTCTATATATGGCCATTTCCTCTCTTTTTATAAAGTATATTTATTCAATATATGACCACTTCAGTTCTTTTTATAAAGTATATTTAAAATAGCCAGGTAGTGGCAGCGCACGCCTTTAATCCCAGCACTAGGGAGCAGAGCCAGGTGGATAAATCTCTGTGAGTTTGAGGCCAGCCTGGTCTACAGAGCAAATTCCAGAATAGGCTCCAAAGCTACACAGAGAAATCCTGTCTTGAAAAAACAAAAAAATATATATTTAAAGTAATATTTTTCTTGAGTTTTCAATTCACTTCAACTATTTTGTGAACCATTATATTTGGCTTGATTTCTTACAAAGTTTTATATTGGCCAAGGGGTTCAAAATT
The DNA here is from genome assembly GCF_049852395.1 of Peromyscus maniculatus bairdii. Taxonomy (NCBI): domain Eukaryota; kingdom Metazoa; phylum Chordata; class Mammalia; order Rodentia; family Cricetidae; genus Peromyscus; species Peromyscus maniculatus. The sequence continues at coordinate 38,029,166 of NC_134866.1, read as the reverse complement.
CATATTTTGTTTTATTTGGCTTATGAGCAATTCACAACCAATAATACATTAATTTCAAAAAGTAATAATCTATTAATTGCTAAACTGTCCCTCAAAAACTTAAATTATACTCGTTTGAAACTTAAAAACGAAGTGCATAGTGAATTGTGATCTAAATGGTCTGATGCCCAAATTGAAAAAAAAAAAAAGGAAAAAAATCTCTAAAATAATCCTGATATAAAATTATATGAATGGGGCTTAGGGATGTGACTTCATGTTAGCATGATTATCCAGTATGCCCTAGCCTGTGGATTCAATCCCAACCACCAAAACAAAACAAAAACAAAACAAAACAAAAAAACCTCAAAAAACAGTCAAAATTAAAATGTTAAATATATAATTGTATAAACTGGAATTTTTTCATACTATAATCACATTGAGCTATTATGTGTTTGTTTATATTACATAAGCTTTGTCCTATGAATTTAGGATTAAATTCTTCACTAGGCAAAAATATTTTCCTGTTTGACCAGTTGTTTTTTGGTTTTCCTTTATGTAGTAAATATCTAACTAGTGGCAATAGAAAATTATTAGTTTTTGTCTCCATATTTTACCTTTAAGAATTCATAAAATAAAACTTTAGTAAAATTAAGAAACATCAGACATACTGTATCTAAAACTGAGTAGGAAGGGACCTATTTCTATATTATCAGTGTGTGGAACTGTCATATGTACTTGGCATAACAGATTCTTAATGGTGAGGGAGACAAAGGAAGTAATAACATGTCTGCTGTATGGGTGTGGGCTTGTACAATTGGTCTTCATTTGTTCCTAATCAGTAACCCTCAAACCCAATGAAGTTTTTTTAAGATCTTGAAATCAAAGACCAGCATTGTAATACCAAATTTTGATTCATGCAGAGTGATTGTGGCCCAAATAGAGCCAAACTAAACTATCCTCTGCTACGAGAAAGTCTTCTTGTGGTAATGAATATATGTTAGTTATGTACAGATTTTCCATTAATTATTTTAAACTATGTAAACTATGTATGTCTATTTTTATTTTTGTCACAGTAGTGATCTTTGTCCATAAAGAGTGTGTTCCAAGGCAACCATGAGATGGCGAAAGCCTTTGACAGTGCCAAACCAAATTCCTATGTGTATCATTTTTCTCGTTGCTGTTGTTGACAGAATACCCGACAACAGGGAAAACGAGGGGAGGAAGGGTCGTTGGCTGTTATAGATGGAGAGGATATTGTGCTTCTTGGTGGGGAAAGCTCGATGGCTGGTGACTCCGCAGGAGAAGGAGCATTAAGCAGCTGGTCACATCACATCTGCTTTTCGGAAGCGGAGAGCAGAGAGAAGTAGAACCTGACTCTAAAAGCTTAAAGCCCGTATCCTGCGACACAAGTTCTCCACCTCTGAAAACATCAAGGCAGGCTCAAGAGAGAGCCAGCGCTCAAACGTCAACCTATTAGGACCATTTCACACGCAAAACAATAACCTTGAGTATAAAGTGCTCATACTTTATCCGCTACCAACTGACGATTCAATGAGTAACTATCTCAGTGGTCAGAGAGATGCTCAAAGTTTCACAGTGTTATGTAAACCGTATGGTGTTCAGTAATGGTCCTAAAGCACAAGAGTGGTACTACTGGCAATTTTATTGAAGGATATTATTATTACAACTATTCTATTTCACAATTGTTATTTTGTTACCATCACCATGTCTAATAAATAAGTTCAGTTTTATCATAGGATGCAATTATGGCATAAGTCATAAAAGAGAAACTACCCTTTGTCTGGCATACCCATGAAGTAGACAAAAAATATATAGTTCATGCCACAGTATGAGAACAGGTCAGGAAGAAATAATTTTATCACACTACTCAAAGCATCAAGAAATCTGTAATTCAGAAGTACATAATTCTGGATTCTCCCATTTAATATTTTAAGACCAAAACTGAGGACAGGTGGTGGTTGATGGCAGAGAGCTAAAATGTGGGAAGTGAGCTACATATAAAGGAGAGACTTGTATGACACTAACAATCCTAATAGTCTATTTCTTTCAAATGTGCAGATACTCTACAAAAATGATTTTGAAAAAGAAGAGAAAAACAGTTCAATAACAAACACTCTGTTTATTGCAGTGATCAAAAAGAAAATATGAGGCCACTTCTTTTCTTTAAAAATGCTTAGCTTTGTAGCTTCAAGCAAGAACTAATATGGGAAAGATGTCAAGCAACTAGTCACATTTTAAATTCCACAGTGGATCGTATTTTCAATATCTGGCAAGGTTTCATTTTGCTTTACGATATTCCTTGGAGCATGACAGTCCACAATTGATTATCACTTTAATGGTTTTGCTGGCAGTACAGACTTTGTGGGCAAGGCTTTCTGCTATAAATTGCATGCAGGAAGCCAGATATCAGAGAGTCCCTTATGAGAAATTCCAAAAAACTAATGCTATGTTTAAAGTCCATTTTAAACATTCTCTAAAGAGAGCATGGAATAAATATTACATTAAAAATCTTGGATGATATACCACCATTCATTCTTGTCCAATATTAATCTGTAAGCATTAGAAGCTGGATTACATCAGTTTAAATCAGCCTTTCTAGTTAAATCAACTCATTCCACTTTAAGCACTGGATAGCATTTTATGACTTTAAAAACCATGGTTGATGTAGAACATGCCAGGTGACAGTATGACAGTTTTTTTTCATGATTAATATATTGGTGACCTCAGTAGATTTTAAAGCATGTGCTTAAACACATGAGATGACGACTATTGTGCGGGAAATCATCTTTGTTAATATTAAAAGAGTAAATGGATTCATACTATGTCAGCAACTACAACAAGGTATTTTGAAGTTATGGTCTATAATATTATAGGTTACATATTTTCTGCCTTCCCAAAATCAAAGCAAAAATAGTTGAAGTAAATCCAGTCAGTATGTGAAATAGAACCAGTCTGTACGTCTTGTTTGTTCAAGATATATTTTTCTTCTCTGTGTATATGTGTTTGTGTGCACTTGTGAGCATGTCTCCATGGAGGCCAGAAGAGAATGTGGTGGATCATTGGAGTTACAGGTGGTTATGAACCAAACAGTGCTGGCCCTTGATGAGAGCAGCGAGCACTCTTACCTCTGAACTCTCTCTCCACCCTCCAGTAAAGTTTTAAAGGCTTTACATCTTGACATCCACTTTGATGGTTTTGCTCTACTGGGGAGATTTCTGGTTGTTTTGGGCAATAAAGTCAATGAATTTTGTTGATGTTACATAGATACAGATTGGCTCAACACCAGAAATGAGTGGCTTAAACACATGTAAACTCTCATTGAATAATGAGAATAAAACCTAAATTTGATTATGAACAACCAACCTTTGTGTGTTAGTGTGTCCAAACCATGTATATGTTATTTGACAGTGATTTATTAAAGAAATGTAAAGTGATCTTTTTGGCATTGGAATCTGAAAATTGTAAACTTAAAAGTAAATACTCTATCTTACTGACAACAGAAATAAAGAGAAATTCTAGTATTTTTCCTCAGTCATAAATCATATACATATTAAATGGGCATAAAATCTCAGTTATTATAGAGAAGTAAAAATGGAAGAAGTAGAAATGGCATATTTATATGCATTGATTAAGGCTGCCATAACAAAACGATACAGACCAGGCATCTTAATTGACAGTTTGTACTTTTCTGATTTTTGAGTCTGATATCCTAAAATCAAAGTGCTTGCACATTCAGTTCCTGGTTGTGTACACTGCCCATGGCTTGCAGGAAAGCCCTGTCATGCTGTGTCATTACATATTTTCATGCATATCCATGTTGTCTCATTTGTGTTCAAATGTTCTCATCTGCAGGATACTTGATATTAGACTAAAGCCATTCCTGATGATTTCATTTTTAAATGGGTATGTGTTTATGTGGTGTTTGCAAGTGTGGTTATGTGTGCTTACATATTTGTGGGCATACATGTGTTATGCATGTACATGTCAAGTCCAGAAGTTTAAGATAGGGTGTTTTCCTTGGTTTACTGGGGCAGGTCTCTTGCTGATCTGGTAGCTCCCAGACATTGCTAGTTTAACTACTAGCTAGCTCTTGGGATTACTTGTCTCCTCTTCCTGAGTGCTGGTATTCCAGATGGGCAACCTTGCCTACTTGGCTTTTTATGAGTGCCAGATCTGAACTTTGGTTCCCAAGCTCTCAAGACAAGTGCTTTATCCATTAAGCTGTCTCTTTAGCTCCCTAATAGTTTCATTTTAATCTGGTTAAATTTTTTAAACCCAGTTATATTTTGAGATACTGGGGTTTAAGGATTTAACACATGAATGTTGGAAGTACCCAACTCATCCATAGTGTAGCTTATTCTTTTCTTTCTCATTTTGTGTTTGGAAAAGAAAAATGCATTTTCACAAAACTGTTTTAGTTACTTTAAACCTACCAAAAAAAAAAAAAACAAACAAACCCAAAGCCAAAACAAAAAACAAATAAAAAACAATTCAGTAATTAGAATTCATGAGTGTTGTAATTAAGTTTCTAGAGTTTTTAAAAAGAATTTTTAGAAGCCAAAACAGATATCCTAAATCTATGTACGAAAATATGCATTTGCTTTGCCCATGACAACATGTACTGGGCTATTGCAAATATCGGATTTACTTCAAATTTATACATATTTATAATAGGAATGGTTTCTCAGGATTGCAGCATTGTAAGGAAATTGGGATTAAAATGGAGTTTACTTGTGCTATCATTCTCTTACTACTGAGTTTATAGGTGAGAATTATGGGCTCCAGTGGTCACTGGTAGAATCTACAGCAGCACACTCACCCCTGGCTAGACACTTAGAGATTTCAGATGGACTTGCCTTGCTGGGTTGACATTGGAGTCTACCATCTGAACCTTCTTGGAGACCATTTCTTATTGAAAAAGACCCTTAGAATTACCTGTCTACAGAGGACCTAATTCTTCTTTGGATCTCTTTGATCTAAATAATAGAAGCAAAACATATTGAGTATGACAAAGCAAATGAAACAGCACAAGGCAGATGTGCCATCCACCACCCAAGGTAATTAATTAGCCAGTGTGAATCACCATCCACTACCTATACTGTGGAGGCATATTCAGTTTCTAACTTTTTCTGCTCATTAACTAAAAACTATAAAGACAAAAACGGGAAAAAACGTGTTCCTTCCAACCTTATTGTACCCATCTCCTATTTACCTCTTACAATTTAATTCTTATTTATCTAGCTTCATGTTTTAAATTACTCTATTCAGCTTCTTACTTTTGTTTTTGTAGAGACAAAAATAATGAATCAATGAAATTTAGTCTTTTTATCACATCAAATTTAAAAAATTTTAAATTCTTTTTCTCATGTTCTTAGCAGCTTTACCAGTTGTTATCTCTCTCTCTCTCTCTCTCTCTCTCTCTCTCTCTCTCTCTCTCTCTCTCTCTCTCTCTCTCCTGTTCCCTCATTCCCTACCTCTAATTTTCTTTATTTTTTCTCGCCCCATTTTCTTTATTCTTCTCTCATACAATGCAGCCTGACCACAGCCTCCCCTCTTCCCCAGATCTGCTTCTCCCTGTGCCCACCCACCTCCCTCTCCCCGAGATCTTCTCCTACTACCTTTCCCTTCAGAAATGAACAGACCTCCAAGGGATGTCAACCAAACACAGCATAACAAGATGCAATAAGATGAGGCATAAACTCTCATATCAAGGCTGGATAAGGCAACCCAGCAGGAGGAAAACAGTCCCACTAGCAGGCAAAAGAGTCAAGAGACATACCTCTTCCTATTGTTAGGAGTCCAATAAAAATCTCAAATAAACAACTACAGCATGTATGTAGAAGGCCTATCTACCACAAACTCATACAGGTACAGTGGTTGCCACTTCAATCTTTGTGAAACTCTTTGTGCCATGCTTAGTTGATTCTGTGGGCCATGTTCTCATGGTGTCCTCAATCCTTCTGGCTCCTACAATCCTTCCTTTTCCTCCTCTTTGGGGCTCCCACACTCCCCCTAATGTTTGGCTATCATCTCTGTATCTGCTCCTAGCCAGAACGAGGATATGGAGTCTGAACCTGCCACCATTTTCTGTAACCAGGCTGGCTCACAGTGGTGGGACTGGGACATCAACCCATCCATGAAACCTGTGACCCACAACCATTCCTGCCTGCAAGGTGTACTGGGGCAAAGGGGGCTCAGAGCTTGTTGGAGTTGCCAGTCAATGACTGGTCTAACTTCAGGCTCCAAACCAAGAGAGGGAGCACATGTCACACACTGCCTGGATGGCTTGGATCTGGGAGCTGATAGCTCAGACACTAGGGTAGAACCAAACACAACGGGGGCAGAGGAAGGCAATGAAATGATTCCTAATGATATTCTGCTACACTCTGATATTTTGCTATACTTATACCGATCGGTGCCCAGCCCAGTTGTCATCAGAGAGGTTTCCTTCAGCAGCTGATGGGAGCAGATACAAATTTGAACGTTTTTATCTGGAAATGTGTCCTAACTTCTTTGAGCTGTATAGCTATCTTGTCTGGTGTCCTGTTTATGATATGTGCCTTTTCCCTTTCTTGGAGTGTGCTCAATCTCTATGAACTTGCTGGTTCCCAGGGCAGGCCCTCCCAGTGAAGTGTATCTCTGACTTTTACAACTGTTTTCAGCCTAGTAGTGTTAAAATATTCTTCCTGGCTGAACTAGTCTGTGAATTTCTTAAACTCATTTACTCAGTTTCCTGTTCTCTTATTGTTGGTGTGGTGATATTTTTAAGAAACTGGAGGTGGGAAGAAGAGAAAGAGAAAGAAAGAAGGGTGAACATTGTGTGCTGTTGTGTAACTATTTTTGTGGAGCTAGTTAATATAGAACAATTAGTTTTTATTCATGTTAACATATTGCAGTAATGACCCTACTAGTTAGAGTGCATCACTAATTTTTGGTCTCCTGAAGCTGGAAGCTGCTGAGTTGTGAGAAAGCCTGGACAAATAGTTATGTTCTAATTATTGTGTTTTGTGAATATATTGTCCCTGAATGCCCTTGATGAGAGGGTAAAGAATTTTCCATGTTAACATCTGTGGTGGAGTCTGATGGAAATGTTCCAAAGGTCGAAAAAAAGTTAGAAAAGAATACTGTATAATCCTCCTAAAGGGATTAACAAATGGCACAGCCACTTACTCCTGGCTATGGTCATCAGAACTTTTATCCAATTTACCCAACAGTAGGACTCATTGAGCTCACTAAATTTTTTGACTAAGAACTTTCTGGCTGTGGAGACACTTCAAGCTGTTTGAGAATCCAAATGTGTAGTGATTTTGTGTTGAATTTCTCACAACAATCCTGGTGTCTTCAGACATGGTATCACTGTGTAGGACAAGCTGAAAAGAAACAGCCTATACAGAAGTCTTGGTCTCAAAGGGCTGGCCTTAGAGGTGTGCACTTCCCACATTAGTTTGTCTCAGGAGTTTTTTTTTTTTTCTGAACTCTCAATCTTTTTTTTCCTCCATGTGTAATAAATTTTAATTTCTTTTCCAGATCACTCACTCAATATGAATGATAACTATTGTCATTAGTGGTGGATTTTGTAAACTTAGAGACCATGATGAACAAAACAGCATGGGATTACATCAGTTGCAAGAGAGAAAATGACACAATGAACAGATATAATAAACAAGATATATGCAGCCTGCTGTACATGTAAAATGGTAAATCGGATGGATAGAAGAGTTAGAGACCTCAATAATGATCAAAGGGAGAACAAACGTGGGGAGTGTATTTATTGCGGTTACAGGTGTACATAATATTTGTTTTCTGAACAAGGTCAGAATAAACTGTCAGGGAGTCTCAAGCATCATATAAACTGTGAGATGTGTTGGTAAATTAAAGAACTGAATATTGCTTTCTTTAACACATAAGGATGCTTTATGAAACGAGATTATGTTTTATTTAAATCTGATATATTGAGATTAATGTGAATGTGAGTAGCAATCTTGATTTTCTTCGCTTAACAAAAAAACCAAGCTGGCATCCAGGCAAATACAAATATTTTTTTTTTATTTCTAATTTGGGAGAAACATCAAACACTCATTTTTCTAGTTCTTTCTCAGCTCCTTTGAAACTCTCTTCTAAATTTACTTCAGATGATGCGAGAGTTCTGTAGCTATTTTAATTTTGTTCACCCAGTCAGCAACTTTCCCTACAGTATATAATTCTGATGTAAATTATGGACGATCTTCTGTGAAAAAAATTATGCATAGCCTACGCAGAACTTTGTGCATCATTTCACAGTCATTGGCAACCTAAACCCACACAGGGTTAGGTGTTTAAAAACTGTCCCCATATGGCAGTACGGGGGATAAAACACAGGTTCATCTAATCCATACATGTTCTCCTCTCTGAAAAACAGAAGTGCCTTACTGTGGCCAATTACATGTTCTCTACATTGCTATATGCATACAGTATTTAAACTAAACTCCTCCTTCCAGTCAACAGGGTTTCTTTTGAACTAAAAATCAGATTAAATGTACTTATAGAATACAGTCTTTTATGAGGTGTTGTCATTTCATATGGTTAGTATGAAAGGTTCATTGATAATAATTTTATTTTGAGACAGATCTCATTCTGTAGCTGTGGCTACTCTGGAACTCATTGTAACCCAGACTTGCCTTGAAGTCATAGAGATTCTCTTGTATCAACCTCCTGAGTGCTGGAATCCTAGGCATGAGTCATCATGCATGCCTGAAATGACACTTTTGATCATCTCTCTATGTGCTAGGTTCCTCTCTTGCACTGCCTCATTCAAATGTCTGGGTAACTTCAAGAGACAAACAAGGCTATGGTTCAAAAGATGTTAAATACAGAGTGCTCAGTTTGGTTGGAGGTGTAGCTCAGCTGGTAGTTAGCTTGACTAGCACACATGGAACCCTGGGTTCTAGGCTCAGCACTTCTTAAATAGGTCATGGGAATGTCCATCTACAGTCCTAACATTCTCAGCTCCTTAGTGTGTCAAAAGTCTGCCAGGACTATATGAGACCCTTTCTCCAAAAACCTTAAGCTCATAATAATAACAGAGTGCTTGGCTCTTCTTTGTTCCATAAAAAGGCAAATAAAAGCTTCAAATCTACAGAGATTCCTCAGACATGCAACCAGAATAGGATGTTCAACCTAGAGTTTCAAAGTACCTTTACTTCACTAATTTATACCTTAACTATATCTTGAGAATTACAGAATGTTTTATGGAAGTCTTTATATGGAATAACCAAAAGTGAAAACATATTTTAGCAAAACTGGACAAAGCAATTGAAGCTCCACAGGGTGTTTGGGCACTTAATTCCTAACCTATAAATCAGTATGATTACCCTCGGAGATTGGCTGGAATCCCAGTGAAGCTCCTGGGTTGGAATATACAGCACTGAAGGCTGGATTTCTCCATGTGCATGATTGATCTTGACATCTTAGATGCCAGAAGGCTTCAGGATTTTAGGTTTTAGAAGTTGGGATACACTTGCATTTCAATGTCTCCTGGTCTTTATTGGTGGAAAAATAATCCTGCTTTTTCCTCCATTATCAGTTTTGCTGTTTGTCGTTGATTTCCCTGGGCTAACTCATAACAGGACCACAGGTCTAATAACCAAGGCATCTACATGTTTATTTCACATACATTTCTTTCCAGAGATCAATTTAAGATTATTAGTATATATTTTAGCTCAGTCATTTTACAGACTTGAATTTCTGACTCTCCCCATCACTGGATTCTGTATACTCATATTCTGCTACAGATATAATTTCTGTCATTTTGTCATAACCCAAGTAAGTGAGAGTGGCATCCAGGAAATATTCAAGGATGAGGAAAATGATGAACTTGGACTAATGTATGACTAGGAACACTCTAGGAGATAATCTCCTATTTACAGTTGAGAGAACAGCTCCATTTGCAACAGAATTGTGGTGTGAAGGAGTAGAGAGAATCGTATGTGTGGAAAATGAATCTATTTGTGTTATATTGACTTATTTATGAACATCTAGGATACTCTTGTGGCACTGTTCGAATGAAGCTTAGTCACCTAAGAGTCAAATAATGCTGTGTAGTTAAAACTGTCCCAAGCAGCTGTTCAGTGTAGTGATGACTACATTTCTGCTGAGAAAACTAGGCTCTAGAAGATGTTGAGCTGTGACTACTTCCAACACTCCTCCTGTACAGCAGATGACTTGGGAATATGCTGTTGCTGGTCTATCCACTGGCAGTGACCAAGGTGGTGTAACTGACCATTCTTTCTTCTGAGGGAAATAATACAAGAAAAATATTTTACCTGAAATTAAGATAGCAGCACATTATATTCTAATAGCTTGATGTAATATTTGACCCGCAAAATCAGTGAAGGAGAACAACTGTTATTATACCAGAGAAAAGAGAGGGTATTTTTTCCCTCTTAGCTCTAGGAATCCAAGGCACTTGGGTGGCCTGATAGCGCATTCATCTCACTATGGGAAACCATTTAGTAAATTGTCACTGAAATGCTCTTAAGGGTCTGCTGAGAGGTCTGCAAGTGTTAATGAGCTTTCCAATGTGTCTGTACCATGCCCAGAGAAGAGCAGCAATACACAGAATTACAGAAAAGTAGGGGATCATTCCTGAAGTAGCTCCCCCACCATAGCCTCCTGGAAAGCCAAAGAACAGTTTCTCTTGCTCATCTACATCATCTAGTTGGCAGTAGTGAGGTTAAATGAGGTTCCCTGTCTCCACTAAGCAGACGGGTATTCCCACTGGAATTCTGCCCAGGTGTTATAGACATTTACCAGCTTTACTGTCTCGCTAAATATGGCTCACCATCAGGGCTAAGTGCAGTTGAGATTCAAAAGCTTGCAGGTTCTTAATATGAATGCCATGCAGTGTGTCCTCTGTAGTGTGTGTGTGTGTGTGTGTGTGTGTGTGTGTGTGTGTGTGTGTGTGTTGTGAAAGAGGAAGAGAGTGCCTCTGTCTTTGTCCATCTGTCTTTACTTTATGTGTTCGTAAGTAAGTGTCTGTCTATAAGGAATAAAGTCTACACCCTGAAAACAGGAAGAATTAGAAGTGGGCTGCTTAAAAAAAAACACTTCTGCATGTTGATATAAAAAAAAAAAAAACCTGGCACAGGTGGAAGGTATGCTATTTCCAGTTTAGCTATATATTCTGAAAATTAAACAACTAAAGATTTTATTAAGTAATATTTTACAATGACAATTCTAAGGTGCATGAATGGACAGTCTCCTAGTAAAATATGCAAAATGAAAAATAGCTCTGTGGTTTAAAATGAAGCAAATAGAATTCTCCAATATTTTTCTAGTGAAGGTATCTAAACAGGCAATAAAAACACTTTCTCCTGCTTCCAAATCTTCATTTTCTTTTGTTAGTTTTCTTGCACTCATGTTGAAGTTGACATTATCTAGGGTATTTCACAAAGCCCTATTCTTAATAGATTTGGTTAATCTTGTAGATTACCCAAAGCACATATTACTTATACACATATAGAAATAGTAATATAATGTGGCTGTGCATTTTCTTTAAACAATTTAAGATATTTCAGAGGAACTAAAAACTACTCCAAGGTACAAGTCCATTCCAGAAAAGTCCATTACTAATTAAAAAGGATATTTTTGGCCGGGTGTTGGTGGCGCACGCCTTTAATCCCAGCACTCGGGAGGCAGAGCCAGGCGGATCTCTGTGAGTTCGAGGCCAGCCTGGGCTACCAAGTGAGCTCCAGGAAAAGGCGCAAAGCTACACAGAGAAACCCTGTCTCGCAAAACCAAAAAAAAAAAAAAAAAAAAGGATATTTTTGAATTTGAAAATTCAATACAATATAATAAAACTTACTCAAGGATTGAAATGTGATATAAAATGCATATGTCAATTGAAAATCAATGTCTAATTTGTAGCTGCTATTATATTTTCTTCCTATAAGATCTTTATGGTCCCTATGAAAAATAAAAAAAAAACTATGATAATATACAATATAGACAAAAAATTAACTTCTATTGGTGTCCCAATCTCAGTCTCATTTCACCATCTGTTATATTTATATTTTATAATTATATATACACACTATATTTACATTTAAGGATTCTTTTAATCTCAGTTTATTTTCAATTTATATTCTAAACACTGTCAAAATTTCAACTTTTAAGAACATTTCGTTAGGGAACTGATACTTTCTGACTTCAAAAGCTGCAATGGTTTAGTGACCCAGGTTCTATAGGTCAGACAAACAAGGATTAGATAGATCAATGTGACACAGGTTCAACAATCTACCCACATAAAGATACACATGAGTTTTCCCAATAGAGCTTTCAGAAAAGTCGAATATATTGCAATGGTGAAAAGTTATTTTCACCAACTGGACGTCCACACGAAAAACAAGTTCACAGACTGAATCCAGCTGCAAACATACCTTTCAATTAATCATTCATTTGCGTGCTGCAACATTTCAAATTTCGACTGTCTTTATCTTCACACAATCCCGTGTTTCTTCTACCTCGAAACAAAACAAAAAATTCTGGGTCTCTGCATATAAACAGTTCTTGCGGCTATCACCATAATCTTACAATGAAAATACTATTACCAAGTGTGAGATAAATGAGATAATACCCAGGACAGTTGAGAATGTACAGAGAATGATGAATATCTGGACAGTAACCACTGCTTACCCTGTATTCAGTAATAGAGTAAAGCACAGGTCTGTGGGTGGAATGACATGTAATATAATAATGTAGCATTTACGGCAGATAGTGAGGTCTTCTCTCGAGGGGCTGAGTCTTGAATTGACTATGCAAAGATGAGTCAAAAGAAAAAAAACAATTTTCAAAGGAATTCCTGGTCATCAATGGTATCATTATTACCAACCTTATCAAAACCAGTGGTTCCAGGGAAGAAATGGATTATCAGCATGTTGAGGTTGGAGCCAAGATCTCTTGCCATGCTGATACTCTCTAAACAATGCTACTTGGGAGTAAACATACACTTCACGAGAAAATAAGAGATTTTAAACATTCTTTGTATTTGGAATTAGAACAACTCTTGGTCAAAGTTATGCATACTTCTCATTCTGCTGCTCATACATGTGTATATAAGCTCTGTTGTGCCTACATGTGTGTTTGTGTTTGTGTGTGTGTGTGTGTGTGTGTGTGTGTGTGTGTGTGTGTGTGTGTGTGCAGGTATACATGGATGTATGCTGGCATACATGTGGATGCCATAGGTTGATGTACTTTTCCTTAGTTGTTTTCTGCCTTATTCAGTGAATGAGTCTGCCTTACTCACTTGAGCCCAGAGCTTGACAGTTTGGCTAGTTCAATTAATCACCTTTCTCTGTGGAATCCTCAGTCTCCAATTTCTGAGCCCTGGGTCACAAGTAGGGTTCTGCTCCTGCCTGTCATGTATTTGAGTGCTGAGGTTAGGAACTCCAGTCCCTACATTTGTGTGGCTAAGCACATTACACACTGAGACATCTCCTCAGGCTTCCATTTTGTTCTAAACATTTGAGTGGCTAGTGGAGTGCACTTATTTCAGTTTTTGTTAATGGTTCTACTGATAAGGACAAGTATATAATCAATTAACTCTGTCTTCTATGACAGCTTTATAGGAACATAAATGAACCACGTTCTTACTTTTCTATTATTTATCTTATATATTACTATAAAGAACTGTACATATTTTGAATTTGGATATGTATAGGCTATATATTACCTTAGTAAGTTCAAGCGAACATAACAAAGTACCTGAGACAGGTTACTACAAGCAACAGAAATATTTCATATAGTTTGGGGCTTGGATCTGAGGCAGGTGACCACTCTGGCAGATTCTAGTAAGCATGCTATGTTCAGTTGCAACAGTCATCTTCTTGTGTGTTCTCAGCTGATGGAGAAGGAAGGTCTCTGGTGCCTAATTTTACAAGAGAAGACATTCTTCTAAATTTTTGAATGCTTCTTGCTCATGACTTCTTTACCTCATAAAAGCATTGCCTCCACATTATATTCCATTATGAATTCTTATTTAATCTACAATATATATTTGATGTCTTTCACTCTTAATAAAGGCAGCATTACCATCTCCTATAAATAAAGTAACTGAAATTATGTTTGTAGGTCAGTAAGTGAGTGATTTATGCCATGGAATGACTGAAGCTATCATCGGTCAGTGATAGCCACTGGAATCAAGATGCACATTTTTAAGCTAGGTGTGGTAGCATGCGCCTTTAATCCCAGCAGTTGGCAGAGGCAGGTGGATCTTTGTGTGTTCAAGGCCAGCCTGATCTATAAAGCAAGTTCCAGAACAACCAGGACAGTTACACAGAGCAGCCCTCTTTTGAAAACCAACAAAACAAAACAAACAAAAATGCATTTAAAAATTTTGGCATTGATATTTTTAAAACTTAAATATACGTTAAATGTTTTACTGGCACATTACATTAAATATTACAAAACCATATAAACTTAGAGAATAAGATAAGCTGATTTGGCTTAGGCTTAACCTACTTACAAGTGTGAATAAGTTGTCTTTTGCAGCTATATTATCATAATAACACAGCAATGGCCTTATGATTGTCTGATATGACAGCATGAACATGGAGATGTAGGCGATCTGAACCTTTCTGGATACTGGAGGAGAGAATTTCTTTCTTATGATTTCCTGTTGTGGCTCCTAGAGGTTGCTGCTCATCTTTGCATTTTGCACATGTCTCACATCTGCAAAAGCCAACAAGGGCATCATTGTATGATCTTCCTGCATTGAGTTCTCCCAAGTACCCATGCAGTGTTGCTGCTCTGACTCTCCAGCCTTCCTCCTCCACTTTTTAAAGTACTTTGTGGTTTCACTAGGGTCCACAGAGAAAAGGAAAAGTAAACTCCCAAATTAAAAGTTTGATTTAAAACGATTCCTGGCAAAGCCTTGATACAGGGGAGGGGCTTGGACTTGCCTCAGCTGAATGTACCAGGCTTTGCTGACTCCCCTGGGAGGCCTGACTTTTCAGAGGAAGGAATGGGGGGGGGGTGAGTTGAGGGAGGAATGCTGGGGGGGGGCAGGGAAGAGAGATGAATCTGTGGTTGGTTTGTAAAATGAAAAAAAAATTTCTTAATAAAGAAAAAATGTAATTTCACATACAATCTTAAATTCCTATTTCCACACAATTTAATATTTTCATATGACCCAAAGAGCAGAAAATGGAAATGTTTCTATGCCATCCTTAAATATCTTCATATATATATATATATATATATATATATATATATATATATATATATATCAAGTCTTTGGGGGTTTAAGAAGCATTATGGCTGTAAATAAGACCATTCCATAACTTTTGAGTATTATTTCAGAGGAATGTGATGGAAAGGACACAGACATATTTGATACCGTCCATCTATCCAAATGAGGCATGTGCCAATCTGATGGAATGTTTATCTCATGTTCATGAGTCCTTCATTATGAAGAGAGATTATCTCACAGGTACTACTCCATTCTTGCACTGTTTCAAAATCGGTCAAGAAAGCAAATACTATTAAATTTCTTCCTTTTTATATAGAGTACATACATATACCATACATACTACCTGTATCAAGCATACTGATATGCAATGTCAATATGAAAAGCACTATGTTTTGTTTTACTTTCTCCTTCTAATACTGATATCTAAGTTTCAGCTTGAAAGGTTAATGATAAAAAAGTCTATTTAAGTCAGAACTTATTCACTTATTTTTTTTTATCCTTTTAAATTAATTAATTAATTTGTTACAATGGCTTTGTATGTTCTAGGCAATGTCTCTACCACTGAGCTGTGTTTCCAATCTTCTTTTCTATATTGGTATATATGTTTTTTTTGGTTGGTTTTGTGTGTGTGTGTGTGTGTGTGTGTGTGTGTGTGTGTGTGTGTGTATGAACATGTGTACACGTGCAAGTGCATGCATACATAGGCAGAGGTCCAGAGCACACGTTGCAGGAGTTGGTACTATTCCTTCCACATTGTGGGTTCTTTATATCCAACTTAGGTTTTCAGGATTGACAGCAAACATCTTTGTCCACTCACTGAACCATCTTGTTGACCTTCATATTTTTTCTTTTCAGATTATAGGCTCATTAAGTTAACCAGGCTGGCCTTGAACTATTTATATTCCTCTTCTCCAGGCATCTTAGTAGCTATTAAAAGCCTGGGCTACCAGACCCGGCTCCTTTTTCTCTGGAACTTCTCTACTACTACTTTCTTTGGTAAATTCATTCTTCATTATGTCAGTTGCGAGACTTCAGTGGGACGGTAGTATTATCTGACAGGGACAGAAGCATGGCCAAAGCGATGCAGTGGTTCACATTAAATGAAGATCTAGAGATGAGGTTTTTGCCTGAATTGTTCTTTAGTGGGCAGCAACTTCTGAGTAGTCTACCTCAAATGAGACAATGACTGTATTTATAGATTAATTGGTAGAAAAGAATATATGTCTTTCTAGTTTGGTATGAATAAAAAAAATACTGGCTTCTGTCAACTACTAGCAATTCATTAGGTTTTCAGTATAATTACTTTTCTAGTTTCCACTTTCAAACTGATAGTTTGGGTAAAATTTCTAGGGTATGTTCAAGTTTAAAATCCATTCCTTCAAATTTTATGTGTCTGCTTATTAAGCAATTTTATGAATGTTGAACTGTTAACCTAGCTTTCATGAATGTATATCTAACATTTGGTTTACAAACTCTTTTGCTTGAAGGACTGCCTTATGGAACTAGAGACTATCTATCATACAATTACACTGTGACATAGTTCATAGATTGGATTTATCTTATCCAATACAGGGAATTAAAAACCACAGTTTTGTGGATATGATACATACTCTTCTTGATTTACCCTATTACTTTCTGCCCATTTCAGAATAATGAAAATGTCTTATGCTCCTTTCCTCTCATTCTGAAGCAAAACTCCATGGTTCAAAACCAAGCCCTTTCTATGTCAGCCATTTTGTTTGGGTCAAGTTCATTAGTTTCTCTGTCCTCTATTTTCTCATATTTAACATTAAGCTATTAGTAGCATTGGTTTCTGTAGAGTTAGATGAGAATTAAGTGTTAACATATGCAAACCACTCAGAATGTTCTCTGGGCAAAGTAAATGTTCAAGTGGTGATGAGCTATTATGATTCAGGAGTCAGGCAGTCTCCAAAGTTGGCTTCCAGACAGAGTGACACTGTATGTTTGCATCACCACCTCCCACTCTTATCTAGTACTTCCTGGAAACATTGGAATACAGTTGGAAACACACTGCAGAGGGCCGACTGGGTGAATTTTCTTTTTCCCTCATAGCTATAGGGACAAAACAATCTGTGCTGCCTTTTGGATCACAAGGTTCCAGATAGTTTACTGTCAAGCTTGAGTCTAATGTCAGTTGATATTTAACGCTCAGATAAGACAACATAATCACCACCTGGCATGTGCTCCCGGCCTGGTGTTGGCATCCCCAAATTCTTATGTGAGATCTGTGAGCAGGCACTATGCCTTAAAAACCTGCTTCCATTATGCATTGTCTTCTTAGGATGCAATAGGAATCCATCCAAAGGGACAAACAGGATATTATTTAACAAGGAGAACATCCAAACCAACCCTCACTACAGTTACAAGGAGAAGCTCCTTTCCTTTAGGGGCTTTGGATCTATTTTACTCTGATCATCTTGGTACAAATAGTTTTGTGTAAGTTGCAACCATTCTAAGAATATAATCAATACTGTGAGTTAGCTATAAATATAGCTATAGTACCTTCAATCATCCTACACAAGACTTTAAGAGTTCATATATCTAATAGAAATCTGCATTTTTCATGATTTTTAGTTTTTCTTTCTAATTCAATCTAAAGGACATATTAATTCCTTCATATTCTTAGGATATTAAGATAACTAGATCTAAGGAATGGTAATTTTTTCTAAGTTTCTTTTAATATTTCCTTATTTGTTCTTAACACTGATGCTAACCTGACTCCGATGATAGATTAATCACATATTCAAGTTACTTCTTCCAAAATGATTTGCTTTATTAAGGACTGAGAGACAAACCACACATTAATTGAAAATTACTTGCCATGTAAATAACTGCAATAAAAAATCTATGCTTCACCCATAATTTCATATTTCTTATATTCTAATGTGAGAATATTGTAAATTAGAGGTGCTTTGAAAATTGGGCAGATGATAACTTATGGCACTATTTTTTGTTTATCTGATGAAATTCAGTATGACACAGCACACCAGTTCTCCATCTTAGCATGTTAAAAATTGCACAACTAGCAGGCCCATCATTGATGTCACCTCTGTTAAGCAATTTGGAGCAACTTAGCCAGAATTTTCATTTTCCTTTGACCTCTACCCATTCTTGTCCTTCCATATTTGTTTTTCCATCATTCTTTTTCATTGTAAAAACTTTGAAAAAAGAATAATGGTGTTTGTGTTATATAGCTCACTTAATACACAGACCATTTTAGGAAGTTCATAATATTTATTAAGTGTCTTTGTACCAATAAAACTGTTAGCCAGTAGCTTATTGATATGCCAATCTTGAAAAAATAAACGTAATAGTCATGGAGAAATATTCTGAGTAAATGTCAGTAGTTGGTTTGCTATAAGATTGTGTATGAACATGATTAACAAGCTTGCTTGAGGATAAGATGCGAAGGATAATGCCAGTGATTTAAGAATCTGGAAGGTAGGCTAAATGATGAATTGGGAGGTATTTATATAAATTGTTCGTGATGTAATAGCCATGAACATTTATGATACTATATGTAGCAAAGTAGCAGAAATTATTTTGTATCTCTTTATGGAATTTTCAAAGGAGATATTACACTCAATGAGCATTGGAATCTTGTTTCTCTTTCATTTTCTATGTGCTATTGAAGATCTACTTATCTTTAATTTATGTATTTTATAAGTCATGTTATCACAGGCACATAGCCTACATATATTTTACAAAGTAAATTCTTTCTCTTTTGTTCAAAAACTTCACTTAACTGTTTTTAAAACTGCTTAAAAAAAGTACAATGCTTCAGGGATGGATATCTACAAGCAGCAACACTAGACATCTAAAGTCAACTTCCTTGTAGATTTTCAACCCTCATTTTTTTTTTTTACTTTAACATAATTTAAGGAGCAAAAGTAGGGCAGCAATGTGGAAGTCTACATCTGTTAAACACTGTTTCTCTTAGCTGGTCACAAACCATCATTCTTCTCCTGTTGATTTTAGTTTTCTTAAAAAAAACTGAACTGCGATCAACCTGGTAGACTCAGTCCAGTGACTAGGTATTTCTTTTTTTTTTTTTTTTTTTTAGTTAGAAAGATTTTTATCGTGGGGTCCATTATACATACCATGTGCATATACAGCGCAATGATCAATGATAAAATGAACCTCTTTGAATATACTACCTGCCCCATGAGTCCCCAGACATAAAACCCAAAGAATTCCTGAGACCGTCAAGGTCACAGGGGTGCTGGCCCCATAACCTTTGGTCTCACAGGTTGATCGCAGTCCTCGGGGGAGGACTTGTCCTGGAAGAGGTGGGAATGGAGGGTAGGCTGGGGGTGAGGGGAGGGGGTGGGAGGGGGGAGAATAGGGGAACCCATGGCTGATATGTAGAACTGAATGGTATTGTAAAATAAAATATATATAAAATAAATATTCTACCAGAAAAAAAAAACAAAAAACTGAACTGACATAAAAATATGCAAAAAGACAAAATTCATAGTTAGTAGTTATTTGTACTAGGCTGTCGGCTCCTGGAAGTGGAAAACAAAGTGACCTGGATGAAACAGCTATTTCAGCCGTGCCTCGTTACAGAGAAGACAGTCTCCTTCCATGTCCAGATCGTTTTAACTGTTCAGATTGATACATGAAGTAGAAATGAGGGTGTATGCTGCTTAATGAGTGGGAAGGGAAAGTTGGGAGGTTGCTTCCTCCCAATTGCCAGCTTTCAGTGAAGCAGTTCTATCTGGTACCACACAGCAGAGCACATGCTAGTGCAGGTGTCTGTTGGCTCCTGGGATCCTACAGTTGGACAGTTCCTAACTACCTTTGACACAAGTCCTCTCTCTCCCTCTGCACACTCTACTTTTTCTGCATTTTATCTTTTCTCCAATATCTGCTTTGCGGCACTGTGTGCGAGTTCGTGGCCCTTCGTGCAATGCAATAAACTTACAGACTAAATTTAATCTACAGACCAAATAGGGCCCCTCATAATTCAGTTGTATAAGGTTATGAGCATTGTGCTTATTATTAAACCTTGAAATTCTGTTCCAGGAATCTTTTATATATGGTAAGTCTATTCTGTCATTAAAAGAGAATAAATATGTCTTTCCTACTAAGTAAAGTAAAATAATGACATCACCCTAAACTTTAGCTTCACGAACACAGCCACAATGCAATCATTATATATTATACGTAAAAAATGTGTTTTAGCCACATTTTCATTTAATATTTTATTTGGTCAGTTAATAGTTAATTTCAAATATATTTATCTATAGTGTTATTAACCATACAAGAGCTATAGGACATCCAAATTTTTTCTCTTAGTATTTTGAACAATTTTGTATTTTCTGACAGAATGAAATTCACAAACGGGGAGTGACGATACCATAATAGGGGGGATATCATACTGCCATGTGATGACCTTCCTACAAGTCTTTGTCTATTTTTATAATTTTCAAATTAAATATTCTAGTCCTCTGGGTTAAGGTCTGATTTAAAATGACATAGTAGATTGTAATAGCTTTCAAATGTTACTATCCTTTGTATTTAATTGACTGATATCTTTATTGAGAACTAAGTTGGGAATAACGATGTAAAACACATCAAAATATTAATGGAAGAGCCAGTGAGGTAGTTTAGTGATAGAGTGCTTGCATAGCAGGTGAGTCCTTAGCTCTAATCTCCAGAATGCAGAGGAAAAAAAGACAAACCAATACAACAAAACAGGACGAGAAGAGAGTGTAGAAGCCCATTGCTTTTTAGGATGATGTTGTCTTTTCCACTCTATTCTGGTCACTCACTGCAGTGTTTAAAGAGAAAGGACACTGCATATACTCAATTATCTTAATAAACAAACTGCAAGTTGTCCCAACTTCAAGTTCAAGATATCTGCTCTAACTCATTATAAGTATGGGAATATCGATCAGTTTGAAGTTGATGAGTTTGGTGACCATCCATGTAACATGAATCTTAAAAGGTGTTATTAAATAAAAAAAACCAAGAGCCAGATACTGGGGTTAAAGCCTGAGAGATCAGAGGAATAGGAAAAGCCAAAGCTGACCTCACCTCACCAACTCTGCAACTTCCAAAGAGACCTACTTCCTGTCTACCCATATTTATATGCCTTTCTCATTTCCTCTCTACACAGCTACACCACTTCCTCTTCCTGCCCAGCTTTGTCACATCCTGTCTGTCTGTACAGATCTCCAGACCTTTATGGTTAATGCTGGGATTTAAGGCGTGTGCAACTACACCTGGCTCTGTTCCCATTGTGGCCTTGAATGCACAGAGATCTAGACAGATCTGTGCCACCCAAGTGATAGGATTAAAGGTGTGAGCTACCACTGCTATGTTTACTATAGTGGCTAGCTTTTTCCTCTTAGCCTCAGATAAACTTTATGGGGGACATAGATAAAATATCACTACATATACACGTCATGGAGTTGGCATGGTGGCATGCGCGTGTAATCCCAGCCCTACGGAGGCTGAAGAAGACTGATCAAGAAATTTCAGTCATTTTAAACCACATAGTTTAACCCTGGGTAAAAAAAAAAATGGCCAGGAAGGTGTTTCTGTAGTAGAGTGTTGTCTTGCAGGTGAAAGATCCAAGATTCCATTCCTAGCATCCCAAGGAAAACACACACCATAAAAACATACCCTAATGATGCATGTAGAGTTGTTTTTATATCCATCTGCCTTACCATTGTCTTGAAGACTGAGTGTGTCTTCATTGGTCTTTAGTTTGGTTATTAATAGATAACATTATGGTGCAGAGTTTCCATGCAACACATCAGAAAACGTATCTACCAGAAGAGGGCAAAGCAGCTCTTTCTCTGGTTCTCATTTGAAGACTCAAGGAATGTCACTGAGAAGTAATGATGCCACCTTCCCCACAGGCCCAAATATATACTAATTATTATCAGGGAGGAGTATGGGATTATGGCATTCATTTATTCACATGTATTTATGTAATCAAATGTGCATGAATGTACATACCAACAAAATTAGTCTTTCTACACAATTAGGAATAAATGACTTGGCTAGAGTTGGACAATGATTGTACCTGACTTAGGAACCACAAAGGCCTCAGTAAGTTGACTTCTGAATCATTTATTAGTTTTAAAAGAAAAAACATCTAAAGTGTCCATTGTTACAGGAAGGAGTTGAAAATATAAATAAATATATCTCTCTGTAATATTTTACTCAATAGTATAATGATTTCAAATATGAAATTAGAAAATTTTTGATCTTCAAAGTGAATAAAATGTGAGTGTATTAAAAATGAAGATACTTCTAAGTACAACTTGTAACTCAATAATTTGAAATCCTCCTGGTAGGTTTTTGCACATAGAATGTTTTTATTAAATGTATTCTGGAAACTCTAGAGTATGTGTAAAAAAAAAATCAAGGAATTATGTCGCAATTTGTTTTAGATCTCTGAATATTCATTACTGAAATTTTTAATCTTTCAAAAATAAGCCAATACCAGGTATCTTTTTGTTCATTTTGTCCTTAACTAAGGAGTGTCCTTGTCTAGTGAAAAACATTGGGCAAGCAGAATAAAAAGTAGTTAATGAGCTAAACAATAAATGTGTATAGCCTGAAGATTCTTGTGTCCTCTGTATAAACCAGACAAGCAGTGAAGTAACTTGCCTTACTTCTCTTTTAATTATTGTTTCCCCCAAAGTTCCTCTTCCAGCTAGTAAGCCATTATGACTGTACAGAGACTACCGTGAAAGGCTTTTAATAATTAATTTGCCTGCCAGCCAAACACGGGAATGGTGAAATGAAAAATGAACATGTCAATGGATGCTGTGCTCTAGATGACATGTGCTTTAGAAAAGGTGTAATGAAAAAAATATAAGCAGGCACTACAGAAGAATATATGCTAACTTTGAACAATGTCACCAAAGTCCTGTGGCAGGGACAAATGGAAGGGGGGAAAGAAAAGGGGAAAGTCAGGGACACAGAGAAGGACTCGAAGGTAGAATTAAATATGGATAAACTATGCTGACAGCATTAATTAAGAGAGAATACAGCTTTGATCATTAAAAGTTGTGAGAAGACTTGCTCAGTGTGTACTAATATTTAATGGACAGTTTTAAATAATCCATTTGGTAACTACTCGTAAGGCCATCCATTCTTCCGGTGAACTGCTGTGACTCAGACCTCTCTGGACAGTTGGACTGTTGAAGTTTAGTTTTTCCAAGTCATGTGAATTGGTTATCTCCTGTGTGCTAAATGATGCTAGTATAAGGTGGGTTGTATTCTCGAACCAGAAGGAAATAACCAGAATAATCATGGTAGTTAAAAGGCCAACATTATGTGGTGACGTGTACTGTTTTGATGCACACATACATTGTATGAAGCTTCAATGAGCACACACTTATTTCCTTAAAGATTTATCATTTCTTTATGGGGAAATTGAAAATTTCTTTTAGCTTTTTGGACTGTGTACAGTTGTTAGACTTATCCTACTGTGCAATAGAACCCCACAACTTTGTAACCCTACTTTAGACCCAACTGGGTACAGATTGGGCATCCTTACCTACCAGTCTTCTTGACTGCTGGTAATCACTATTCTAGTCTCACAGATTTTTTTTTTTGAGGGCTTAACTCTTGAGTACTGCATCTACACCACTCTTGTCCCTCTTCACACCAGCAGATCCAGCACTGCTTATATGTACCTACATCTAGGGCTGACCACTTGGAACTGGCTAGTCCATGTGGAAGCTTGTCCCCAGAGGAAACTGATTCTTTCTCTCTTGACAGTCATTGCCCAGCTGTAGTTCTTCATCAAACCTCAACTTTTGTGAGTTCAACTTTCTTGTTTGAATACCTTATAAAATTCAATATTTACGAATCTCTACCCTTTCTGCCACCACATGTTGGTTAGTTTTGTTTTTGTTTTTAACTTTCCTCTCTATAATGTTCTCATTACTTTCACTGTTGAACTGAACATAAATTGTGTTAACATTTACCACTTAATTGTACATGTCAGTACTTAGCACTGTATGCATATCACTGTGCTCTATTAAACCTCTTAGGATGGGCAGCTGCCCTCCATTTCCACAGGCCTCTTCTCTCTTTGATTATTAGTCATCATATTAGAATCAGGTAATCCAATTTTTTGTTCTTTTCCACTTGTTTAAGTGGGAAAAGGGTATTTTATTGACTTCATATTACCAGATTCAAAAAGAGCAACTGTTACATAATATTGAATAGTTTCTTTAGAACAAGGGACACAGCAAGGAACAAAGACAGGGGGAGTAAGTAACCAGTATCATATAGGCAGATGAGTAGGTTTCCATTCGATTGCTATGTCTTCAGTCCATTCTGTTTCAATTAAACTCATCTGGATGGTCTTAATTCTTTTGTGCACTACACATAATTCTAAAAGCAATTAAGTATAATTCCCTCATGAGTTGGCAGCAATATTATTAAATCATAAAATATTCATGAGCTTCAAGTGTACAAATTTGCATAAAGTCAGTACTTCTGAAAGTGATCCTAAGTTTTCTTGATTTTTCAACCTGGGACAGAGAGAAAATAATAATGAAGAAAACCTGGGACTCCACACTACATGAACACAGCTCACTCCAAGTTTCCTTTATCCTATGTTTTCATTAGATATAGAGATATAAGAAGTCAGAGTGACTGGCATTTACTGGGGGATTTTGCCTCAAAGGGACGAAACTAGCCAGAGTGCAAAAGGTCTCACCTCAGAGAAAGCCATTATGATAGGTCATTACTCTCAGGCACTGGGAGCTATAGGCAAGGAAGTCATCTATTATGATTGCTTCATTATTTCCTCCTATGCTTGTCTTCTTTTTTCCTTTTCTACTATGAAGAAAATTACCATTGTTTTCTATGCTGTGCATTTGTATAATGCCAGCAACTAAAATGCAGCTTTTGGTAATACTGGATTTCATTTTGTAAAGCTAAGGCTTCCTTTTGAAGGGATACAAGTGAGTAATTTAAGATTTAATGTGCCATTTAAAAATGAGGAAACACAGTATTGATTCCATTATATAATTTGAATAGAAAAATACTGTATTCTAGAATACCAGTAATAGAAAAAGTTGAATAATATAAAGTTAGCATTCATATTTGAACTTTTATACTATATAAATACAGAAAATAATAAAACAATGTTATTAATATTGTATATAAAATTATGTCCTTCAAATTAAATGAATTAGATTTATATGTATATACAGTATATATATATACATATATAGATAATATATGCATTATCTATATATAGAGAATATATTATACATGTATAAAGATACAGCAGTCTCCTTTTATACAGTTTTATAAAATATTTCAAACATGTTTATAATCAAGATGGGGCTGCCTAAATCATTAGTACAACTCAGGTTAGCAGGAAATCTCTCTTCTTAGACATAGATTAGATGGTGACCTATGGGGGAGGGAAAGCAGTGAACTTTTTCTGAATTCTTCTCAGTTTAAGAGAGCTACTTTGTGACTACGGCCTTCAGATTTCACTGTTCTTTACACCACCATATCATTATGTGGAGGATGATTTTTTTTTTGTGGCCAAAATGAATTATTTAAAGCAATTTTCTCTCCAGATTTTGAATCATGTCCAATTAAGTTAATGCCTAAAGCAACAGTGATCTTAGAAAACAGAAGGCTTATTTGTTACTTTTACAGTGCTTTAGCAATATAACAAGACAGATTTAGCAATATAACAAGACACGCATGTGAGAAGCAATGACGAAAGCGAACAATCTATCATCCTTTTGGAAATGTCACCCAGTGATGTAAACCAGGTATCATTATGCACACAGCTACTTTCCATAAAGAAAATCATTTGTGTCTGTTAGAGTCTTTTGTGACTGGCTAAGGCCATATATAGAGACAACTCTGGTCAATACTAGGAAAATGTGGCTGGTTCACATCGGTTTCTGTAGATTAAAATAATCGTAATAAATTGTATATAAATCCTGTGACAGAACAGCAGAGGATGTAGCAGACATTTCTAGATATCAAAGCAGAAAATAGGATGCTGTATCATACCTCATGTGCTTATTGGTCAGTGTCATTGGACAGGCCCTTACATATGATAGCTTCATTATAATTTACCTTTTCATTGTCTTTTCTCTGACACCTCCTTCCCACAATGGATTTCAGTTCAATATAATTTGACTATAATGCTCTGAAGAGTCTCTTGACAAGATAATTACTCTGGGCTATTGTATGAATTTTTTTTTATTCAGCCAGAGAGAAAGCAAATAAGCTCTTCACATATATGAAAGTACATCTCCAGTGTGCTACAGAATCCTCTTTTTTACTTTTCTCCTGCTGTCTCCCCCTTCCTTCTCCTCTGATACAGATTAATAACAGATGTAACTCCGGCTGCCACCTGTCCCCTGCTTACTTGAGATGTTTCTTTTTATCATAGCACTTTCCTTGCAGCTGACAATTATGCAAAGCATATTTTAATATCAGATTGACAGTGGGATACCATCCTTTGCAAAGAGTAAGACTGTTTTCCCGTACCAAATGAAACTAGCACAAAGGGATGTATAACCAGACTAAAATTCATTCTTATTTTAAGGGTCAAACCATAAAATACTGCAGGATAGAATTCTATCCAGATTTATGGTAAGTATAATCTCCTCTTTTTCAAGTTCTAGCTTTAAACGGTCCATAACATTGTTTACATATTTTGTTTTATTCAGATTAATGAACCTTTTGTTATTTTCTCATTGAGAAGGCAAACATTTCATAGTGTTACCCTTGGAATGAAAAAAAAATGCTTTTAAGAGTGATTTTTTAGAAATATTTATATGTGCATGAATGTGCCTATTTTTATGAATTCATGTGCTCTACATGCATACTGATGTCCAAGAAGCAAGAAGAGGGTGTCAGATTCTCTAAAACTGGAATTACAGCTGGTTGTAAGCTACCTGATGTGGGTTCTGGGAACCAAAACTAGTCCTCTGCAAGATCAGTAAGTGCTCTTAACTGCTGAGACACCTCTCTAGCCCCTTTAACTGTGACTCAAATTAGAGGAGTTTTCTATATGTATTAAGATTTTTTTTTTTTACTTTTTATTTTTTGGTTTTTTGAGACAGGGTTTCTCTGTGTAGCTTTGTGACTTTCCTGGATCTCGCTCTGTAGACCAGGCTGGCCTTGAACTCACAAAGATCCACCTGCCTCTGCCTCCCGAGTGCTGGGATTAAAGGCGTGCGCCACCTTTTATTTTACATCAAAGTGGACAATAGAAATGTGCCAACTCTTCCTTTAGAATTTTTTTAAATCACATTTACTTTGACAATTCTCACTTTCTTAATATTCTAAGCTACAGGATTTTTAAGGGATTATCTTTGTGGGTGCTATTTTAACAAATATTCATTCACGGCTTCCCACTCTATTGTAAACATGTGTTAATATGTGTAATTTTTTTTACCCTATTTTAGGCAAACAGCATTAACCAAGATCTCTTTTCTAAGACCTGCCTACTGATAGATATCAGTGAAAATAAAAGTAAATTTTTGTGGATTAAAATGCGACATACAGAGAAAGGATTGAAAAATGTGTGAGGACAGTATAATTTTGGTGTTAAACTCCAAGAGTTAGTCTTAGCTTCCACTTTTGAAAGACATGATCTCCAAGAACACACATCAGATGGCAGGAACATCTTTGGAGATCCCTCAGTCATCTGTACATCTAGTTTTCTAGTTGATCAATTGCAAGACTAACAGGCTACAAATCTGTTGGACTTCTCGGTTTGATAATCCCCTATGAATTATCAAATTATCATTTCATACTTTTTCAGGAAAGTGCTAGATATACTCTGTAGTTACAGTTTTATTATGAAAGACAGAAACCAGGCCAAATCTATGTGAAATGGGGCAAGGACTTTGTGACTCTCCTAGTTTTAAGATTTCCTACGAAATAAATTTGAAATAATTGAACACATAGGAATAACTGTGACCAGAGTTCCTAATTTTTTAGATAGATATGTGTGTGTGTGTGTGTGTGTGTGTGTGTGTGTGTGTGTGTGTGTGTGTAAGTAATTTATGTTGAAAAGGAATAAAATTTAAAAAGTGAACTTTTGCAACATAAAATCTCAGTGAAATGTTCAAAGGGACTGGTAATAGAATGATAAGATGGTATATTTTCTATTTGAAAAATATTGAAGAAAAGGTTTTCTGAGTAGAGACTAAAAGTGAGAAACTTGGACTGAAAGAAATCCAAATTTGGATGTGAAAAACTCAGATAACCTGAATGCTTCAGAAATGAATTTGAGTTTGGCAGATGCCGTAGAACTTTACAAGAGGTTTTTTTCCCCTGACAATTAAACACTTATGTCTGAGAAAATTCAACAGAAGGTCCATGTTTTGGCAGGCACCACACACTAAGTAGACACTGGGCATAGAAATGGGAATTCACACCATATAAAAACAATGTGAAGCCACGGGAGCTGACAGCTGACACCATCGTCTCAGTTTTTTTTCTACAAAATTTGGAGAAAATAAATTTGTACTGTGGTATCTGTTATGACACCAGAACGAAGTAGTACAATACATCTGGGATTGTGTGTCCTGCCCTAGCATTTGACTCTCACTGAGGACAGTCAATGATTGAAGGAAAGATGCATGTTCCCCCAGAGTAGATAGTAGTACTCTGTGACACTCTTCATAAAAATAACACCTCTCTCCAGTCACCTTATTTAAGTGTAGTTTCCCATTGTTGTTGAAGAGATTCCCAGAATGTGGAACTAAGACACTTGCATTCCCTTTGAAGGATCTGTCCTTTACCAGAGAAGATAAGTCTTGAGAATACCCCTTATATCTCCTGATTCACTGTCTTCAACCTTGAAGGAATGAGTATAATGAGCTTGCCTAATTTGGTGTGGTATTGTTTGAATTCCTTCACTTAGTGATTTGAAGATTCTCATTCCACCAGGGATCTTAATACTCTGCCATCATTTGTGAGTGTCTTTTTGCTATTAAGATTAGTTGCCTAGCCAGTTGGTGGTGGAATAAAGCCTTCAAGCCTAGCATCCAGGAGGCAGAGGCAGGAGGATCTCTGTGAGTTTGAGGCCAGCCTGATCTACAGAGCAAGTTCCAAGACAGCCAGGGCTACACAGAGAAATGCTGTGTCAAAATAAACAAAACTAACAAGACAAAACAAAAAAGAATAGCTGCATGCCTAGTATCTTTCATTTCTTTACATATGTATGCCACGTACAATACACTTATCATTATATTGATCTGAAAGCCTGTTGTTTTTCGACATAATTGTACTGTAGTAATTCTCGTGGTAAATTTACAAAAACAGATTTGTAGTTATGACCCTTCTAAGATGTCTTGTGTGATAAACGTTAATTTTGAGCAGAAAGAGAAATACAGCCTGTTTCTAGGCTTATCAAATCCTGCTAAGATCTTTGTAAACCTACAACTTTAACTCTTCCTTTAAAGGAAAGCTAATAAAGTAAAACTATTGTCAACATGACATTTCTAAGACAAATTAAATGTGATGGTGATACATTTATCTTAGATGTCTTCTTAGATATCTTCTCTGTTTATTAAAAGGGGAATTCCAGCACTTTACTTGACTATAAAGAAATACTAAATCACTAGTACATGCTAGTTGTAGTCAAACAAAGGACACTCCTTAGTTCCAAAGTTGCTGGATGTTATTACATTGCAAAATAGCACAACGAGCAAGTTGGAAACAATGCTAAATTTGTTGGTGCTGGTATAATGTGAGCTCAGTGCTGACTGTTTATGACATGTTTTATTTTAATTAATTATTTATTAGTTTGCACATTTATTTTGTTTAACTCTATGATATCAACAATAACTGCTTAAGAATTCACAGTTTGGGAGATAGGGAATACTGCTCAGACATTAGAGAGGTAACATATTGTGGCTAAAATTAATTTTTGGGAGAAATTGTGATATATTTCACTAGAGATTAGATATAGACATATATTTTTCATAGCTGAGGCTTAAATGCAAAATTTTAGTAAAAATCTACTTTTGTTAACCACTTTCAGGGTCATACACTTCCCTCACAAATGCCAGGTAATCACAATGTATAAATAAAATCCTGGGAAGAGTATCTAAGTGGACAAATTATTGTCTACAATGTACATATTTTTAATTAATTATGATTTCTAAATTATATTATAAAAGTAAGCACTTTGAGAATCTTAATCAATTACCATTTTCTATGCACAAATAATAAATGAAATTGCTTAAAAATAATGGCTAGCATTTATATGTTATATACAATTAAAAAGTAAACATTCATTGAAAAATTATCACTGTTTCAAATTATTATTTATTATTATGACTCCTTTACTGCATTTATTAGAGTCATTATCTACAGTTAATAAATTATATGATGTTTACAACACTAATAATTTAAAGGAAAAAGTATTGCATCTGAGAAGAATGTGATACACAAACATTTTTGGCAAGAAAATGTCCTTGCCGGGCGGTGGTGGCGCATGCCTTTAATCCCAGCACTCGGGAGTCAGAGGCAGGCGGATCTTTGTGAGTTCGAGGACAGCCTGGGCTACCAAGTGAGTTCCAGGAAAGGCGCAAAGCTACACAGAGAAACCCTGTCTCGAAAAACCAAAAAAAAAAAAAAAAAGAAAATGTCCTTATTGTGATGCTGACTATATTGCAACTATAAATGCCTTTTGTAAAGTGGTTTATCTTTTTTTAAAAACTCTTATTTGGTTTTTAAAAATTTCTTACAATAAATTTGAATCGTATTTAAAACTCAATTTTGCCCATATCTACTACACTTCACTACCTACTCAACTTCTTGTTTTCAATTTAAGACCAAATTTTGAGGCACAGATATTCTTGGTTATGTGGTCCTCCACTGGAACATGGTTGTCTAACTAGGGACTACACTCTTAGAGAAAACTATCTCTCCCTCTCCAAGCAGTAAACAATTGCCAACAGCTCCATACCTAGGAGTAGAATCGTGTGACCAATTCTCTTCTCCATACTGATATTTTGTCTGACTTTGTTTTGTACCAATTTTCCAACTACTGTGAGTTCATGTGTGCAGCTTCAAAGGTGTATTCAGAATACAGTTTTTTTTTTTTTATCACCCATTGCTTTTGGCTCTTACACTCTTTCTGTCTCCATCTTCCATAACAGTCTCTGAGCCTTGGGAGGGAGGGTGTGGTGTATATGGTCCTTTTAGAGCTGGCATTCTGTAATTTCTTGCTTGAGGGCTGAAAGATGCTTTGATCTATGGGCATAACAATAATTCATGAGGAGATGGTGTAGTATTATATCCCTTTAGCAGAATACAGTAGTAGGTTTCTCTATTAGGCCCTATGAAAAGTCTAGTCAGAGTCCATCTCATTAATGATGCCAAGAACGAATTTCACACTGTGGAACAGGACTTAAATTGGATCAGAAAGTGGTTGGTTACTTCCATGATGTTTTTGCCACTATACTAGTGGGTATGCCTTGTCTAACTAGTCACTTTTGTAGCTAGAGATTCATAGCTGGGAATGATTGATGATTGGATTTCTCTTTTATCTTTTTTTTAAAGATGGAAGTAATGTTTATCCTAGTTCACTCTTTTACTGCTTTTTGATTCTACGTGATTGCTTGAAGATATTCTTTTCTTGATGACGTTTAGAGGGCTTTTGATATCTTAGGCTATGATTTTTTCTTTTCACCTCTTCTTTTCCCTCTATTTCTCTTCACACACATACACATAGAACAACAACAAAAATTATGGTAGACTTTTATTAAATCTCTCTGTTGTTTCACTTACTTATGCACTTGATGTGAAGTTAGGTGTATAAGAGAATATATATGAGAATAGCTTTTCAGGTAGCCTGACTGGTGATGTGAGTAGCAGTCCAGTCATCCTTGTTCCACATCTAGCATCTTCCTATGAGTGAGTACATACCATATTTGTCTTTTTGAGTCTGGGTTACCTCACTCAGGATAATTTTTTTCTAGATCCATCCATTTGCCTGCAAACCGTATGATGTCATTGTTTTTCTCTGCTGAGTAGTATTCCGTTGTGTATATGTGCCACAATTTATTAATCCATTCTTCAGTTGAAGGGCATCTAGGTTGTTTCCAGGTTTTGGCTATGAGAATAGCATAAAATTTTCTCTTTGTTCATTATCCATTAGTAGTGTATCTGCTATTGCCTTCTTTCTCTTCTTTATAAAAGCCAGTGTGGAAGCTGGTCAGACAATTGTAACAGTCATATATCACAAAATATGAAGTGATTTTTTTTCTCTCCAAAAATACAGGCTACTGAAGTAGAGAACTCTTATAAAAGCTTGGATGTGGTGTCAGAGTTTTACTTAAGAATGGGGATAATGACTTGTCATTCAGTGAATTATTAAGATTTGTATGCTTAGAATGATGTAATTTGGTTTTCTGTGCATGACTTTCAAAAATAATATGATCCCTTTTCTCTACTTTTAACCAATGCCTCGTCCATAGAAATGGAAATTAGCTGCAGCTGTGATTTTATGAATGGTTTCCTAGAAACTACATTGAAGTAAATTTCAATTCACAAATGAGTTTTATATTTCTCTTTTAAGCAAGTGCAGATGGGAGATTCGTGAATGTTCATTGTAGCTGTCCAAATGCATTAACGACAGTTTTTGAAGATGATGGTCACATTTTTTTTCAAGTTCAAGGTCACATTTAAGTAAGTACCACATTTACAAAATGAACAAATATACATATTTTAGTAATAGAAATCTTAGTAATCAGCTATCAAAAGGAGGAAGCCATTCATAACACATTAAAACCTATTTTTAAAGAATAATTCAAAGGTTCCTTGCTGTTTTTATTTACTCACAGGCTTGGAACACCCTTATCATCTTTTACTGCAGATGGCCATAGTTTATTTATTTTGAAAAATCTGGTTTTATAAAACTCACTTATAGAAAGTACTGATTGAGTTCTTCTTTCTATAGACATGACATTCATAGCAGTCTCAGTGAAAACATTAAGATCATTCAGAAAACATTTTTGTTTTTAATTCATTAAAGTTACAGCAGATTCTAGTTACCAAATATACAATATGTATGAAGTGTGTTTTTGTGTGTTCATCAGCATGTGAGTATGCTTGTGTGTGTGTGTGTACACATGTGTGCATGTTGAAGCCATAGTTCAATGTCCAGTGTCTATCTTAATCCTCTTTACTTTCTCTTTGAGGCAGAGTCTCACTGAGTTTCACTAAGTTCCTTTCTAGACTACGTCAACAGCAAGCCCCAGAGATCCCCACATTTCTGCTTCCACCCTTCCTTCCTTCCCTCCCTCCCTCCCTCTCTCCCTTCCTGTCTCTCTCTCTCTCTGTGTCTTTTTTCTTCCTTTCTTCCTTTCTTCCTTCCTTCCTTCCTTCCTTCCTTCCTTCCTTCCTTTCTTTCTCTCTCTTCCCTTCCTTCCTTCCTTCCTTCCTTCCTTCCTTCCTTCCTTCCTTCCTTCCTTCCTCCCTTCCTTCCTTCCTCTCTCTCTTTTTTCTTTTCTTTTTTAATTTGGTGAATTTGAGACAGTGTCTCTTTATATGGGTCTGGCTGTCCTGGAATTCACTATGTAGACTAGGCTGGGCTCAAACACAGAGATCCATCTGCCTCTGCCTCATGAATGCTGTGATTAAAAGTGTGTGCTGCTATGCCTGACTACACAATTGGCTTTCTCATATGAGCACTAGGAACTGACCTCTGGGTCTCATACTTGTATGGTAGGCACTCTTCTGTTCAAGTCATCTTCCCAGTCCCAAATATATAATTTTGTGTGTCTGGAGAAAGCCATGATAATAAATCCTTATGATACTAAGATGTTTAGGTATATAATATTTGATTTTCCCTGACAAAAATTACATTCTTGTCTGTTGAAGAATTACATTAGATACATCATAATTTTGTGGCAAGATAAGAAAGATGATTTACAACATATTTAGTAAAGGACATTGGATTGAAATAACAGTAGTAACCCCATTAAGAGTATTTATTTAGAGTGAAAAAAATTTATACTAGAAAAAGTTTTCTCAGATCAACTAATCATAAAATTTTATGTATTTTTAGATAAGGCCATATTTATCAGATTTGCAGATTAAACATATCCTTTAAACATTAAATATGTTTTACCATAAGAATCTGGTTTTCAATTTTGCATCACTGAAGAATTATCTATCCAACCAAATGGGATATATTTCAATAAACATTGATTTATGTTCTGTATGTGGATTCAAACCAGTAATAAACCTGAACAAAAATAAAATAAATAGAGATAAGCGTTAACTCATATGCAGATCAACAAGCAGAAAATTATTTATCGATTTCCAGAATTATGTGAATATGTGGATGACTAATTTTGTTTTTTTTTTAAAAAAAATACTACTTAAATAGTTGCATATTCTCTTTGCTATCTATCATTGGTTAATTTTTCTTCATTTATAGCAATACCATATGAAAAATTATAAATTCACTTTCTCAAGTGGACACTTTTACCTTTCTAACAGTCTCTGGTCTTTTTTTTTCTTTTTCTTTTTTGGTTTTTCGAGACAGGGTTTCTCTGTGTAGCTTTGCACTTTTCTTGGATCTTGCTCTGTAGACCAGGCTGGCCTCGAACTCACAAAGATCCGCATGCCTCTGCCTCCCAAGTGCTGGGCTTTTGTTTTTTTTCAAATGCAGTATAGAAACTTACAAACAAACCTGAACTTCCCACAATTAGAGTCCGATGTGTTTAGAGTCTAATGTGTTCTATTGGACTAGGTAGAAAGACATAATATAGATTTCTCAGGTAGGTATCACACTGTTCTAACGACTTTGTTTTTCTAACGATTTTGTTTTTCACATTAATGTAGCTTCTTAATGTACTATTGTGGAGAATGACAAAGAAAGAACACCCCAGAAGAAACATACAGAACAGGACCAGAAGATAGGAGACAAGAGAAAGGCAGAAAAGGGAGAAAAATAATCAATTGGAAATATATGCAAAGGGAAACTTGTCGGTAGTTTTTGCTCAAAATGAGGAATATTTTAATAAAATAATCTAGTCTTTAAAATATGACCCATTTTAAGTGTAGTGAACTGCCTGTTACAGGATAATTTTTAAAGCAGCATGCTATGACTGAAATAGAGTGAAAATCCCCTTTGGCTGCAGAAACCAGGGGTTTTTTTTATAAGCATTCTTGAATACTGATAAGATAAAGGCTTTACAAATTAGCAAATCAAAGTAGGAGTTGAAAATAAAATATACAGAGAGAAAGAAGGCCAGAAGAGAAAGAGAAAGAGGAGACAGAATATTACAGCCCAAACTTGATGAAAATTGATACTAGCACTACAAAAGGAGTGAGAAGGTCTAAGATGGAAAATGGAGTACAGTTTGAGAAGCCTTCCGTTCATTTATGAAGTATAAGAATATGTAAAGAAACTCAATGAGGTGTGCCTCACAATAGAATTTCAGGATGGTATTGATTTTATATATTAAAGTAAATAGGCAGAGAAGGCATTAGAAAGTTTACAACATGTAAATATCAAGGTGAAAATGTTTTTTTTAACTCCCGGTTTGGAATAGAGATAAAAATTGCTTATGTTGTTATAAAAAAGAACTTAGAAAAAACTGCTTTTATTATATAACAGTAGTAGGCCAATTGGAGACTGAGTTTATGTTGGGGACATGAGGAGAATAGAAAGTGGCAAAGGAGGAACTGGCTGAGCATGAAGAATGCTGTTCATTTTACTATTTGTATATTCATAGATTTATTGGGTTTTGAGATTGTACTGGAAACCTTTATGGAAAAAAGTCTATCATATAAATATTCCACAACAGTGAAAAGTATAGAGAATCACAGACATAGAGATTTACAAATCTCTACTATGGGAGTGAGAAGCCAACTTGGCAAAAACATCATCATAAAATCAGAGACAATTCCATGTGTAATGGAAATTGAAAGCTCTCACACACTGTCTGTCTGTCTGTCCATCCATCTGTCTGTTTATCATCTATCTTATCTATATCTGTCATCAATCTGTCTATCTATCTATCTATCTATCTATCTATCTATCTATCTATCTATCATGAATCTTTCTTTCTATCTGTTATTTATATGTTTGTATATGTGTAAACTTCAGATGTACAAGAGATACATTCCATGTGCAAACAGGAAGTCCAGTAGCACTGTTATATTGATGAAAATAGGGAAGTATTTTATGGAATTGATTGTCAATATGGTCACATATTATAATAATTAACAAGTTAGAGGATTGGCCAAATTCAACATTTCTGCATGAGTAAGGGAAGGGCTAATAAGATCCAAACCCTAGCTGAGGAGCTCTTGCTAGCTTCTGTGAAGAGAGAGATCATTTTCTTCAGGGCTATTTCCCCAAGTATAACTATGCTCCAGTGGATGGCATTGCATCCTTGCACAACACATGTGGAGCACTAATTGGAATGCATGGGTTATTTAAAAAAAAAATAAAGATGTGTGGAGGCGAGAGGTGCAGGGGTAGTAGGATGTGGGGAATGATAAGTGGATTTGTGCATAGTATTGATTTATATGTGTATGACATTCTCAAATAATAAATTTAAAATATAAGTAAATGAAAAATAAGCACGAAATAAACAACAATAATAAAGTACTTAAGAATAAAACTAAAAACATATTCAGAAGATGCTACCTACCTTGCAAGAAGAAGATGACAGATGGATTTCAAAATTAGAAAATAAAATAGACCTGTAACTGTAGACACTTAGGTTTCTGTTGCAAAACAATATATGGATTTATGAAGATTCTAGAAAAGACTGGATTTTTCTAAGTTGTCTTTCTAAGGAGTGTTAATTTACTATGACCTTTGCACTTTTTATTTTATAATATATAATTGTATTATTTTCTATTTAGCAATAAGATGTATTCTAAAAATATATTTTGTTTGTCTATAATATAGATAGATCTGCCACACTTCATTTCTCATAATGCTATAATATTCCAGACTCTAACAAGAATTTAAGTATTTGATCTTTGTGCTGAAGCATTTCAAATTATGGATTAATAGGAAGTGAGAGTATAACATATAAGAACATATCTACAAAACTATCTTTTTAAAAATATCAGACTGCATCTCTTTTAATGTTATACTGTATCTATTTTTAGCTTAACATACTCATTTTCTTCTACACACTTCATGTATTAGTCATATAAAAGTGAATAAAATGATGTAGACGTGCTGAAGAGGACAGAATAGAGACCATGAGAACACAAACCTACACAAAGAATTATAGGCAGCTAAGGAATGCTGCAAGTGAGAGAGAGAGTCTTCTCAAGGGAAGAGCACACATATTTGTTGACCAAAATCAAATGGTCAGCCCAGAAAACGTATGCACATAAGTAACATTATTAAGACTGAGTAGGTAGTGTTTACATATTTAGGGATGTCTATGTATACATATATCCATGTAACAACAATTAATGAAAAAAGATCATGAATTCTGAAAAGTGAAAAAAGGGATATATCTAAGGGTTTGGAGGGAGGAAAGGAAGAGGAAATGTAGTTATATTATAATTTTTTGCTTTGCTGTAATAGAACCTAAATTTAAGAATATTAGGAATATATCATAACATAATTTTAAGAATATAACATAGATATCATGGAATATGCTAGTTAGCAATGTTGAGAACCATAATCTAATGAACATGAGATTATATTTGACTTTCATTAAATCTGTACTGTACTTTAAGCTCAGAAGACCAAAAGAAGAATCTATGTATATTCTCTTTGATATGTTCTTATTTGACTAAGCATATTCTATAAGCAGATCATTTGTCTGTCTCTGCTGTCTGTCTATCTATGAAGAACACATCTCTCCAACTGATGCCACTCTTACTCCACTTGGCATATTCAGTGTATTTTAAATGATGTTGAATATATCAGTGTAATAGTGCCTCCTGATTATCTCAAAACAGTGGTGACCCAAATATAACCCCGGGTGATGCACAGCTGAGCTGATCAGAGCACATTCAGTCCTTTAGCAGAACTGCTACCAGTCAACTTTTAGTCACCATGAGAGTGTTCATCAAAGTAACACATAAGAGAAAAAGATGGAAAGTGATGCAAGCAACTTGTAATCTGAAAGTCATTGACTTTTTTCAATCACATTAAAATGATACTGACAGATATTCTCAGAAATAAAATATGACTCAATGATATAAAACAAAATAAACCTCAGAGTTGGGGCATGCAACAATGTCAAATATCAGGATGTGATAAAATAACTCTACCCTTGTCCAAAGAAGAAAGGCAGAACATTAATCAACCTAATGCAAAATTAATTACCAAAATGAGTTTTAGGCATTAGAATGTTGTAAAGCAGATAATATATATTTTACTGTATGACAATCCATTATTTTGACATTGCATTTTTTAACATCAAGCTTTGTGTGACTAAGTAAAAATAAAAAAGTGAAGGTAGTTTGAAATACTATGACTTAAATTTAAGTACCCATTAAAAAAATAAAAGCAATGTTTTTCATTAAAATTATTATTTACAGTCAGTTTTAGTTATCTGGATAGTGTTTTACTTTTCATAATTTTCTGTCTATAAATACAGTGTGCTGTAGTATGCAACCCATTTTACATTCAGTCATGGCAACTTAAAATATAGGGCTTTAGATTTAGAAAAGTAACTTGGTGGATAAGATTGCTTATTGCCCTTTCCAGAGGATCTAGGAGCCTTGTAACTCTAATTCTAGTTCCAGGGGAATCTACTGTCTCTGGCCTGGCCGCTGCTGACACCTGGGCTCATGATCATGTACCTGCACTGTTTGAAACCTGGGACTTATACAGGGACGCTTGGCTCAGTCTGGGAGGAGGGGACTGGACTGAGTCTATCAGGTCGATCTCAGTCCTCGGGGGTGGCCTTGATCTGGAGGTGGTGGGAATGGGGGGGGGCTGGGAAGAAGGGGAGGGGGGCAGGAAGGGGGAAAACATGGAAATCTGTGGTTGTTATGTAGAACTGAATAGTATTGTAAAATAAAATAAAAAAAAAGAAAAAAGATTCAACTGTAAAAAAAATTAAGAATAAATCTAAAATTGTAAGTTTTAAGTTATTTAAATTATAGTTATTGATTTTTCTGTATCTAGCTTTATATTGTTATACCTGATGTTAGCTTTCCCTTATCCCTTAGCCACATACTATTAATTTCTTTCTCAAGAAAAAGAAACAATACAGCAGTAAACCACAATGTTCTCATACATACGTGTACTTAAAGAAAATGTTTGAAAAATGTGAAATTAAATTTTTCACTGTCATCTGATTTTTCAATCCTGTTGGATATTCTAGGAACTTTTTAACTACTGAGATGTCAGACTAAAAGAAAATGCTAATGCAGTGAGGAACAATGACAAGCTATTCAAAATTCAAGGAAGGCACATAGTTTTTTAACTTGCCCAGGTCCTAACAGGCATTTGCGGGGAGAGATGACTCAGTGGATTTTGAGCTAACTGGGTTGGACTCTGCCTACAGAGCAGGGCTGCCTCTGGGATTTCTCCTTTTGTGCCAGGAGCCCAGAAGACTCTGGTGGACACATGTTGAGTACTGCTCAGGGCAGCTGGAGAGGAACGTTGCAGAGACACACTTGTGGTTCATGGATCTGGAGATGGGAGGGAGTCTATGATCAAGAATTCACAGCATTTGTACACAATTAGGATAGCACATAAGGGAACCTTATCAGCACAATATATCGTTGCCATCATTAATTTCTACAGACACTATTCGAGAGCCAGCATTTTGTACCATTCTATGTAGAGCACTGATCACAAATACTTTTGCTCAGCTTGAAACAGAATCATATTTTTGGGCCTTATACTCTTAGATTAGCATTTATATACAGAAAGAATCCTGATGAAAATGTCATGATAAACATTAAATAGTTTAACAAAGTTTTGACAATTTCCTCAGTTTTATTCGTATTTATCTATTGCCTGTGGGTTTCAATTATGTTTTATTACAGTGAAGAGTGGCCAATAGTTAAAAATCATTTTATCATCTTGAGTTATAGGAACACATTTAAATTCTTTCTAAATTTTAAGATCACAGGACCACATACCCACTAAAATTAAAAGAAAAACAGAGAGTAAAAAAAATTTTTTTCATGTAAAACACACTGGACCTGTGATGATTAGTTTTGGTTTACCAACTTGGCCCTTGAGAAGTGTCTGTCCAGTTAGCAGTTCTCACTTCTATATGTGGTTTTGAAGATGAAGTTAATCTAGAGTAGATTAACTAATTGGGGGAGACCACCACAAGTTGGTGGCCTAAACAGAACAGAAAAAAAAACCATGAGGTGTGAAAAAGAAAAAGTCCAGTTTCACAAGAATATCCTCTCTGTCTACTGCCCATCCTCACAGTTATGGCTTCTCTTCTTGTCCATCCTCACAGATGTGCCTTCTCTTCTTGTCCATCCTCACAGGTGTGCCTTCTCCGTTTACTGCTCATCCTCACAGACATGACCTCTCTTTTACTGACTGCCCTCCCTGAGCTTCTTAGCTCTACCCTGCTCCCTCTCATGATGGAATAAATCCTATAAAACTGAGCCAAAAGAAATCATTTCTATTGTAAATTGTTTCTCAGGTCTTGTCATTATAATTAAATATGATAAAATTATTATAGGATTTTCAGATCAAAGCTCTCCCGGCCTTAATCAGAGGAGCTTGTCTTTGCAGTGAATGATGGTGAATTCAGTGACTCCTTGTTGCACACTATGTTGAGAATAAATGAGAGATGAGTACTCAGTCATAAATAAGAAATCTAGATCACCCGTTCTAAGGTCCAGGGAGTACTGCAAAAATGGAAGTGGGAAGAAGATAAAAGTCAAGAAACAGGGAGAAGTGTTAGGAAATGCCAACTTCTAGACCAGACACGGCCTTTGTAATCATGAACTCACAGCAGCTGCAGATGTCTGCATTGAGTCTGCACAAAAAGAGACCTTTTAGCAATCAGGCATGGAGTTAGGAAGGGCCGGGGGAGAGGAGCTACCCAACACCGATGAACGATTTGCTGCTGATAAATTCTGAGGGCAAGAGGTCATTAATTCAGCTGTATAGCCACTGGTGACCTCATCAGACTTCAGGGTTTGGTTTTAATTGAATAGTCACACCGACGGCTCTGGTTAAACTAAACTGGTCACAGAACAATCCAAGAAAAGGATTTGTGTGGGATGTAAAGTTGGGCAATGTGGAGGTTTGATAGGGATGGAAGGAAATGAGAGAGAGTGAGGTAAGAGGGTACTGCGTATGTATGTATAATTATGTATGAAAATTTCAGAGAACAAAGAACAAATAAAATTCACAAAAATAAAAGTACAGCTAACCACCATATTATTACAGTTAGGGCATATAGAATTTCTATAGCTCAATAAGAAACAATAATAAAAACACCAAGAAGAATGTTTAAAATTAAGGGGAATTTCCAACATGAATATAGTAAATATAACAAAATAAGCATACACAAATGGTAAA
The DNA here is from genome assembly GCF_049852395.1 of Peromyscus maniculatus bairdii. Taxonomy (NCBI): domain Eukaryota; kingdom Metazoa; phylum Chordata; class Mammalia; order Rodentia; family Cricetidae; genus Peromyscus; species Peromyscus maniculatus. Next base: position 37,987,434 of record NC_134866.1, on the reverse strand, counting down.
ACCCAATAATAATAATAATAATAAAACATGGTTAGGTGTTGGAGGTGCATGCCTTTGATCACTGGGTGGCAGAGGCAGGCAAATAAATGACTTTGAGGCCAGTCTGGTCTCCAGAGTGAATTCTAAGACAGCCAGAATTACACAGAGAAACCTTATGTTGAAACAAACAAACAAAAAAAAAAACAGACCAAAAACCAAAACAACAACAAATCTGAAATAAATAAACAAATAGATAAATAAATAAATAGATAAAGATAGCTAAAGCTGAAGTAATTATATGAGAAAATGCCAATATGCAATTCTACATAGGGTTTTGATTTTTATACTGTTTATTTCAGTATAGGAAGTTTATCTAAATCAGCAAAAATGTAAATAATTAGCTGCATCTACTAACATATCTTTTTACAGCATTGTTTGTATAATATTAGAACTTACTAAAGGCTATGAGATTGGATACTAATTGAGTTAGGATCTATTTTGTTAACAAATTATGAAGCCTCAAGAACAAACATGTCTATAATATTTAAAACACTGGAACTTTCTTCCATGAGTAAAGAAGTTCTTATCTAAGTGGTCTAACATTATATAAATTGTGTGTGTGTGTGTGTGTGTGTGTGTGTGTGTGTGTGTGTGTGTGTGTGTGTGTGTTAAAGACTGTATTCAAATCTTGGACCACTGCAAACATTTTTCTGATTCTACTATACTATTTCTACTTATTTTATTGACTGAGTTCTTTTCATACTCAGACATAAAAGGCCTTGTAGGTAAATGCACCTCTCACAGAAGCAAGGAAGGAGAAATGATACTCATTGGATTTATAAACATATAATCAGTGTCAGAAGATTACTTCATGCTTTTGCCAAATTTAAGTAGATATCATCTTTATTTTACAGACAGGTTTGCATCCTTACATGGCTGTGTACTTTCAGAATTCTCAGGCTGAATTGCCATTACAAAGGGAAAACATTGACTAGGCTTTTAAGCCTCAAGCTATTGATTTTATAACCTTCTGGTTCCATCTTTGGTTATCTAGGACATGAGGATGGTGCAAGACTTTCAGCTGTTACCTGAAAAACAAAGTGCAATCCTGACAGTAAAAAAATAGCTCTAAAATAAAAATCCAGTTCTGTGGGATGTAAGACTTGGACATTTACTTTGTGTCTAAGTGCAATAGTGCTGAGGTGCCCAGGATTGCTTTTGAGTGCAAGGAAAGATCTATTATTTGATTCTTCACTTATTACATTAAGTTTCAATTTGTGTCCCTTTTTTTCTCTACCAATTATACCTACTTAGCTATGTGAGTATTTTAAGGTTGCAGCTGATGTTTGGATGTGAATGTGAGTGTTTTTATTTTGTTGCTATTTAATAAACATTTGTTGACTGCTGAAGGTAAAGTAAGGAAACTCAGGCTAACAATTCTAATTCAACAATGAGGGAGAACATGGGTTGTGCTATTAGGCCAAACTGTGATTGAAGCTTTGTCACTTGTCACTTGCACAGGCTTGGTCAAATGACTCAAATTCATGAATTTTCATCTCCGAATGAGTACAGTGTTGATAGTATTTAGCTCATGGGATGGTGGGATAATTTTGTCGCATACCCATTTACATAAATTGATAGATACAATTTTGAACAATTTTTTTATGTAGCTGTTATCCAGTGCACTTTATTCTTATAAATAAGATACATTCAATCTTATTATAAAGGTACTATATAGAATATGTCTTAGAAGCCAACTTATTCATGAATCTCTGCTTATAGGATTAGGAAACTCACCGCTTATTTTGCTTCTTAAATTGCCAATTCAAGACCTCAAAATTTTTATATGACAGGATTTGTAATCACAAGGTTGTTTCTCATTAGTTCATTTAGATTTAGATTAGTTTCTCATTAGTTAATTAAAAACCAGTCCAGACTTGGTGAACAATATGGGAATCATTTAAATAATTTCTGCACCTTTACTCTGTTAACTATTAACTTCTCAGTGCAGACTTCAATGTTGTATGAAAAAGGAGTACAATTTAGAATAGGCCATTGGATATATCAGCAGCGATTCCTCTTTCAAGCACAGTTAATGGAGAGCATCTGGACTACTTGTGCTTCAATGAGTATCTACTACACTTACAATTACAGTTACAGCATCTACTACTGCTACCATTTAGAATTGATATTTTCTGTTTCTTGTGTTATTGTATGCATACTCTTAACATAGCTGTTGTCAGATGACCAATAGCATAAAGAAAACTCAGAGAAAATTAAAAAAAAAAGAAAGAAAGACCAAAACATTCTAATAGAGGAGAATTCAGGGAAATAAAAACTGATTAAAAGATCAAGCCATGCTTTGATTCAGTAGCGTCAGGAAGTACTGGTAGAAAATCAACATCTTGCAAGAGAATACAGATTTAATATATTTGCAAAAATGTATTCAAAGATGCTATTTATACAATATAGATGATCATCTGTGCATCAAGATGATATATATATATATATGACTAAAATAAATATTCATTAGTCTAACTTTCTTCATTTGTTATGACTTGAAGATAATACTATAAAATGAGACAAAGATTTTCAAAGTATTTATTTATTTTATGTGTATGAGTGCTTTGTGTACATGTAAATAAGTCCACCATGTGCATGCAACATCTGTGGAGTTCAAAAGACAGTGTTTGATCCCTTGGAATTGGAGTTACAGATGATTGGGAGCTATCATGTAGGTGCTGAGACTGGAACCCAGGTCCTCTGCAAGATCAGCAAGTGCTTGTTCTTTTTTCTTTTTTTTTTTTGTAGTAGTTGTTTATATATATATGTATATATATATACACACACACACACACACACACACATATATATATATATATAGAAAAGTGAAGTCTTTGAGATTAATCAGAGTGCTGTTGAGAGAGAAGAAATGCATTTTAATGAATCTGAAATTTTGCTTCTGTGACCTTTTTCAGTGCTTCTGCACCATTGAGAACAGAATAACCCCCCTTAGTAGCCTATCCTTTAATAGCACAGTGTGGAAAACTAAAAGAAACAATTCCACATAAAACAGAGTTCTTGAAAAAGTAGAAAACTTAGAAGGAATAAAACAACAAAAATACTAGTATAAAAAACGCTACATTTTTAATTATAGATGTTGGATATGGAAATGTACATAAGAGTAGAAAGAAAGTATAAAGCTAATTCTAGCAGGGTAAGGAATTGAATAGAGACTATTTGCTGTCAGCCTCAAGGAATGATTAGCTTACTATTGTGCTCAACTACAGTGACTGCCTCTTAGAAATGCATTTGTGGGGGGAAATATAACAAAACCCTCTCTCTTCAACACACCATTAACTTTCACTATCCCACTTAAAAATCCATAGATATTTGCAGAAAGACAAAATCTGGCATACCCTGGAACAAACAATTGGTAGACCATGGCAATGGAGCGCTAATCTTTCTATTAACAGGCAGAAATGTTGGAGCTACCATTACATCATCTCCAAGGTCTTAAAGGAAACTAGGAAGACAGTGAATGGAATCTCCCCACAGAAATAAAAAGAGGAAGAAAAGAACATTTTAATCCTGAAACTTCAGTGACTTTTAAATGAAAAAGAAAATCACTTTGTAGACTCAAGAGAAGATTGGAGGCAACAGAGAAGAAAATTGGTTTAATTAAGGATGGAAGTTATGAAATCTGGACAGAGGATAAAAATATTGAAGAATAATGAATATGGGTCTACCATCTATCATCCTGTGATTGAAATTCCAAAACATAAAAGAAGATTTAGAACATAAAAAGCTTCTCATAAAGAAATTCTTCAAACTTTTCTAAGTCTGAGGGGAAATGAGACCAGATGGAAACTCCGATTTACAGGAAGAATAAGGATTATAAAAATGATTTTAAAATTCAATATATATTTATAATATATGCATATTCATAAGTGCATGTTGCAGCCAACTTTTTTTTTTTGCTTTAACAATGGAAGGATTGTAATGAATAGTGATGTGATATTAAAAGTTACTATTTGTTATAGTGCAATGACATTGCATTACACTTAGTTCTCTGTTAACTTTTTCATTATTGAGAATATGTTATCATCCAGCCGGGCAGTGGTGGCACACACCTTTAATCCCAGCACTTGGGAGGCAGAGGCAGGCAGATCTCTATGAGTTCGAGGCCAGCCTGGGCTATAGAGCGAGTTCCAGGACAGGCTCCAAAGCTATACAGAGAAATCCCATCTCAGAAAAAAAAAAAAAAAAAAGAAAGAGAATATGTTATCATTCATGGTGTAGAGCAGGGATAACCATGTCTCTCACTTCTGTGTTATGAGACAGTTGTTGGTTTATATTGCAATAAAGAGTCTAAATATTGTTCATTTTTTATTTCATTTTAAGATAGTTTCCCTTATTCGTACTATTGTATGATTTGCACTTAAAAAAAATAAGGGCATAAAATTGTTTTCAGTTTTCCAGTATATGGTTTAATTTCACAGTATGTCAGTTTGCCACTGAGAAAAACGCTGATGTTTTATTTTGAAAAGAGAGTTACTAGGTCCTACTGTTTCAATAGCTTTCAAGTCAGGCATATAATTAATGAGAATGTCTATTAAAATATGTTGTTATGCTTTAAATGGCTTTTCATATTTTCATTCTACAGCTTAGAAGTAATGTTTCACCTGACAATACTTTTTTTCTCTCTGTGTCATGATAAGAATTTGGCATGTACTTTAATTTCATTAAAAAGGAGCGGCTTGGCAGATGAATCCAAATATCATAATTGCAGTTCCCCTGTTATTTTCAATATCATTTCTTCTCAACATTTTTTAAGGCCATTTATAAGATTAGTCTTGTTCTTAATTGTCTCACAGTTGCCACTTAATCTATGCTAAACTAGGTTATTTCCATGTTCCTCACCATTTGGGGTAAATATTTTAATTAGGCCATTGCTTAACATGGGTTTCTGTAGGTTATTTATACTTGGTGTTGGTTAGGTATCTTTCTTTGTTTCAGGAGTACTTTGGAACAGCCTCAACATTCTATGCAGCTATGCAGCGGCCGCAGTGTTATAGCAAACTCCACACAGCACAACAGTGGTCTGGAGCGATTTGTTACTTCTCCATAGTAATCAACATGTGGGCATATACAGTGTGTAAACTGGTTAGCAATCTGAGAATGACTGAGAAATTCTTGTTCATTGTAGCTGGATTTACCAATCTCAAATATTCTTAGTTGATGCTTCTTACAATTAGATTCCAGATAGATTCTATCCCTTCCAGCTCTGTGTTGTTCACTTCCACTCACCACTTAGCAGATGGCTTTAAGCCTACCGAATGTCTATTCTGCTCCTCTCCCATAAACACTGTCAAAACTCTTTGCCATTTCATGGCACGGCTGTTATGCAGGATTATGTCTTTTATAAAACAACCAGAGACCCTCCCTTGAGTAGTGAATAACAACCTCATGCTCAGTCTCACAGACTAAAAGAAACATCCTCTTACTAAATATTAGCCTAGAGGGTAATCCCTCATGTAAAGCTTGCCAGGGCTTCAGTTATCTATGAGCTTATCAGGGACACACACAGAAATTTGGTATAATGAAAACACTGTTCAGTTATCTTTAAAATTCTTTTTTGAGAAGTCTAACTTTATTAAAAATCACTGTCACAGAACATCTAACTCTCTGTCTTTTTCATTGTTTTTTTTTTTCAAAGTTCCTTTTCTTGGGTCTCTTGAGAGTCTCCATATGGCTCCTTCTTTTTCATACTCAGAAGATGAAAAATACACATGAAGGCTGTTCCTCCCCTAAGAATTTGTGCTTTGGTTAAGCAGTAGCTATTCTGGGCAGATACTGGAAATTTTGGTTAAATGTCTCAATGTTTAATTTTCTGGCTTGTCCTCACTTTCTCTTTCTTTATAGTGGCTTGAACTTGCCATTTCTAAATCCAATCCTGAACTGTTTGCTTTTTGTTCACAAATGGTGTTATGCAATATTTGAAGAAATATTTTGTCACCGTTTGTCCGGTTTTTGATTTGGCCTCTTTCCTACTCTCTGATTCTTAGCTTCTCCTAGTGAATCTTGCTCTTGTCACGAGCTGGTAACCCGGGGTATCTAAGCTGGTGTTCCTCTGGTCCACGAGTCTGATCACAGTAGCTTGGTGCATCACTTCTAGGTCATTACGGCTCATCAAGGACATGGATAATTTACTCACGAGTTTTCCTTCAATCTTAGCAAAAGCATCCTTCCTTTCTTTTTCTGTCACCTTGGGTTTTTCAACAATACTAAAACCTTTTGCAAAAATGAGATACCTCAGTCGTAGGGAGGAAGCAATCAGAGACAACTCTGCTGGCGCTGGCATTTCCACAATGTGCTTCCAACAATATCTTCCTATGTTTCTATTTTCAGGCTTTATGGTTTGTAGGGTCAACCTCTCTTGAAGAGCACACATCCTTAGTCTTAGTTTTGGAGCCATTGAGTGGGAAGGATGCCATTTCAGTCCTTAAATTTATTTTTACTTTGTTTTAGGTATATGGATATTTTGACTGAATTTATACATCTTGGATTCCCTGGGGCAGGAGTCACGGGCAGTTGTGAAGTGCTGTGTTAGAATCAAACCAGGGTACTTTGAAAGAATCACCATTGCTCCTAACCACTGAGCTAATTCTTTAGCCCTCCATCTCTGTTCTTAGTGTGAAATACGTTGGAGTAGATTGATGAGGATATCAGTAACAAAGTATACATCTTGGAGAGGTAGAAAAGGGTAGAAGAACCTGTCTACAAAGTTCATTACAAATGAAATAAAAGCCAGGCTTTATCACATCATCCTCCACAGAGATCTTAGAATGACACAGCCATGGTGCTTCTCCCTGGATGCGTTGAAATGTAAGACCTGTAGGAAAGTACTGAGTTGGTATTTCAGAACTTCAGTGAGCTGATTGAGCTGTTACTTATGTGCTTGACTAACTGATTGTGTCTTTGAGTTAGAGCGAACAAATAGAGATTTAGAAAATGTTAGATATCATTTGTCGAATGTATATTGTTTACTAAAAAGGAAAAGACTTAACGTATAAAACACACAGTGCACACAAGTGCGCTGACTTCCAAAGAACCTACTCTGATCCCAGCATATTTAGAATTGTGTCCTCCGAACAGTGGCTCTTCCCTTAAGGCTCTGAATCTCAGCTGTCAAATATCCCCTGAACTCATTAGGACTCATTTGTCTCTGTCAGTAACATCCTCTCAAGAGCTGGGTCATGCTGGGTGCTTTATCTCTTTGCCAATCTGAATAAGGCCAGTTTACAAGAAGAGGGATTTATAATTTGGGAGGTATCTCAGGGAATTATGTAAATTTTTGTTTACAAAGAAAAGTGCATATTGAGCATTGTCTAAGGAAACCGAATAGAACACCACAAACTTACCCTTTCCATGAATAACTCAACTCTGAGTACTACATGTGAGTCCAAATGAACTTAGAGAAATTCTGACAACCATCGCTCAAGGACAGCAAGTTTTGCTAGATAACCTCCTAATACTCAGTTTAGAAGTGCCTGAGAGCCATATGTTGTGATAAAAATACGACATATATGCCACGCTGATTATTTAATTCATGGGTAGATTTTGTCTCGTTCCAAGAATAGATGATGGATAGAGTGCATATCCTTAAAGCCATGCTCCATAAATACCATTTCCTTACATCAAGTTCTTTTTTTTTTTTTCAGAAAATTGAATGTAAATGATTGCTAAGTTAGAACTATGTGGCTGTGTCTTCCAGTAGCAAACTTTAATAACAGGATATTAAAAGCTGAAAGAGAGGGGTATAGTATTTATAGAGTAAAATAATGAAAATATTCATATAAAAAGCTGTTCAAATGACCAAAGTTCAGTTGAACCATTTTTCTACTTTTATTTATTTAGTTCTGGGTTTTTTGTTTTTTCTTTTTTTTTTGAGTTAAGACTTCTCATGTAGCCATTGCTGACATTGAATTTACTTTGTAGCCCATGGATAGCTATGAACTTTTATGTTTTAAATTTTTTTTTTAGAATTTTATTAATAAGTGCTATAATTCCCACCCATTTCTGTCCTTCTAACTTGTCCCATGTTCCTTGCTCTTCTCTGTCTCAAATTCATGAACTCATATATGTATATACTCTACTGAGTCCATTTAGTATTGCTGGATGTAATCATGCTTATGGATAACCACTTGGGATGGAAGGCCTATGATGGATCCTTCCCTAGGAGAAACAGATTTGCCCTCTCTCAGCGTCTATCAATTGCCTGTAGCTCCTTATCTAGGTGTGGGGCCTTGTGAAATGTATTCCATCCATGTAGGCATGTAAATTCGACCGCTGTATTCTTGCAGTTTCACAGGTGCAGATTGATAATTGCTCTTGCCACTCAAAACAAACAAACCAACCAAAACAAAACCCTCAAACATTTAATGTTTTAAAGCTCTTAATCTGTTGATTGAGAGATAATACAGTAAAATCAGAGGTTTGCCATTCTAAGGGTCAACAAGATGCCTCAGCAGGCAAAGGAGATTGCCTGGCAAGCCTGTTGATCTGAGTTCAATCCTTGACACCCACAAAAAGGTGGTAGGAGAGAATCAACTTGTCTAAGGTGTTCTTAGCCTCCACATGGAAGCTGTGGAATGTGAGCCCCACACTTCAGACCTTACACTACACATAATAAAATTTTAAATTTACTCTTGCTAGCCATTTTCTTTTCTCCAGACAAATGTATTTACTTGTTCTTTCAAGTCCATATAAAATTGTTTTTGAATAATGGCTTTAGATGCTTTAAAGCACCTAGTGTGCTAAATATACAGCATATTACTGAAAGTCTTAATGTATTTTGTAGTGTATCTCTCCTTATAACCATATCACTTTATTGTGTTATTCAATGTGACTTGAGAAGGCCTGTTTACTTTTTATTGTGTTCTTTGCTGTGTTTTTTTTTTTTTTTTTTACAAACTCTTTGCAAGTGTGAATAAAGTCCAGAAGGCAGGCATGGTTCCTGACTTACGTTGTTCATTAGTGTAGGGAGCAGGGACACAAAAGTGTTATCTGAGGATACAGATTCAATAAACACTGTGATAAAATGTGATCCAGTTACTTACATTTCTAGGTCAGTGTTGCTTCCTTTGCAATATTTTCTCTTGATTCATCTATTTTATTATGTCTATTTATATAGTAGTTATAGAGAGACGGTCTCCTAGATGTTTTTTTTTTGGTATGGTAATAGTCTGTTTTAAAATTTATCACATGACAAGGAAATACATGGCTAATTGTAGATCATTTTAAAGATAAACTAAATTTTTTAAATGGCAAGTCTTATAATAGGTTACTTGCAATGGATGGCGCTGTGGAATTATTATAAGCATGACATGTAAGATATTTGTCATCAGTCAGTTACTTTAAGTTTCCTTACAGACTTAACTTGTAAGGAAACATTTATCTACATTCATTTTTAAATTTAAGTGGGTTCTTTTGATTTTTGCTAGTTTCGGTGACTTGCCTAAGGCACCAATTAGACCTGATCCAAATAACTTGGTTTAACAGACTACTCATCTCTGAATTTTTCCATTCATTATTAATTACTAACCCCTCTACCAGGCTCCATGACACTACTTTCAATACTTTGACACATTTTTGGTGAACAGAAAATTCATCAGACAACCTCAGTGTTAGAATAGATATCCACAGAGAAATTTGTGCTGACCTTCACCTCTCAATTATTTAATGAAGCCATGGAAATCTGGTTTTTCTTTGTGAGCTCTTGTCTACCCTCATTAGTCATTACCCACCTAATTAGTGACTAATTAACTCATATGTCTTAAAAGGGAGTAAAACACAATGGTTGTATTTTATTGAAGAAAGAAGGTCTCCTACTCTCTTTCAGAATGTGTGTATAGTTAAAGAAGTCATATTTAGCAGAGGGATTCTTGAGTTTATTTAATACAGAAAGGCAATAATGTCAATGAATCATGTTGAACTTCTTTTTCTACATACTAACAAAAGGATGTTGAGAATTTTAAGAAGACTTACTCCACATGAAATGAAGGGAGAATTATTTTACTTTAAAGCCTTCATTCTTATACCTTTCTTGACTGAATTCACTGCAAGAATGGGGAGTTTATTTTGACATTCCTCTCTATTAGATGTTTGATTTTTTTTTAAAAAAACAGTGACAACTCTACCAGATTTGATTGTCTTTATTTCCCTAATTGTGTCTGTAATCTTCAATTACTATGCCAATTAAAGTAGCCTTTGGAATCATTTTTCCAATTAGTGACAAGGTTTACACTTAAAATTGAGACTGAAAAATCACAAACACATTTTTAAGGAATCATCTTTATATATGATTACATTAAGCAAACATATATTGGTAGACTGAAAAGGTTGTTGTCCCAAGAGCAAATTGTGAAAATAGATATATTTTTTTGATGGCTCCCCACTTCTCTGGATTTTTTCAAAATGTATTCTTTCTTAGATTTAAAAATGATTTTTATGGAAAAATTAATATGCACCCTAGAGTCCCTCAACACATCTCTCTCTCTCTCTTAGTTTCATGTTCATGTTTTTATTTCTTCTTATAATTACCCACTGAGTCAAATTAGAACTGTTCTTATGTGGATGGGTCTAGAGCTAACGACCAGGGCAGGGGCAACCTCCCAATGAACACTCTCCCAAAGAAAGATGAGTCTTTCTCCCCTGGAAGCCCTCAACTGCCAACAGCTACTCAGCTAGGAGTGGAGCATTTTGATCCCTTCCCATTACATGCTGGAATTTTAACTAGCTTGGTTTCCTGTAAGTAACCACAGCATGTGTGAATTCTTAGCCATGTCATGTCATGTCCAGAGAATAACATTTCATAATGCTCCTCCCCATCCTCTTCCTCTCCATTCTTTATACCTCTTCTACAATGTTCCCCGAGCCACAGGGAAGAGGGGGCAGGGAGGGTGAGCGTATATCCCATCAATGGCTGAGCCTTCACAGTGGCTTATTTCCAGTGCTTAATATCTCGGTATTAACCACGGACCACTGCAAGAAGAAGCATCTTTGATCAAGACTGAGAGTTGAGCAAATAAATATAAGTTAAGTATTTAAAAGCCAGTTTTTCAGGGTGACTAATTAACAAAGCAACAACAGCAGGTGCCTGTGTAGGACCTATGACCTCCCCCATCAGGGTCTTTGACAAGGTTTATGTCATATGTGTTCCCTCCTATGGAGCAGGATTCTGGCCTAATTAGAAAGCAGTTGGTTACACCTATAACTGTTATGTGACTATTACATTAGGGGCACATCTTGCTTAGTTACTGAGTAAGTCCACTGATCCCTTTAATCCTTTCCCAGCATGGATAGTGCTTTACAGCAAGCTAGCCAGCAATGAGGGGTTTCCTGGTCATTTCCAGATTAGTTTCTCTATGTCCTATTGTTACTAAAGTGTGTGTGGGATGGTAATAGCCTGTCCTAAGTCAGCTCTGACCGATGAATTTAAGTCAGTAAAAGAGACAAATTGAGAGTGGAAAGCCATAATACAAGATTTATTTAGTGTTGCCACAGTGGAAACAGAAACAGAGAGTCAAGCATCCCCCAAGTCCATCTTCAGGATCCTGAAATGAAATTAAGTTTAAATTGAGGATCAAGGATATTCAGATCCAAGCAGTTGAGGTCAAGGTGTGGCTGTCTGGCCACTGACCCATTTGGTTTTCAGACTCAGCCTGTGAGGGTGGTCTCTGACAAGTAGTTAGAACTGTTTGAAACCTCTTTCCAGCAGATAACCACCTCCCACCTCCCCCCAACACCCCCCCCCCGCCCCCCCCACACACACACAGAGGCTGGCTCCTTTTCCTTTCTCCCAGCATGAGCTTCCTGGATAAATTCAAAGCTCTTTAGAATGCATTGTTTCAATGGTCTGTCAGACTGGAAAGCACAAAGTTTGCTTTTAGAATATTTTCTTTCTTTCTTTCTTTCTTTCTTTCTTTCTTTCTTTCTTTCTTTCTTTCTTTCTTTCTTTCTTTCTTTCTTTCTTTCTTTCTTGCCAGGCAAATTACACTATAACAAAAATGTTTGGTGTCTCTAGCAACAGGCTTGTGCCATCTAGTTTTGATGGGAATCCAAGCGCATGGCAATAGCTTGTTTTGTTCAAGGTACCTCTGGGGCCTCCCTCAACTGATAACCCCTGCCTTATACCACGATGTTCACTGAATTTTTGTTTACTTCCCTGACTTTTGTTTTGTTTTGGTATTTGGATTCCGTACAGATACAATGGTAGAATAATGGACACTTTCCACTCTCCTACATTTGCCCAACTGTTCAGAAATAAAAATGAAAAAAAAAATTTACTGCTATGGCATGAATAAATATATTTAGTTTTTCATCAGTAAAACCCAGTGTTTAGTGCCATCTGGCTAGTGCTAGTGGATGCAGGCTAATAGTTACGGATGAAACACTTTTCAAAACTACATAGAGGCATGAATTTGAAATCTGTGCTTTGAGGTTTATTATTCACAGGAATACTTTATATTATTATATTATATATCCATATTAGTATATGGATCTCTGTGCAGATTGCCCTAATATATGAACTAAGGAATGTAGGTTAGGTAGATAATGTGATGGAAGAGGTCCTCTAGAATGTTATGTCAGGTTGTATAAATATTCTCATTATCTTTATATTGTCATCAAAGATTACTATGTCATTGAGAGTGCAGCAATGCGTAGGTAAAGATTTTCATTGCTTAGTCTGTATTTAGGGTAATCATATATATAATATAAACCTGATAAACCTTCTATATATTGGTAAATAGAGCTAAAGCAAACTGAATAAATGTAGTTCTTTCCCCAGCTTTGCTTTTTGTGGTATTATGGGATATTATTGTACCCATGAGGAAGAAACTGAGCCCTGAGTTTGGAAGATGTATTTTGGCTTAGATCCCATCTCCATTATTTTCCCACTAGTTTTTCATTTTCATTAATTTACCATAATAACATTTATTGAATGTGTACTGTGTGCTATGCAGTGAAAATGGAAATATCACTGAGTTCATCCTTTAGTCACTTGGAATCTACACAGATGTCTAGACATGAAAATATCCACTTATAATCTGATGTAAGTTGCTGGGCCTCAGAGAAAAGTCAATTTATGTGTGAAAGGATGTGAATCTCTCTCTCTCTCTCTCTCTCTCTCTCTCTCTCTCTCTCTCTCTCTCTCTCTCTCTCTCTGTGTGTGTGTGTGTGTGTATGTGTGTGCATGTGTGTGTGTTTGTTTATGTGTCTGTGTGTGTATGAGATGTAACAGGAAAAATCTTTTCTCTGTATTACTGCAGCCAGATAGCTTTCCTTTCTTTTATTGCAAATGGAGATAAAAGGGAACATACTCCATGTGGGTAGTAGGCTAAGCACTTTAATAATATACCAGCATTGTCTGTGAATGAGCATCATAGCTTGGGCTGCCAGCAGAACTTAGAACAAGACTCACTATAGGCGGATAAAGAACTGGACAGAAGGCTTATGTGAACCCCTAGTCACAAGACCTCTTGCCCCAAATCCCCAGCTCAGATCTCAGGAAAGAAATATTCTGGTCCACTGCATGGGCCACATATCTGAAAGGTAGAGGAAAGGAAAAATGCAGAGTGACAGCTCTGTGCAAAGATTTCCCTAAAGCCAAACAGAACAGTTATCCTCAGAATAGCCACTAACTTGAGTCACCAGGCTAAAATGACAGGAATATAGTCTGTAATAGAGAAAGTGTTGGGACTGGAGCAGGCTAGGGAAGGATGGATTCAGACAGAGGTACAAGGCAGGTTATCAAAATAAATAAATAAATAAATGCCTTTGATAGTGCTTAGAGGATGAAGGCCACTTGATAGAGCTGGGATTCACTCACTGGTAAATAAATATGGGACACCTGTGGCATTCTTGCAAACCTCCTTATGCAGCCAGCTTAAATTTGTGAGTAGCACAGAAATGCTTGGGATGTGGATCTCCAGAAGCCCTTGAAGAGAGAAATGGTTGATGAATCTCAGAATTATATGTTGTAGTAAATTCAAAGTCTCTCTGATAGTCTACCAGTCTTACTGACTTCCAGTTATGTTACAAATTTCTAAAGGTTGGAAAGGTTAAACCCCACAGAATCTCATCTCTCATAGCCCTGCTGCGTAGATGCTCGAGATGAAGCTCCAATGTAGGCTCCACCCCAGTGTCTGCCTTATCTGGTAAGAAAGGATTAGCTTTCTCTCTATAAAAGGCACACTATTTTATCATGAGGTACCTACCTTCTTAATTACCCCTCAAAATTTTTACCACCTAATACCATTTTGTTGGAAATTAGAACTTCGACACAGGACCTTAAAGCCACATACTCATGCAGTCTATTAGACAAAAGAAACCTGCACTGAGCAGCACAGAGAATGAGGCAGGAGCAACAAATATACATGCTTCCAACTCCACTTTATGTAAACGACTAGTTCTATAGTTTAGGACAAATGATGCTGTAATGTATTTAATTAATTAATTAATTTATCCTGATTGTAGTGAAAATAGAGCATGAAGAAACAACAGTATATGCACCAATTACTATATATTTAGGAATATTTTCCTTTTTTTCTTCATCTTATCATTACAACTACGAATGGCAGATGTTAGACATTTCTCAGAGGCAAAAATAAATGTTGCTCAAGTTTTAATATTCATTGCTGACAAAGCTATTTATCGTTTAGCTGCTCAGTCGTATACAAAACCATACTGTGCTTTGGATATTTCATTTTTAAGTAGTTAAATCATAGTTTCATGAATGTTAGGATATTAACATGTTTCATTTTGATTTTCAGTTTGCTAATAAAAGGATCAAATTTAAAGCCTTTTTTGCTATATCAAAAATTTTCCTGGGTGAGACAGTTGGCAGATTAAGCAAATAAATTTCATTTCTAATTAGATCTGCTAAATTTCTGTTGTAGACATGTGGTTCCAAATAATGATTGTACTTAATAAGTTGATACCGAGAACCACACTATATTTCCTTGTGTACAGGTATGAAAATGAGTATATGACTAAAATAAGTAAATCTGACATTGATTTTAATAGCAGTAGATATGTGACTGAATATCAGTTAATGATCAGTTTATAAACTACTAAAAATTTCACAGATATAGCTATTTACACATTGAATTTAAAGAAAAACACGCTAAAATAAAGTTTAAAGTATTAAGAGCAAAATTAAATATGGATAGATAAATTTGCAAAAACTTATGGGGTCAAATTGAAAAGACCTAGTAAAGCACATTTCTGTAGTTTAGAATAATGGAGTAAAACCAGTGTCTAAGTATGTAACTATTACATGAGGCACAGGAGCATAGAGCAGCATGAAATATTTAAGGCATTTGGTTTATAGTCTTTTAACATTGAGGGATAATTTGAAGAATTAAATATATCTCAACTGTGAACAGATATACTATACAATGTTTTAAAAATCCATCTGAGTTTTAGTTAAATTGAAAATAAAAATTAACAACCCTATCTTAATATTTTCTGAAATTAGACTGCCAAAGATAATAATTTCTCCTTTTAATTATATAGTTAATTAAGGGTATGGCTTTTATCATTTCTGGTAATAAATACAAATTTTAAAATATCCAGTGTCTATAATTCAACAGTTCTGCTACCATGGGCTGAATTGCATTCCCGTAACTAGTAAATGCTAAAGTCTTGACTCTCCTGGGCTTCCAAATCTGACTTTATTTTGAAAGTTACTACAGGGTTATCACATTAAAATGAATCACTAGATTGAGTCCCAATCTAACATATTTGTATTCCTTATTCAGACACTTTAGACTTGATGACAGACCCTTTCAGAGGGTGATGTGAGGAGAAAAGTCTGAAACCTATGCACCTAGAAACCTGAGGGCATGAGAATCTTGGAGAGACTTAGGGACTGCATTGTTCATCTTAGGAGGTATTCATTCTTGAATAGTTTGAATTCAGATTTCCAGTTCCTCAAACTCAAAACCTCCCAGCTTCAAAGCTTCCAGATTCTTTTTAAAATATATTTATTTATTTAACTTTTATTGATTCCTTGTGGATTTCACCTCATGCATTCCCAACATCTTCCTGTCCCCTCACATCCACCCTCTGCCCTTGCAAGCTTCCCCCCAAATAAAACAAAATTTAAAGGACAAACTAAAAACTAAACAAAGCAAACAAAACAAAACAAAAAAACAAACAAAAAAGAAAAGAAAAGACTCTCTTTATGGAAACTGTAATGTGGCCTGTTGAGTCCTACAGTTTACCATTTAGTCCATTCATTTTTACTTGCAAATGTTCATTGCCTGGAGTCACTGGGCTAGCTTCGGGCTTCTGGTTTCTGCTACACCACCAATAACAGGCTCTCACTTGGTGCTCCTCTTGGATATCCTGTTGTTGTCCTGTGTCATGGAGAACCTGCTGCCTTGGATCTGTAGGTTCATCCTGTTCCTATGATGATACAATTCACAAATTCAGTGGATGTTGAGATGGGCCAACTCATAGCCCTGGTCCTGTGCCTGAGTAGTAGCTGGCTTGGTCAGCTTTCTTGCTCTCCTTCATCTTTATTACCTGGATGAGCTCTCCAGCACTGCCCTAGCTAGCTCTCCCAATGCAGTCTACAGCAAGGAGCCAAGCCAGTTCTCCTGCTCTCAGGTCTTCAGATCCTGCTCACCAGCACTCACACCACCAGGGACAGCTCTACTGTTTTGCCCAAGCAAGGTGCACGGCCCTCACTCCTTCCTGATTGCTGCAGGTTGTGATGTTCTACCATGACATTCCTTGGAAACAAAAACACCTTGAATTTGACTTTCTGTCATGTGTAGGTTATAGGGAGTGTCGGAAGATTGGAAGACAATGAGGGAAAGTGAGGTCAGGGTTTTCAGTTCTCAGCTCCCTCTCTGCAATGACCTTGTGTTCACTTCTCTGTGCTGAACATTGCTGCACTTGTATTTTCTCAGAATTCCTTCTTCCTCTCTTTCTCCTTGTTAGTCCCATTTCACTATGTCTAAAGGCTTTCTGTTAAAGTAAACATCAAAAATCCATGCTTTTTCCTTGAACTCTTTATTTACCCTTAGTGACAACCTTTTTCATTAAATTCTTGCTACAGCTTCCTTGCTTGTGATACCTTTTCTTGGAGAACCTTGAGTAATATAGAACCATTTGAAACTCCTTAACTACCAAAAATAAATCCTTTTTTTAAATTTAAATTTTATTGTATGTGCATTTGTGTCTTGATCTGTTTACCATGTCTTAACCTTGTTTTGGTGGAGACCAGAAGCTGTCATCAGGTTCCCTGAAATTGGAGTTGTGACAGTTGTAAGCCATGATGAGGAAGCTAGGCACTGAATCTGCATCCTCTACAAGAGCAACCAGTTCCTCAAATAGTCCTTTCTTCAGCTCTTATATTAGTTCCTTATTTGCACAGGACCTTTTTATTTTTTCAGAACCCTGACTAATATAGAGCGACTTTTAATGACAGTTGATTGTCCTATAGGTCATGTTGCTACTGGACCTTGCATTGATAATACTTACATCATAATCATTTGCTTGGGTAATTCTTTCTATCTATAAGACAACTTCCTTGAGGGTAGTTGTTCTCTACTATAAGACCAGAATTTTATACAGACATGGCATGAGTCCTTGATACATAATTGATAATTATGAATTAACTTAAATGAATATTTAATTTAAAAATTAAAGTAAAGCATCATTAGTAATATCAACATTAATAGGTGAAATGTTTCAAAGTTTAACAAGGTCATGGAAAGAAAGCAAGGATGAAACAGTAAGACCAGCACAGAAAAAGCCATGCTATTCTACATCCTTGCACAAGGTGAATGATAGCTATTACTCTGTAGCTCCTAAATAGATAATTGAAGAACAATTCAAGATTATTGTATAAATCACAATGTTCATAGGTTAAATACTAATTAATTATTCAGTGGTAGAAACATATTCAAACGGAGATCATACACAAATATTTGTCTCCATGGAATCCTCATGAAGAAACCCACATATCGTCCAACAAGCCAGGTATTCAATGAGCTCCTATGGCAGAGATGAGTTTCATTTCTATGCTTTGTATCATGCATAGTGCTTTTTTTATGCCAGTGTTATAATGTCCAAGAAATGAGAAGTGGTTCAATGGAAGTAAGTCAAGGAAAGCAGTAAAGGAGAAATGCCTTGGAGGAATAGATGAACTGTCTATGATTTTGATGATATTTTGATTCATATCCATAGCATGTGCATTCACTAATGGTATATAAATATCAATTTCTTCTATTAAATTTAGATCTGTATTTTGTGGCAATTAATTCCTCATGTAAGTACCAAAAATTCAAATAAATTGGGACATGTGTTTTATAAAGATACTCTAACTAGTTATTAGGTAAAATCTGCTCATAAATATTTATAGCCACCTGGTTAAATTTTTTCCACATCTAACAAATAAAATATGAGCTAAAATTTTAAAATCATAGTATAATTGAGATTAAACCTATGTGGTATTTTGTAAAAGAGAGAAAGCATTATTTTCCTTTGCTATTATCTAGATTTGACAAGACAGATTTCACACAATTATAATTTTGTGTTCATAACAAGTATTTGAAATGAAATACATTATAAATAATTATTTAATTAAGTTTTTAAAAATCCATTTGATAAAATATCCTGACCCACATACATTTGTTTAACATATCAGTTGAAATTTCACACAATTCTCATTGCTTTTGATTAATGAAAAATGATTTTACTGTGTTTCAAATGATACAACTTTAATATAACTAGAGCATATCTGAAAAGTAGAACGACCATGCTTGTTTGTTTTTTTTTTTAACCAACTGGTTAACAACCACTGCCACTACCTCCCCCTGACCCCGTGTGTGTGTGTGTGTGTGTGTGTGTGTGTGTGTGTGTGTGTGCGCGCACATGCGCGCGCACATGTATGCATGTTTCCCATTTATATTATATCCAGTCTCATCAAAGTAAAAGATAACATGAGTTTTCAGAACCTGTCAGGTTTCCTCAGTCTTACTGAACATTTTCCTTAGCTTCTCATTGTGAAGGTCTGTAGCCTTCTCACTATCTTCAGTTAAGAAAAAGAGCTCAGATTCTCATTTCCCAGAAGTTTGGATTTGGCTTCTGGTTCTTCAGAAATAACCAGTACATTTCTCCTATAAACCAACTTATCATTCTTGTCTTTAATGTGGCTATAATTCCCATGATCATAAGTGAGTCTTGTTTTCCCCTTACTCAGCCACACTGGTATCAATAACCACATCATATTTTGTTCCTTGTGAATATTACAAGCATTATGTGTACACAAATATTTCCTGTAAAGATTTTACACACACACACACACACACACACACACACACACACACACACACAAAACACACTTTTTTTTCTTTTTACATCATTGTCTATATCAATCCTTTGACTCAAATGTATTTCTATGTTTTCTTAGCTTGCAAAATTTATTTGTTTTCTGGAGGCCTATCCTATGATGACTTTTCTAACTTCTCAGGTTCCTTTTCAATAATCTCTGGGATCAAAGTCCTAGACTACAGAAATATTCCTTCGTGTAAATTTCTGCTAAATAGGGTCCTCAGGCTGAGCTTTTCAATTTCTCTCCTTTTTCCATATGTAACATCTGGACTCACCTTGCCTCCTGAGGGTGTTGTTCATGAAATGTTGTCTTGTCACACTCTTCCTCATATCTGCTAGGCTACTACACTTACTTTACAAGAGTGTGCATTCAACCTACTCATATCTTTATTTTTCTAAACCTTTAGTAGATCTCTTCAGTTCTTCCATATCTTACTCTACACTGGGCTATTTCTGTGTTTCCAAGTGGCCAGAATGATTCTGGAACTCCTGAGAGGTGTCTGCTATTGTCATGGCTCACTTGGCTCAGGGCACACTTCTGAGACATTGAGATGGAAATGAGTTTGAGGATCAGACTCATCAACTACTTGTTGGAAGTGGATCTCTGGGATAACAGAAATCTTAGTTGAGATTTTTGGCCCATAACAATTTTGGGTCTGTTCTAATGCGTACAAAAAAAAAATGACCAAGGTGATGAATGGTCTACCTTGTACAATATGATTTGAACAGTTTTTTAAATAAGAGTTGTATTATAGAGGTAACCAATATCCAGAGGAAAAATATTAATAAATTATCCAGAAAGTACATAATTAAAGAGATGTTTAATCCAGGAAATATGATAATTTTTTCCATACTGCAACTCTTACCATCAGGATACATTTGCTTTCTGTGTAAGCCTTATAACCAAAAGAAAACAAGATAATCTTTTCATTTTCTGCCAGTTTGTTGGGGTGCATATCAGTAAGGTTACACTAACCTAAATATACCGAGTAACTCATTTTGCAGTTGCTTCTGCATGACAGTAATTCAGTGATAAACACTGGGAAATTCCTATGGCAACATGATTTCATAGTGATGCAGTATCTCTGATTAGCTTTCTGTGATTTTCATTCTCCTGCTTACAAATATTTTTCCAGAACTAAAAACACCATGGTCTTTTTATTTTTTTCAAAAACAAAAATTAAAGGAAAATTTAGAGATAATGTTTGAGGGGTATATGTCATTTTAATAAGCCTCTGGACTTTAATATTAACATTTTGATTTAAAAATATAATATCTATAAAGGTGGACAAAAAATGTAGATATTTTTTAAGTTGACAGTGTCCTTAACTGATAAAACCTTAGCTTTTTTCTTTAAGAAGAAAACAAGAGAGACTATAGCTTTTACTATAAGAGAGCAGATGGGTTTTAAGACTATATGATGGTCTTTACATTATAAACAAGGCATTTCAGTTTTCTGTAGTCAATGCTTTTTATGTGTCTGAGCATCAGTGTGTGTATGACTGTATATGCATGGGTGTAGTTAGATTCAGAAGAAAAGCATGTAGTCAACTTACCAAAAAATAGAATCAATGAATTTATATATAAATAAACAGCAAGTGTTTATGAAAATACCTCTCCACTCATCCTATTCGAAGTGATTCCTGTCCTATCTGATCCCCATGATTCAGTTTCTTAATAACCATTAACTTTGGATGATATATGTTTATATCAAAATCACATACATTTTTAATTGGCTTACTCTTGTTCATGAAATAAAAGTCGACAGGATGTTAATAAAATCTCTAAACACTCATATTTATTTTTCTAACATTCTCTTCAAAGACCAAAAAGGCAAATAAGCAATAACTGTGTCTAAATCCTCTGCACATATATTTAATGACCTCAGGAAGTAATCATAGTATCATTTGTTTATAGCTTAAATGATATAATTAATAAATTAATGCACCTGTAGTGTGAGACAGACTACATGATTTCTGAACACAGTGTGGATTCTCTCTAATGGAACAAGAGTCATGGATAGTAAGTTTTGTTAAAATATAAATTATCAATTCTAAATATTTGATGAAAAAAATGAATAAAGCACAGGTGGTTTCAATAATCTTCAAAGCTATAAATATTATCAAAAGGCATTATCAGCCTAGTTTTACTAATCAGCTTATCCTGTCAAAAATATGCTAAGTCTAATTTACTAAATTTGAACGCTGACTGACTTATATGCATGAGGTCTCACTTTTAAATTGACAAACGTTATTTTAGACTATCTAGAACTGGAAGACAGACACATACATACAAAGAAACAATGACATAAATGTTTCTTAGATAACAATTTTATTTACTCTTTGAAAATTGCATATGTGTTTACAATGAGTTTTATTTTATCCATCTCTACTGCTTAACTTCAACTGCCCCTGAGACACCCCCCCCCCTCAATCTGTATCCTTAACAAATCCGTGTCTTTAGTTGGTTTTTATTTTTATCTAATTGGTAGCCCCATGAGTCCAATCAATGCTGACCAAAGACAAATGGGTGTCTAGGGGACATCCACTAGGCCATAGGCAGCCTACAGCTGCCACATCCCCAAAGAGAGGTGACTTTACCCCCTCCCCCTGTCAGTTATAGGGTGCCAATAGCTCCTCGGCAAAAAGTGGGCTTTAGCAACCTGTCCCCTATCCATGACAGATTTTGACAGCTTGAGCTCATGCAGGCAAGCACAGGTGCTATGAGTTGATGTGTGCATCAGCCATTTCATATTCAGAGCACTGCAGTTCACATCTCTCCTTTCCATCTTCTGCAACCTTTTTAATACATGCATTACTTCCCGCTACCCATGTTTCTGTGATTGTAGCTTCCACACTGTATTTAATCAGACAGCATTTTTTTTTTTTTTACATGATACAAATACTCGAATAGTTTAAGAGGAGGAAAGTGCCCATTGAAATGGTCAGAGAAGAAAGGCCTGGAATGCTATCAACTGTTACTAAAAAAATGATTGAATGAGGATTTAGGATAAGTTAGATTTAATGAACCACTGTGCTACAGAGGGGTAGACGTGGGAATAATCTGTTTGTATAATGATGTACCTATGTATCTATCTATTTTTCTATCTATCTATCTATCTATCTATCTATCTATCTATCTATCATCTATCTATCATCTATCTATCATCTATCTAAAATAGCATAAAATATGAGTGAAGCTTGTGCACAAAATTAGGTTTCAGGAATTTCTAGTTCATAGTACTATTTTACTGGTTGGCATGTATTTGTTTATTATGAGGACACTTTTTTCCCTTTACATATTTTTTGTACTTTTGCTTTTTTTGGTTTGGTTATAAATTAATATAGTATATGGTGAATATTTTCCTCATAGTTTGTTTGCTTTATTATCTGTGATAATTTTGACTTAACCTTTTAGACATTTTGTGTTAGCATTTTAAGACATGTGTATCTGCCATGAAACTGAGAGTGCATATTCTTAGAATATGAATAGGTATGGTAATTCACAGTGTGTACAGAGCTGAGTAAGTTTTAGGTTAGAAAGTTAATTCTTTCTATACAGGTATTCCATGAGGAGGGTAAAAACTGTGTTTTTATTTTATAGTGTCATTGATTTGATGTTTTATTTCTTCACATGTTGGCCAAGTTTAATTATTATAATTGTGTTTGCACTTTGTATTCTTGGTATATGACAACAGTTATGAAGGCAAAAGTGGTATCTTTTTAATTAAGATCATAGTTTGTTTTTGTCAAGGAAAAGCTTAATACGCTTTTTCCGAGTTGAGCAAAATGGTACTTACGCCTTTATGGCTGAGTGAATTTTGTCCACATCTCCCCAAGACATCAACAGATACTTAGAATTTGTAAAACACAAAAACAATAACAACAACTTTCAGCAATATCATTGTGAGCTTGTTAATGCCAGTGATGGTTTTGGACAAAAAAAAAATCCTGTTTCTTTTGTGATGCTGTAAGTTGAGCAACATCAGGTAACTAAAAGTTTTTTGGGCAAGTGGTTGGCTTTCTATGAAGAAGAATATACCCTGACAGACCTCACAGAGTATGGAGTAGAGGAGCTGTCATGTGGTTTGATATCAACTATGATGTTCCTTCTGTCTTTCAAATGTTAAAATGAAAGCTGTCATATGCTTTATAAATCATGTTGAAACTTTTCAAACATACATTTAATTATTTGTTTTTTTGTATCTTTAAATTTTCACGAATAAACATAAAATAAAAAAATTTAAACCAATATACTATACAAAAATCCATGTAAATTATTTCAATCTAAGAAGAATTTTCAGGATAACTGGATAGAAATTTTTAAAAATGTAAAATGAAAGGAACTATTAGACAATGAATGTTATATAATACAATTAATTAAATTTGAAATAGTCAAGTGCAGACCTCTTTTGGATAGGGGGAATTAGAAATGTTTTTCAAATTGAATATACTGAATTTCAATTAAGTTTCATAAACAGCCCCTAAATACCCTATGGTATTCATGGCCCTATTTTAAAAGGTCATTCTCACTTTGAATTTTGGAAGAATGTAGGTATTAGGTTAATTCATATAACATATGATTTTTTCAACTTCTTTTAGGGCTTTAGACATTAGCCATAGCTCATTCCAGAAAACTTGTTCACTATGTCTCTCAGGAGACACCTATTATGCTCATAGGAAAAGAGTTTGTTAATAAAAAGAATTAGATAATTTGAACATATGAAATGGATCAACAAATTAAAAGTTACTGAAATACATTAGGTCAATGTGAGAAAAGTTCTCTGACTAAAAACTTATTGCTTTCAAAAATACCTACAGGTGTCTGGATGTTGTCTGACAGTGAGAGCTTTACCTCTAGCTCTAGAGATTAAAGTCAAATATCCCTTTCTTAAAAGAACTTAAGAAACTCAGAAATACTGGTTTTATGTAACATTGCATTTGTACTTATATATAACATTGCATTTATTTATGCAATGGTTATATGTTTACAGAGGAGGGGCAGAGATAGTAAATTTCTATGTATCTCATGTCTGATGTCCCATCATTAACATCTTGTACAGTGTGACATGTTTGTCAAACTAATCAATCAGTGTTCATGTATTATTAGCAACTGAAGCCACATTTGGTTAATATTGAAGTTACCATTCTTTTAGTTCTGGGGTCATATTCAAAGCCACATTATTTTAAGTCTTCTTATTCACATAGGTTCTGCTGGCTGATACAGTCTCAGATTCAATGTGTTGTTATGGCCTTGAAATATGTTGAGTAGTGTTGTTATATAGAGGTACTCTTTTCACTGCTACATAGGTATTATGAAATGTGTAAGAAGGTGAAAAAATTAATGGCACATTCACAGCAAGTATAGACTGTAAATATTAGTCTTCACTGTTGATATACAGAAAATGGAGAGCCTCGTTCTATCTTCATTAGAAGAATAGAAATACATAAATTATTTTCAGAGTTTCTGTATAGAGTTTCTTCTACACTTATCCATATATGATATCATATATAAATATTATTATGTGCCTATTACATACTTTGGATTACAATTTAATTCTACCTTAGATTTGATGCTTAAATTATTTCATTTCATCACTGAAAGATTATAGAGAATGCTGTCTGAAGCCAACATCTCAGCAGTATGTATACTCATTGACACTATAAATGTTATTAATGTTTGTAAAAATAAAATTTAATCAACACAAGGAAATGATTAATTCATATAACCTATATGGAGAAATCTAAAATCCATTAAAACAAAGGACAGAGACTAATTTTATTCCAGAATTTATTTTCTATTGTGATCCCTTCAGTAAGATCTCAATCTTAGTTTGCGTTCTGTTACTACAAAAGAATATAAGATGTTGAATAAGTTTTGAACTTAAAGTGTTTCTTTGGCTCACAGTTCTAGAGTCTAGAAATTCTGAGATTCCAGAAATATGATCTTCTTTTTTGTTTTGTTATTTTTGGTTTATTGAGACAGAGTTGATTTTTGTTTTTGTTATTGTTTTTGTTTTTGTTTTTTGTTTTTTTTTTTTTTTTGGTGCCTGTCTTGGATCTCGCTCTGTAGGCCAGGCTGGCCTTGAACTCACAGAGATCCACTCAGCGACCAGAAGTAAGATCTTCTTACTGAAGTGAGAGGCATCACATGGCAGGATAACATGGAAGGAGAGACTAGGAAAATGAACACATCCTCCCCATCAATTAACCCAACTCTTGTGATACCAGACTTACTTATTCATCCAATCCTTTCAACTGTCAACAGGAGTGTGGGAGCAAACATTTAAACTGTAGTAACGTATTAATGTAAATGATTAAAAGTAGAAACTAATATTCCTACACTCCTCTACAATTAGAGGCAAACTTTTGATAGTTAATAAAAATTGGATTAAAACATATCTCTAGCCAGGCAGTGGTAGTGCACTCCTTTAATCCCAGCCAGCACTCGGGAGGCAGAGGCAGGTGAATTCTGTGAATTCATGGCCAGACTGGTCTACAGAATTAGTTCCAGGAAAGGCGCAAAGCAACACAGGGAAACCCTGTCTCGAAAAACAAAACAAAACAAAACAAAGCAAACAAACAAACAAACAAAACAAAAACATATCTTTAAGTGGTATTCTGATCCTTAAATTGTGGGCATATGTATTTCTCCTCTTTTGTCTCTCACATCTAACTTAATCCCAGGGATATTTTGGGTACAAGTTCAGACAATTATAAGTTCCTCTTAACATTATTAAAGGCTTTACTTAAGTACCTACTATGAGCTAGGCTTTGTAGTAGGGCCTAAGAATAAAAATTACATTTGATAGGTTGAAAAGCACCCCTGAGTCCTGAGAGATGGCTCAGGGGTTCAGAGCATGCACTAACTCCTCTTACAAAGAACCCATGCTTGATTCTCAGTACCCATGTTGGGTAGCTCACAACTTGCTTTAATACTAGGTCCAGTGAATCTTCACCTTTACTCCTATGCATATACTAACACACACACACACACACACACACACACACACACACACACACACACACACACACACACTTAAAAAAACAACAACAAATAGTAAATCTGTCCTCCAGAAGCAATCTTCCAGTCAGATCTTAAGATGTCTCCTGAACACTCAGTTTAGTCCCTATGTGTAATTCTCACCCACACTTCTAGTTAAAATCCAGATGTGCTTCACTTTTATGCTGCCTAGGGTTAGATACAGTTGCAGTAAATGAGATGATCGGCAAAACAGTTTTCTCACCAGCCTTAGTTTCCTACACCTTCTGAAGGGCCCCAGTCTGAAGACAAAACTCCATGCCCAGTGCAGTGTTAATTCTCTGTTTCTCAAATTCAGTAGCATGATGCAGCCTACCCACTGGCTAATAACTTAATGAAATGCCTTTTGATCGGTAAGTTTTATATTATGGGTGGGTACTGAATCACAAATCCTCTCAGTAAGAAATACAGACTTTACATGAGAATGCTTAAACATAATCTTTCCAATGGAGCTGCCCCGTGTTAATAGAACATGCTCCCATATTTATGATCTCTTAATTTTCCCATAAAAGACAACAAACAGAACTTTAAAAAAGGATCAATGGGCAAGAATAGTTGCTGCCAAGAGTAACCTCCTGAGTTTAATCCCCCTGACCCTGATGGCAGGAGGTAACTGACTCCTGTAAGTTGTCTTCTGACGTTCACACCCATATCCCTGTAGGCACATATGCACATCAAAATAAATAAATAAATTCTTAATAGACATCGTTTGGCTATAAAATATGGGTAATGTTAAATAATTGAGGGGAAGTAGTTGAACTGATTTTTATTATTTACTTTAGAATATGGTGGAAATTGCTAACACAGATAATCTAGGTCACAGGACAATGTCTATGATTTGACTTTTCTATGACTTAAAAATGTGGGATATTCAGTGGTCTGGAAGTATTCTTTAGTCATAACTGGGTGGTGGAGTAGAAAAGATGATTTTTCAAATGTTTTCATTTAGGAATCATCTACAAAATCCCTAGAGCCAGGAACACTGCCTGCAGAAAGCTGCCCAGTAGCCTCTTTAGTTGGACCAGAATTCACAATTTCCACTGTGCTTTTGGTTGTCAGAAATTTGGTCCATGACTCATTGCTGTTGTGTACAATTTCTGTATATACCTGATATCTTAGACTATGTAGATACAGGATGTTTTTGTTGAAATTTCAATAGAATATGTTTTCGATAGGCATATAAAGCTGTACTATGCATCTGTATAAAATGAGAAGAACAATATTGTAAAAATGATGATTTTTACACAGAATTACAAGTTAGGAAGAAAACAGTGTCATTACATTTATTAATATTTTGATATGACTATCTAAAGAATGTGTACATCATCTTCAGTAATAGAGAATTTATATACATTATTTTAATCCATTTGCTTTTACATTTTCTTGCAATTCTCCTGTGAACAAAAAGCCTAAAATCCTTTCTTTAAGATCTTTGCCCATTGATGATCATGTAATCAATGGTTTTCTTCTGATCATGTGCAGGCTTACTTTGTCAGTTTTCAATGTTAAATATTCCTTCACTAGTACAATTCATTATTTTGTGAAATAGTTTTCTATTTCGTGAAGCTGTTTCATTTAATTTCTGCCACATATTCATTAGGACCTTGGATTCCTTTCAGAACATCAAGGAGAAGCATAGAAATAGAGTGCACTTCCCTTATGTTCCCCTCCTGAGCTAGCCCTGTTTGCTGCTACTATGGCAACAGGCTAGCAACAGTTGTAGAGGAAAGCATGCCCAGACTCTGGCCAGATGGAGGGAACTGGTGCCAGTGACAGAGTCTCAAGGGAAGCTGTGTGTAGTGGTGATGAATTAGAACTTGGCTGTTTTCCTTTCCAATGGCCAGTCAAGATGGGAAGAGAAGGGAAGGCTGGGAGAGGTGAGGCACCACGCAAGCTAACAGTTGTTCACTGGAGATTGGACCATGGTAATATCTAGTTTCCTACAACTTTGTCTTGAACAACACGAAGCATGATGATGTCTATATTCTACCAAAAAGTCTTCCTGACATAACCAGTAATCTAATTGTCTTTCTATGAACTAAATTATTATCCTATCTTCTTATTCCCACAAGTAGTGATCCTTTGTATTCATATCACTCCATTATATTTCTTTATTATTGATGGGAACACCTAGAAAAGTTAATACTGGCTCGCAATTTTAAAGTTGTTAAGTTGGAACATTTAAATTATAAATATTTCAAATATGCTTCTTTTGAGTGAATAAGTATTTTCCATTTTTGGTAAGATTTTATAGTAATCAAGAAAAAGGATAACAATTGAGCTTTAAATAAAATACAGATGTCTTTGGAGAGTTGTACTATCAAACATTATGCCCTGAATGAGAGGCCATAAAGATTTTTCCAATTCATGAATAAAGATGGAAGTGAGGTAACACTAAAGGAAAATATTTTAAAATATAGAAGAGGGCATTTTTTTCTTTCATTGATAAAAGACAATTTGTACTCTGCAGCCTTTCCTCTTAATTTTATTAAAAATTAAAATGTAATTTACAAAACAGGTGTGAACAAAATAATATAGTCTATTTTAATTGATAATTTCATTCTATTACATTGTTTTGTCAGGAAATTAAATAAATCAAATTTGAAGAATACTGTGTTCCTGAAATGGTGATAACAGCCATGTGACAATTATATGTCTCCAATTCAGTTGAAAGTCATGAAATAAGATTATATTTTGATATACAGAAACAAAACTTGCCAGTTGTTTTAAGAACATATTCATGTGGAACATGACAATGAAAACAGTTTTCAAACTCTTTTTGGACTCTTAGGGAGAATATGTGCTTGAACTACAATAATAGATAAACAGGTATATACAATAAGCTGTAACTAAATGATAATTTTATTGTGAATTATAATCACTTATAAGGATGAAGTCATGTAAATCTTATTTCATTCTAGAGTGTATAACTCTATCTTTGTTTTTTCACCAAGTAGGAGACCAACAAGATTGTGTTTTTAATTAGAGTTGAACTTTCCAAGATGTAATTTCACCTTATTAGCTCATCATAACAGCATATTTAACTGGTTCAGTTGGCTAATATTACTTGTTCATGACAGGCACTTAATGCATAGCTGAGTTCCAATAATGAAATTTAAATCAGTACTTAAAAATGATATTTAAAAAACTATTATGAGTTGCCTGAGTGTAGTAGCACTTGCCTGTAACCCCAGCACTCAGGAGGCAGATGCAGGTGGATACCTGGGACCTCACGTCCAACCTGGTCTTGGTCTACATGGTGAACCAGGACAGTCTAGGGTATGTAGAGAGACCCAGTCTCAAAAGAATTATGAGTTGCTTGTAATATGTGATGTATTTATCTATATATACACACAGAATTGTATGTGAACATATCCATGGTAATGTAATACACTTCCACATGAATGTTTGTTGTGGTTTGTGTTGTTTTTCTAAATACATACATATTTTTAAAGCAATGTGAAATGTTGACAAATAAATTTAAGAAATTATATACTTTACATGGCTAGTTTTAGTAGTTACTAACTCAAGACATTAACTTTGTGAAAATTCTCTTATGTGATTATGAAAAAATTTACTACATAATTATATTAAATTATAATATTTGAATTCATGGGCTGGAGAGATGGTTCAGAATTTAATAGTATTTGCTGATCTTCAAGGGAACCTTTGTTTGGTTCCCAGAATCCACATGGCAGGTCACAGCTACCTGTAACTCCAGCTCCTGAGGGTTGGATGCTCTCTTCTGGCTACCATGGACACCTGCACATACCCATCTCCCATAAATGCAAATAAGTTAATAAATTAAATAAATCTTTTAAATTTATTGTAATTTATAAATGGTAGGATTGAGGTTTTTGAAAGAGCAATTGAATAATGTGAATTTTAAAAAAGCATTTTTATAATTGCTTAATTGCTGTGGTATAATGCTTTTGTACATTGGTTTAATAAAATGCTGATTGACCAGTAGCCAGGCAAGAAGTATAGGTGGGATAAGTAGACAAGGAGAATTCTGGGAAGAGAAAGGTTGAGTCAAGAGATGCCAGCCCACCATGCAGGGAGCAACATGTAATGGCACACAGGTAAAGCCATGGAACATGTGGTGACATATAGATTAACAGAAATGGTCTGAGTTTAAGTGTAAGAGCTAGTTAGTGATAAGTCTGAGCTAATGGCTGAGCAGTTTTGACTAATATAAACCTCTGTGTGTTTACTTGTGGGATACAAATGGGAAAGATTTGTCCCAACTGCGGGCCAGGTAAGACACAGGAAAACTTCCAGCTACACTTAATCTGTTAGCTATTCCAAACTTTAAGCTAATTGGATATAAAACATCTCTGTTTGTTACAGAAAATGCCTTTTATGATCTCCCATTTCCATAGAATATTTATCTGTAGAATACAGGCTTAAAAAGTTTTAAGACATTATAATTAGAATACTATTTAATGTTAAGAAAAATCAATCAAAGCAATTATATATATGTGAAATTTGAAAACACTTGAGTACATACAACAGTTGGGAAAAATCAAGCAAATAAGAACACATGCCTGTGTTCTTGTTCGTATTCAAGATAATGTGTGTATGTGTATATTAGTGTAGAAATCTAGCATCTTGAATATCATCAGTTTCAGTTAGTTCTTGGAGGTGACCTTCTAAACTTTTCTTTTAAAATGGTGCTTCTTCACCTTTTTCTACCTATAGTTGTTTATAGTATATAAGTATACTAATAAAACATTCAATGATAAAATCATAAATTTATATTAAAGTGATTTTTTGCTGTACTTATAATTTTACCATCTATGAAAAATGAAAGCAAATTTGTATGCAAATGAGATGGATGTGTGTGCTTGTTTTTACATAGAAAAATAAATCATTGCTGAATATCTAATACTATGATATGTAGATGATCTTCAACAAATTTTAGAGTTTTTTATTTTATAATTACCAATAGGAGAATGCTGCTTCACATAAATATGTAGTAACAAAAGACAAAAATGTATGTTTACTGTCATTCCAGATATTAGTGCTACTAGTAGATAATTATTAGTGCAACTAATAGATAATTATTTGTGCAACTAATAAACTAGATTAGTACAAGTCCTGCTCTGATCTTAAGTCAAATCAATTTAATGAATTTTAATGAAACTCAGCATTTCGTTCAACATTTTTCTTTGGAAATTCAAATCTAATTACACCATCTCATTTCTGTGTTTCCTTTTCTTCCCTTCAACTTATTATGCTCTCCCTCCTTTTCTCTGTCAACTTTGTGGCCTCTTTTTTCTTGTTATTGTTAATATATAAATACAACTTTCTCAGTCTGTTTAGTGTCATTTATAGGTGTATGATTTCAAGCCTGTATTATTAGTATTATTAGAGGCCTCATCCCTTGGGAAGACTATTTCTCCTGCTCTCAGCTTCCTTAATTGTCATGGGGGCCTGTGAGATCAACCCTCATCCACATTGTCTACATTAGCATGTATGTTGGTGTGTCATAGATCAGGCAACCACACTGTGGCGGTATCATAGGTGAAGCATCCCTGTCTCTTCTAGGAAGCACACTCTCACAGTAGATTTTCTGGCCCTCTGCCTCCTTCAGTATCTTTTACCATCTTCCTAGATGATTCCTGAGCTTCAGGTGTAGGAACTGTATTGTAGTTATGTCTGTACAGGCTGGGCATAAAAAGTTTTTCTCTATGTTTTTGGACTGTTTGTGGTTTTCTGTAATGATCTCTGATTGTAAGAAACAAATATTTTAATTAACATTTAACAACGATGCAATCCAAAAACACATATGATTCATTGTAGTTGGACGTTTTCCTGTGTCCCAGCAAGCCGGTGGTCAGAACAATTCTCTCCCACTCATGTCCCCCAAGTAAACACACAGAGGCTTATATTAATTATAACTGATTGGCATTAGCTCAGGCTTATTACTGACTATCTCTTACACTTATACTAACCTGTAATTCTTATCTACATTTAGCCACGTGGCTTAGTACCTTTTCTCAGTTCGGCCTTCACCTCTTGCTTTCTCTGTGTCTGGCTGGAGACTTCTGACTTAGTCCTTCCTCCTCCCAGAATTCTCCTCATCTACTCAGTCCACCTAGACTTCCTGCCTAGCTACAGTCCAATCAGTATTTTATTAAACCAATGTACAAAAGCATTATCCCACAGCTGTCCAGGAAGCTGGCTGTTTCTGTCATAACTCATTCTTTGGAAGTCACTTGTTTGCACTTCCTGTCTTACTAGGTAATATTATTTCCTTGCTGTTTTTCTGAGGGAGTTGAAGATTAGATGGTTGTAGTTACAGATTTCCTTGTTAAGAAATCAGAAAAGAAACTCACTAAGAGGTGTTAAGTGTGTAAGATTAAAAGACATTATAAGATAGTTTTCTGTTTGTAATATAAGTTAGGATAGAAAGTAAATTAAGTGTATTTTGAACTCACCAAAATAGGATAGATAATGGAATATTTTCTCTGAATTTGACAAACAGAAATGGACTAGACGTTGTTGATGTATTTATTGCTTGTATATATTGTATATAGTTATTGTACTTGTTGTATATAGTTTTTCTTATATTAGTTACAACTTTTTAAATTTATTTTTTATTTTTTATTAGACAAAAAAGGGGAAATGTGGTGATATTTTATTTGTGCTTTAATGAATAAAGCTTGCCTAGAGATCAGAGGAAAAAGGTCAGCTACTACAAGTATACAAAGAAGTCAGGCAGTGGTAGCACACACCTTAATCCTATCACTTAGCAGGCAGGGTCTCTGTGTGTTCAAGGCTGCACTGGAAACAGAGCCAGCTGTGGTGGCACATGCCTTAGTTCCAACACTAGCTAACCATGGAGGTCTGGAGGTCTGTACAGACAGGCAGAAAGTGACAGAGCTGTGTAGGAAGAGAAAGTGATGTAGCTTGACAGAGAGCAAATCAGATGGTAGAACAGGAAGGCATATGTGTGTGGGTAGATAGGAAGCAACTTGCATTTGGAAGCTGCAGAGTTGGTGAGGTAAGGTTGGCTAGTGGCTTTCCCTATTTTCCTGATCTCTCTAAGGCTTTCACCCCTATATTTGGCTCCATGTTTCTTTTTTTATTTATTAAGATTTATTAAGATTTAGAAATTCATCTACAATCCTTATATTCTGAGGAATGATTGTGGGGAAATACCAAGGAGCTTGTTTTCATAGTGAAACCATGATGTTTCTGGAAGAGAAAAACAATTGGTGTGTACATTGAAAAACACCTCAGTTGATAATATACCGTAGTCTTGACTTGAGCCGAGGTGTTTTGGGAAATGCTCATTGTCATTACATAGGATAACATTCATGAGGCAATCTTCTCATGTGTGTTCAGAAACATGGGAGTGAAGATGGCCCTGCTGCCGTAACACTTTGATTCATTGAACATTTTATTTTGAATTATTTTTTGGTCATTATGTGTTCAGAAATCTTTTATTATTACTCAACTCACAACTCCCATGTTCAGTTATGTGACACAATAAGGAATTACAATACACAATGTAAGAAGCTGTGGTTAAAAAAATATAAGCTTTTTGAATTGTTTACATTTGAGCTACTTTAATTATTTTAAAAATGAAGTTCATAAATATCCAGGAATTTCAGATATTCAGATATTCATTTTGTAGAAACTGTAATAAGCGCAGAGATGAAAAAGGCTTGCATTGGCCTGATATACTTTAAGCTTCAAGCATAATTACTATGGAGATCTTAATGAGAGTTGCACATATTTCTTCCTAAGCAAGGAATAAACATCTCATGTTCATACACCATGTGTCCTTGTGAAAGATAAAATTATCTGGGAGTCTTTGCTATTTTCCGTCCTCCAACTTAATCACTAGCTATTTGGTTATTTGGCATGCAAATAATTATTTAAAATCTTAAAACAGCATGAAGAAATGTTGTTTGTTGGTTGGTGGTATTCTTGGGAAAATAAATATATGATTATTTGTGTTAGGCCAATAAATATAACTAATTTTGTTTCATAATATTATTCATATTACAAATATTTTACTAATTTCAACAATTTGAATTGCTGAAAAGAAAAAGCACATGGTTTTGATAAATTTTTTAATAACATAAATCCCATTAACAATGGTTCCTTAAATGACACTAAGTTATTAAATACTTGAGAAAAACTTCCAAGTGATTTTATAAAAGTGAAATGTAACGTTCTTCTTATCCCAACCAACTGAAAGTACATTATGTCATACAATGGGACTCCTTAAAATATGTTTTGGTGTCATTATTGCCGTTACTTTCAACATAATTTGATTTAGGAGATACAAATCATTGAAAGATAAAGCTGTCATTGGAGAGAATGGTAAGGATGCGCGTGCGCGCACACTCACACACACACACATATATTCCATTATTTTCTACTAAATATTAAATTTCATTATACAACTCTACCCTTTTAGGGTTTTGGCTCTAAAGATGACATCATTTAAAAATCTAGTTCTGTTTTTGGATGCCATTAATCATAACAAATGCAAGAATGTGTAAGAATCTTTTTGTAAGTGATAAATTTCTTGTCACAAACACTATATTTAAAATGGTTTATATTATTAAATATGCAATATACAACTGAACTTGACTGAAAACTAAACATGGGTGTGTGTGCCATAAAATATTTTAATTTCCATAAAGCTTCAGAAAAAAAACTATGCTTGTTATAATCAACTTTATTATATTGAAATTATAATTTATTAATAATGTAATTACATTTCATTAAAGATTAAGTGCAAAAAGCATATAAAAGTTTAGATGTGTGCATTAAATTATAACATATTAACATTTAATTGTCTTTTCAACATAATTTCTCATTAATTTATTATGAAGCATTTTCTGTAACAGATAGGGATTTTTTTATATCCATTTGCCTAATTAAGAGATTAAAAAATCAAGGAAATTTTTATAATTAATTCTATTTGCTTGCTGTTTCATGTGTCAAATTCTCCATTTAATTACATTCTGAATATTATTTTAAAATAGAGCAACAACACTTTTCAATATATTGACATTACATTTACATAAGCCTTACTAGATACAAAAGGAATGCCTACCATGTACTATAATAGATTATTTATTAGCAAGAGAATGGAATTTGCACATTAGCAATATTAGTCATTAGTATCAAAATATCTTATAAAAATATATGTAGTAAGTACTATAGAGAAAATAAAACCTGAGCAATGTTTTGCATAGGAGATATAAAATACACACAAAGAGACAGCCAGGCAAACAGAAGTAAAATGAAACTAATTTTATTATTATGTATAAATATTATTATGCATAAATTTTCCATCCATTCTTGTGTGTCGATAATATCTTCAGATTCCAATCATACTATAATTTGTTTCAGTAAAATACAATATAGGTTGCAACATTGCAGATATTTGATCCAGTATGCTGTCAAATGCATGACAATTTTTACTAGTAATGTATTTTAATATTTAAATTAGAATATATTTTAACTTACTATATAAAAATTCAGGACTATACATATGAATGTGTTTCCATGTAATATTACAATATGTGAATGTATTTAAGTTTTTGTAAACAGATCTATCTCTTAAAACATCTTTTTGAAATGCACAGTAGGTTAATGTTATTAATAGTTAATTACAATGCAATAACTAATAGCTTTGTGCTTCTGTATAGCTGTTTTCACTAGTCAGAGGTGTTATTTCATTGAGTTTTTTTAAATTTTAATTCCTTCATGATTACAATGGTGGGCATTTTTGCTAATTTATGTCTTCTAAGAATCTCCTATTCATGTCCATCATCCATTTTAAAATTAGTTATTCACTGTTCAGTATTGAGTTGGAGTTCTTTATCTATTCTAGATATTAATTCTTTGACAAATTGTAATATAGTTTGAGGTTATGAACCATTCTATAGGTTCTTGACAATATGTTATATTTTCTCTGCTGTATAGACAGTTTTTAGTTTTATATCACTCATGTTCTTGCTTACGTTTCAGATTTCTGTGGTTTGGAATTTTTTTTAACAAAAAAAAACTTTCCTATTTAGTATCATGAAACATTGTGCACAATCTTTCTTTACAACATTTATATTTCATGTTTGCCTTTACACATTCAGTCCCTCTTGAAGGAATTTTGTAACTCATCAAAGAAAAGGGTCTACCTTAGTCTTCTGCTTAGGTCTGTGCCATTTCCCCAGTACTGTTCTTTTCCATTGTATGTTCAATAGTCAACAGGGGTATCATTTGGTGCTTAGACTGACTTTTCTTTCTTGTAAGTTAACATGTCTATTTTTACACCAAACTTGTTGCTATTTTAATTGCTACTTCTTGTAACATATTTTGATGTCATGTAATATGTTATCCTTTTAAGTATGGTGGAGGAATGTATTTATGGTCAAATTAAATTATACACATGTATGAAAAGGCCACAATGAAACAAAGTAATTTGAGTAGTTCAGTGATACTAAAATAGATTGAGCTATTCATGATTTCTATGCTCTTCAACAAATTTCAGCATTTCCTTTTCAATTTCTGTGGATAATATGGTGTTACTTTAAGCATTCTTAATGACATTGAGTTTTTTTAAATCCATGAACATGGGATCTCTCTGTTTCTCTCTGTCTCTGTCTCTGTCCTCTTTGTCTTTCATCCTCCCTTGGTTTCTCTGTTTCTCTGGGCATACCTTTGTGTCTGGGTCCTCTTCAGATTTCTTCATCAATGTTTGTTAAATTAACCTCTCTATATTAGGAACAAGATTACAGGAAATAGTCACAGTTTTCATTTCACACACATTGTAACAAATCTTAAATGAAAGTAATGCTCACTTTGTAGTCGCCTATTCTATTATTCACTATGATTCTAGAGGTTAGGTGAATGTCACATAGAATTGCTCTTTAATAAATAGTTAATTGACTGAGTTTCTCAGTGGTAAGCCATATACAACTTGATATTATTCTTGAATTGATAGATCAACCTTGGTGAGAATAATCCTGCCACCTTGAATGAAAGAAGAACAAGAAAACCAGTCTAAGTACTACCCAATAGGATTGCAAGGCTTGGAAATATGTATACAGGGAAATTATTGGATCAAATACTTCTAGAATAGTTTTTCCCAAGTGAAAAATAATGTAAACCACATGTTTATATTTAAAATTTTGGTATTGTCAAATTTTAAAAAAAAGATAAAATGAAATTTAATAATCTTACTCTTAACCAAACCACTATTTTCAATGGCAACAAATAAAAAAAAAATAACAAGTATTTTATTTTATTTGTTCAGTCTGTCTTCTATCCACAGCTGGAAAATAATTTCAAGATTTTAAGAAGGTGAAAAGTGTGGCACAAGTGTGATTAAAAAGGGATTGGCTTCTGGAGTGATGCAGGGATGAATGAGGTCAGGCATCTGAGTTACACTAGAGTAAAAACTGAGTGTTGGATTGTCAATAAAAAAGCAAATAAATAGTCTGAGCTCTGATTTTGCTTTGAAGCGAGAATCTCCAGATGGTTGGAGAGTATTTGGAATAGAAATAAGCAAGTGAAAAGTAGTCTTTAGATCTCATTTCCTTTTGGTCTTGTGTCTCTTGGACCCTTGACATATATAGTCTCTAGATGAAAATGAAGACATTCCAATTGTATGTTAAGCAATGAAGTAGGTATAATGGAAAATAAGATATCAAAATACTAGGAACTGTAACTTGCCTTTTGTTGAATGTGACCTGCCTTTACTATGATGGGATTCCTGGGCTAGAGTACTCTTTGTTTCTGTAGAGAAATGTAGTTCAATATTTCAAATTATTCAGAAATAGAATAGGAATTTCTAAAATTATACCTCTGGTAGAGATTCACATTCTAGGAAATTATAACATAAAAACAGATTGGAGAGAGAGTAAATTTTTATTTCTTTACACTCCAACATACACACAGAGACATATAAACACAAAGCACACAAAAATGCAATGTTTCTGGACTTCAAATAGATTCTCATTGTTAAATTAGCGAAAAGTATTAACAGGATAAATAATATTGGTGAATTGGGAGTATTTAATGTTCTTTTTCTTCTTTAAAAGTTCATCTTGACCTTGGCAATGTAGTAACAATCTGCCACATTGTATTTGATCTTTGCTCATGGGTCAATTAAGCTGCTTCTTGTTGAAGTTTCTGTGTGGCCACTACTTTTACATAGTGTTTTTAGTCCTTACTCTATTTGTACATTACAATTAAATTTTTTATTTCTTTATGGGAAGTAGTGTATAAAGGATATTTTAAAGACTAATACATATAATTTTATATAATTAACATTTCAAATCTATAATTTCATGTTATTCTGGGCTGTAAAGCTATAGGAAGTGAAGTTGAACCTACAGATCATCCAATCCATTTCCATGTAGGTACTCAGATCCCTAGGTCCTCAGAGAAGGCTAAATGGACAGATGATTAGATATAATTATAATCGAGAAAGATGCACTAAAATGTTTCAGAGCATTTTTATTTAATAATTGATCTTTTCATATACTGTTATCTCACATAAATTGGGAGAAATACCTTGCATGTACTGATAAAGAAGACATTTTATATTATACTGGACTTCATTTACAGAAGTCTAAGCACTGCTCACATATTGGTTTGAGCTTGTCAGATGTACTGAAAAGATGCATGCGTGTATAATACAAATTCTAATTAGTCTTAATAAAACCCCAGAGCTAGATATTGGGGTACTATGCTGAAAGATCAGAGAGACTAAATAATGACTACAGGAGTAAGCCACAGTCACCTCTGAGCTCTACAGAATCCTCCCTGGTGAGGTCCTGTCTCCTCCTGCCTTACCACTTCCTCTCTCTGCCCAGCCATATCACTTCCTGTCTCCTCCTCAGAAGTCCTGGAATTAAAGACATGTGCCTCCCTCTGCCTGGCCTCTTGGTTAACTACTGGCTAGCTCTTCACTTTCATCTCTAAGCATGCTTTATTTATTAGAGCACAAACAATATGTCAGCACATGCATATATTAATGGAGACATTAGAAGGGTTCTAGAAGGCTCCTTATCTCTAGTGAATACTCTCCTTGTAGTGAAGAAATGCAACCAAAGAATGGCATGCAGTTAAAATAGGATTATGTCCTCCATATAGTAACTGGACATGATGTGAGAAAACAACTGGCTAACACTTGTGACACATTGAGGCTGCTGGTGAAATCTGCTGCTTCTCCAGTGTGGTAAACATCTATGAAATTCAGTGGTTATTGGGGCTGGGGTGCAGTTCATCTTGTAGTGTGGTTGTCTAGTATACACACACACACACACACACACACACACACACACACACACACACACACACACATTCAAGGTTTGATCTTCAGCACAGCATAAACTGCACATAGTGACAGATGCCTGTGATTACAGCTCTCATGAGATAGTGGGGCAGTATAAGAAGTTCAAGGTCATCCTTAGCTATCTATTTTGACATCATAAGGTCAGCTGAGATATATGAGACTCTGTCTCAACAAACAAACAATCCCACTTTGTGTTTTTGAAATATTTCTTAGAAATTAGATTAGCTTGAACACTTGCTTTGTTTTGTTAAATACTTGCTAATATGTTTCCAAGATATAGAAAAATTTCCTCAGTGATATCATGACATTACTGTTATGCATATTTGTGCTTATTGATCTGTAGGTCGTATTATATCAGAGCTTGAGTCCATGAAATGTAGAGAAATAAATCTAGGTTTAACTTTCTCTTTGCATTCACACAGAGCCTCTGAATCATTTCTGCAATAAACATAAATTTTTCCCCAATAATACAGTTGCGACAAGTATTAACACGATAATTTTTCTCATCTATTCTTCATATCGACCTATTGATTTTTTCCCAGCTTAAATGGTAGACCTAATGGGTTGAAACCACATCCTTCAAATGAGAGTTCTCCATGGCATAATATATGTCTAATTATAGGGAATGATCATATAATATAGTGAAATGAATGAATGTATAAACTATGAATAAGTCATAGAAAACATCACAATGTTCTGAGAGGTCAATAGCCTAAACTATGAGTAGGTATCAAATTTGTGATTATGTGATAGTGGTCTAAATATTATGAAGACATCATTACAGAGGCTAATTTTGATGTTCATAAAATGGAAGTTCTCCTTTTCGGGGCTTTCAACTGCATAATCATGACTGACATAGAGTATCATGTACTCATTCTGTAAGTATGGGTGTTGTCTTGCAGAAGTCTTATTTAATTTAAAGAGAGAATCTTTATTGACCTTGAATGAGATTTGATGTTACAGGGTTTACCAAATATTAATTTATTTGCATATGTTTATTCCTGGAAATTATGGAAACTTTAAGAAGCAGAGCTTTGCAGATAGAGGTGGATCATTGTAGCATATCAGAAGACTCGGTAGATAGTCACACTTCTTGTTCACTTTCTGTTTCCTGTGAATTCTGTATGGCCAGCAATATCCTGCTCATGCTGCCACATTTGCCTTTCCATGCCCATGATGAACTGCAATGTCCACTCAAATGGAAATGCAAAATTAGCACCACTATGATACTTAGTGTAAATTTCAACATAGACTCTAGAATCACCTGGAGCATAGACCTCTGAGCATACCTCTGGAAGATTATCATGGATGTAATTTAATTCATGTTGAAGACCTTCCCATTGTGTGTGGAATCATTCCCTGGGCAAAGAGCTGGTCTGTGTAACAGAAAAATCTAAGCATTGTGATTCATCCATTCATTGCTTTCTACTTATTTACTGTGGAAACAATGTGACTAGCTATCTCTAGATTCATTCACTGGGAATTCCCTCACAGTGATGGACTATAACCTTACACGGTGAGCTGAAATATCCTAGTATTTTATCACAGGAACAAAAAAAGAAACCAAGAACCCTCACTTCCTTAAGTTGTTTTTCATGTCATATTTTTTGTCGAAACAATAAGAAAAACTAATGGAAACTGATTATATTTTTAAAAGAACAGCAGTCAGAAGCTCAAACAGCAGTTCTTAAATTCAAATATTTGGAGACAATACAACCTAAAGATCTACTAATTCTATACTTATATGCTGAGGAATAATGTTAGGAAGATATTAAAATGTTTATGCTTGTATTTGCAAAGCAGAAAAGTATGTGTACTCAAAGACATACATATGAATTCAAAATATATCATAGTCTTTAATCTGATTAGAGGTGCTTTGCTTAGTGTTCAGTGTCATTGCTTGGTATGACAGTAGAAACAGAACAAAGTGAAAATGCTGTGTGTTCATAAGCAAGATGACTGGGAAGTAGCACAATTACTGATCAGAAATACTTCAGATTTGGAATGCAAATGTTGTTGAAATTAAAATTTGATCATTATTTCAGTTACTTTTCTATTGCTATGATAAAATACCTTGGCCAAGGTAACTTAGAAAAGAAAACATTTTACTGGGCTTGTGGTTCCAGTGGATAAGAGTCCCTGATGGTGGATAGTGGCAGACCAACCGAGAGCTCACATCCTGAATTGCAAGCATGGTCAAGAGCAAAGAGAATTGCATGAGCCTTTTGAAATCCCTTATCGTGCCCCCAAGTGACACACCTCCTCGTCGAAGCCACACCTTCTAATCTTTC
Source organism: Peromyscus maniculatus bairdii (assembly GCF_049852395.1). Taxonomy (NCBI): domain Eukaryota; kingdom Metazoa; phylum Chordata; class Mammalia; order Rodentia; family Cricetidae; genus Peromyscus; species Peromyscus maniculatus. The sequence continues at coordinate 37,945,380 of NC_134866.1, read as the reverse complement.
CCAAACAGTCCCACACACTGGGGAACCAAGTGTTCAAACATAAGAGCCTATGGGTTCCACTGTCCTCCATACCACCTTTCACTCTATAGGCTTGTGGTCACGTCATAATGCAAAATTCATTCAGTCCAACTTCAAAGTCCCCAGAATTATTCACCCCTAACACTGCCTAAAAGTTCAAAGTTCAAAATCTTTTCTGAGACTCCAGGCAAGATCAAGACCCATCAAGGAAAAACTCCAAATCTTGTAGCACCATGTCTGATGTTACAGGGCCTAGATTTCTCTGTCCTTCTGGTTTCGCTTCCTGTATTGTATATCTCTCTCTTATGCTGGTTCCATTCCTGTCTATATCTCTCCTTGGCAGATGTCCTGTGACTCTGGCATCTCCAACATCCAAGCCTTACTTTTACAGCTTCATGCACTAGCTTCTCTGGGCCCCCATGAAGGTATTCCCCTGTCTCATGCCTGTCCTCACCTATTCTCCTTAAACATGGAGAAAGATTCGATGACTTCTTTACTAATATATTCTTCATGGCTATAAAGCAAGAGCAATATGGGTGTCTCTGTCAAGTTTTTCTGCCAACTTGGAATGGATCCTCATCCCCACAAACTACATTTGCAGCAGCTTTGCTTTGTTATTTTTCAGGGGCGGAACTTTGCTTAGGCTGTTTCCTTTCACACGTTGGGAGCTTAGCTGGGTGGTGTCTTGCCCTGAGGGCCACCTCACACTTTATCCCAATTTTGAACAGGTGACTACATGATCCTCTTATGGTCTCTCATCACAAGCTTCCCTCCTACATTACATTTTGTGGTGCTCTTTTCCCCCAGCTGTACATTTGATTTTTCTTTTGTTCCATTTGTTCTTTTTTCAGACCTGAATAACTGATTACCAATAACCACATACAGAGTAAATATCAGGCTGTTTTGAAATCTCCTCCATCAAACAAATTATTCTATGCCTTTAGTCTTCAGCAAGATCTTGGAACAAGGGCAAAAGTTACTCGCAATTTTATTTTGCCAAATTTCGTAAAATTATCCCAGTTACTAATACTGTTCCCCCCTGAAACCCCTGGAGGTGGATCTCCATAGACCATATGGGTCTCTTGGCTGTTGTGCAGACTTGTACTAAGATCACCTATGAAAGCCCGCATACAGCGTTCAATTACTTTCTAATCTTATATCCCAATGTTTTCCATGTTCTTCCCAAAACTAAGTTGTGTCACATTCTTCACAGCAATAGCCCCCTCCCTAGTACCAGCTTCTTCATTAGTCACTTATCTGTTTCTATGGCGAAACATCATGACCAATACAACTTTTAAAAGACAATGTTTAGCTGGGCTTATGGTTCAGGATATTTAGAGTCAAGGAAAGAGGACTATAGGCACACCTGCAGGAAAAACGGAGAGGTCACAGCTCAAGTTGCAAACAAGAGGCAGAGAGCACACTGAGAGTCACATGACTCTTTTGAAACAAGAAGTCTGCCACAAGTGCTGCACTTCCTACAACATGGTCACACCTCCTAATCCTTCCGAAACTGGTGATCCAGTATTCAAGCGTTTGAACCTACATGGGCAATTCTCCTTTAAACCACCATAGTCATTTCATCTTTAGAAATCTTTTACCATTACTAAAATTTTTGCAGTCGCCCCATTCAGTTACAAATACATATGTATTCATGTTCTATTGTTTAAGAATATGTGCCACAAAGCAAAGATAGTAATAATAATGATGGTGTTTTGATGGAGAAGCTAGAGTGTAATAGGAATTGAAACAGTACAGTTTTTTCTGTCTCTGGGAAGAAGGCAAGTTCTTAAAAAGAAAATGGAGAAATGGGAAGGTACAAGAGAATGCAGATGTTTGAAATTACTAGAAATTATAAATAATATGGCTAGATGTATTTAGAGAAATTATAAACAATACAGTTGTCAGCAATAGAAAAACAAACAAACAAACATTCTGGTGAACCATGACTTTGTAGCAAGTTTCTGGGCAAGTCTTTTAGTACCTGTCAGTTTCCTGGTTTCCTGTGGGAGAGCAAACCAGTTGAATGTTGGTCTGACTCCTGACTATGTCACTCTGTCCTTGTACTGTTGGATTCTAGGACCAAGCCATAAGTGAATTTATTCTAGTTTTTCAAGTGTCTTAAATGGTGCTACCTCTGTAAAATTTAACTGTTAGTCTATTTAACACAATAAGCTCCTATTCTTTAGAAAAGTGATTGCCAAAGAAGTGTTGCCTTAGTGTGGCCATGAAAATGCTGTTATATAATCAAGTTAGAATATTTAGCACATGCCTTACTAATCATCCATCCATTGTTTATCTGAAACTCAAATTTACTTATTATATAACTTTTTTTTTTTTTTTTTTTTTTTTTTTTTTTTTTTTTGGTTTTTCGAGACAGGGTTTCTCTTGTGTAGCTTTGCGCCTTTCCTGGAACTCACTTGGTAGCCCAGGCTGGCCTCGAACTCACAGAGATCCGCCTGTCTCTGCCTCCCGAGTGCTGGGATTAAAGGCATGCGCCACCACCGCCCGGCTAAGTGAGACGTGCACCTTTTTGTTTTGTTTTGTTTTGTTTTTTTCAAGACAGGGTTTCTCTGTGTAGCTTTGCACCTTTCCTGGAACTCACTCTGTAGCCCAGGTTGGCCTTGAACTCACAGAGATCCGCCTGGCTCTGCCTCCCGAGTGCTGGGATTAAAGGCATGCGCCACCACCGCCCGGCTATATAACTCTTAATAGCATGATATATACTAATTTATAGCACACAATATGAATTGTTTTGTATTTATTTCCTACAATTTATAATCTTGATCAACTCCATAATAAATTTGGTTAATTGTGTGGTTGTGTGTGTGTGTGTTTGCCTGTTTGTTTCTTTGTGTGTCTTCTCACAACATCCATGGCAGTAACTTCTGATACATTGCTCACTACTCTAGATATTGACCATTGGAATGGAACCTTAGTGAGAGTTGGAGCCAGCAAGTCAAGACATTCTCATAGGCTAATTCATTACAGGCTTGTCATCAAACTTATTAATGCTTTTTTTTTTTTTTTTTTTTGGTTTTTTCGAGACAGGGTTTCTCTGCGTAGTTTTGCGCCTTTCCTGGAGCTCACTTGGTAGCCCAGGCTGGCCTCGAACTCACAGCGATCCGCCTGGCTCTGCCTCCCGAGTGCTGGGATTAAAGGCGTGCGCCACCACCGCCCGGCTTATTAATGCTTTTATAAACACAAATAAGCGGTTTCCTAAGGATATGGATGAATAAAGAAAAATATATTCAACCTTTTTCCAGCCAATGTCGAACATCCCTCACCCCTCTGAACTCAAAATAGCTTGATGAGGACTTATTGAGAAATCTATTTCTTGCCTTGGAGTCAATTAGGTGTCTGTTAGAATTTCTTTATACACCCTGAAATAATTTTGGGGAACATGATACGGTATCATTTGTACCAAACCGACATTCAGCAACTGCTTTACCCTGTAATTTATATAAATAGGGGTAAAGGTAAGAACTATTTTACACAATTTGTAGTGCCCTTGAGGTGAGCTTTGAAAGCATCCATTTCAGTATCTTGATAAAATTGTCGTCCTATGAACCAATATCAGATTACATACAAAAAAAAAATACTGGAACTCCAATCATAGAAATGGTGAGTGAGTAGCAATAGTTACAGTATTGCTTATCATTTAGCCATGTCCTGGTTTACCACATCATTTTCAAAAGGACTCGTGACTTTCATATTTTGTTTGCCCTTGTTGCCTTACCTTGTGTGAAGGTTAGTAGAAAAGCTTTCAATGGTTGCCTTTACAAACTCATGTAACCCCTGAGGGTATTTCAGTATGTTTTACGAAAAACAGAAATACCTTGTATTTTAGTGTAATGTTACCCAGAATTCAGTGAAAATGCAGCTGACTTGAGTGACTCTGTAATATAAAACAGTATCTGAACCTTGACAGAAATGATGAGTTATAACACAGGAAAATTAAATAGACTCTATTTTTTCTCAGTACTAGCTATTGTGTGTCTTTCAACAAAAACCGAGCTGCTTTTAGATAGAGATCAGCTTGTAAATGATTGGAATCCATGACATAAAAATCTACAGGAGAGGAAGAAAGGTCACACATTGTTTAAAGTCAATACTTAGGAAGTGATAAGCACAGAGAAAATAGCTTGCAAAAGTGTTATGACCTCAAATATCTGGGTAAAACCACATAAATGGAAGGCAAGAGGACCTCAGTTACAGTAAGTGCTTCCTTGGGGGAAGACTTGGGAGAAGGCAGTTTTCAAAAAGAAGCCAAGCTGACAGAAAAGGCCAGTGAACATGAGCTAGACCTGAATAAGGAATAATGATGTCTGTGGGTCGCAAGAACCTTATGCATTCACCGGATGCTTAGATTTTCCTTATCGAAAACATATTGCATGCCTGTCAGTACAATGCTGCATACATATAAAATCAATTGTGTTGTATGATTTTAAACAGCAATATCCAAATTAATATTTTCAGCTTGTAAACACTGACCTTCTTCTCAGTCACTTAGTATTTGGGGTATAGCTTGCTTTATAGCATCTAGACATACATGGCAAATTTGTAAATCTTGTGTGAATGTCAAAATTGAACATTCAAAGCTGTTGGCTTTAATACGTTTCTGTAATTTTGTATAAATTAAAAACCTATTATTTCATGTTCATAGCTGTTTTATCTGCACATATGTCTGTGCACCGCCTGCATGTCGTGCCTGTGGGGGTCAAAAAAGGGCATCAGATCCCCTGCAGCTGGAGTTACCAAAAATTTGGAGCTGCCATGTGTGCATTGCGAGTTGAACCCAGGACAAGTTCTCTGGAAAAGCAGCCTGTGCTCCTAACTGCTGGGCCATCTTGCCAGATCTTTTACATTTTCATTTATATTTCTAGGTGTACTCAATCATCTCAAAGGGATAATTAAACCAAGTACATGTTAACACGTTCCTTCACAATAATAATATTTTTGTACTTTTTGAAAATTAAAACAAAGCCTAAGCCATAAAAATGGAAAGGAAACTCTTGTCATTTGATCTGTTTTCTCAGGAAAAGTAAAAATCCAGAAAATTGGTTTCAATGTGCCTTGGGAAACTCATCTGTAACAATAAATTTTTATGTTTGTTGAAGTAGACACTAGGGTGAAGCTGTGATAGAATATGCCTTTTAATTTTGAAATGGCCTAGATATATCAAAAATGATTGGTCTATCATGCATTTCTCTAACCAAGAGGATACAGAGAGCTGATTCTGCACAATCCCCATCCTCTCCCTGACCTTTTAAATGTACAGTGCTGTTCTCCAAAATGTATTTTGAATTGAACAAGAAATATTTTAAAGAAAGTATGAGTGAATCTGCACATGAAATTTTTATTTTTTCTGTCCAAAGTCATCAATGCATAGTAATAGCAAAAAAAGGCTCATAATTTTCAAATTCTTAATATTTACCTGGCATGCTATACTTGTCTTATTTTAACTGAATTTAGAAATGTTTCACAGCAACTTAAGTTAATTTTTTTAAATACTGTAAATAAGGACTTAAAGTTTTAAATGTGGTGACATTTCTGTTTTATTTTGTTTTAATATTAGAGGAGCATCCAAGGTTTCTTTTTTTAATTTTATTGTATTGAATTTGCTCATTGATAATTCCATGTATGGATAAAATGTATTCACCAACTTTCTTCTGCTTACTACTTCTGCTACCTATCACCTTCCTCCTAGTCCATTTCCCACATTCATATCATCCATCCATCCATCCATCCATCCATCCATCCATCCATCTCTATCTATCTATCTATCTATCTATCTATCTATCTATCTATCTATCTATCTATCTATGCATCCACCTATCATCTATCTGTTGTCTGTATGTCTGTCTACCTACCTACATACGTACCTATCTATTGAGATTCATTGAGTTTAACTGGGATCTTTTGTTTCACCATAGGTTCTAGTGGGTGCTTTACTAGATACATAACTGACAATGACAGCCATTATGCCCTAGAATTCCGACAGTGGCCAATAGTTCATCAGGGAGATGTAGAGCCCCATGACTCCCTCCCTAGTCTACAGTTGACTGTTGACAGATAGGCCCAGTGCTATACAGGCCTTTTGCACGCAGCCACAGCTGCTGTGAGATTATGCTTGGAAGTAAATCTCTCACAGCCCTTCCCATTTCTTCCAGCTCCTACGTTCTTTCTACCTGTCTATGTGCCATCTGGGGTGGTCCATGAGCCTTATGGGGAAATGAATAAATACCCCATTTATGGCTGAACATCCAATCTGAGCATATTCTTAGTGTCTTGAGCAGACGTGTATCTTTAGGCATTCACTGCTATTCATTGCAAAGAGAATTTTCTCTGGATAAAACTGGGATTATACTTTGTTTAAGGGCATAAAAATAAATAGAATGAAAGCTACATGGTGGCATGACAACTTAATAACATTATCAATACCAAACACAAAATGTCTCTTGGGGTACAGACCTAAAATCTAATTAGAGAATGGTTGCATGCCCTTACCTGCAGTGCCACTATTGCATTGGTAGGCATATTTTTGCCTGGCAGGTTGGTATTAAAGTTCATAGTGTTCACAGCTGGGTAAGGTCTCAATGCCTCCCCACCACCACTGCCCTCAAAGCCTCTGTAGTACTTTATGGTACTATAACATCTAGTCAGTAGGAAGAACTTTTCCCTTACAGTTCTAGCTCGATTTCCCTATATGGTACTCTCAGAAATAGTCTTATCAACTAGTCCTTGTGGTCAACCAAGAGGAATGGCAAGAACCTGCATTGCATGTGGGGCCTTTGGTGCTCTTGTGAGCAACAATTCAAAAGGAGGCAATTCACACCTGGCTCTGAGGTTTTTGTTTAATATCCCTTGGTTAAAGGAGCAGCATTATCCAGATGTGCAGGCATTATTCAGAGCCACAATCCCCCTGCTTCAATTTTCCATTTTAATCTACCCCCACCTGTTTGCACATCCCCTGTGCCCGGGTATCCTTGTCCTTAAGCCGTCTCCTACCCTAATGGCTTTTTTTTTCTAGTTTCCTTACTTCTACAGCTACTTCAGGTTTAGCACATATCAGATTTGAGGATGAAAACATGGGAATTACCTTTCTGGGACTGAGTTATTTTGTTCAGAATTTTTTTTCCAGTTTCATCCATCAACTTGAAATTTTCTCTACTTCATTTTTGTTGCAGCTGAATAAAAGCTCATTGTGTATATGCTATATATTTTATTTTCCTTATTCATTCACCAGTTGATGGACACATAGACTGATTCTGTATCCTAGCATTATAACTGGGACAGCAATGCACATGGTTGAGCTAGAAGCTCTGTGATAAAAATTTGTAGAATATTCTGGGTATATGCTCAGAAGTATTAAAGCAGGGTAAATGATAGCTCCTTTTCTAGATTTCTGAGGAAGCTCCACATTGATTTCCAAAGTTTCTGAACCAATTTACATGAACCAACAGTGGGTAGGGTTTCCTCTTTCCTTGTAGCCTAGCCAGCATTTGTCTTTGTGTGATTCTTTTCCTTTTGAAAAGACAGACCGGCCTGGAACTATGTAGGCAGGGTGCTCTGAACTCAGAGATCCAGCTGTCTCTGCTTCCTGAGTGCTGAAATTAAAGTCATGCACCACCACGCCCTGATGACTTCTTGATAATAGCTACTCTGACTAGCGTTACCTAGATTCTGCAGTAGTTTTAATTTGTATTGCTCTGACATCTAAAGATGTTGAATACTTAAACATATTTTTGAACCTTTCCTATTTCTCCTTTTGAGAATTTTCTGTTCAGATCCATAGTTTATTTTGTTTGTTGATTGCTTTTTTCAATGTTTAATATTTTTTGAGTTTGTGTGTATGTTAATGTGTATTTCAGTGTTATGTATGTACATATATAACAAATATATACATATACATATAACAAAATTAAATTTATCACTATATGTAAATAACTTTTAGTATCATATAACACATATAATTATATAGTTATATATAGTTATAACTATAACATAACCATATGTGTTATATGTTATTAAAAGTTATTTACAACACTATATAACATATATTACATATATGCAGATATGTGTATATGCGTACATGATATGCAATACACATATAATATGTATGTAGTAACATATATACACATATATAACATGCATATGTATGTTATATAGTATTATATATAACTTTTTAAATTGGTTCTCATTATATAGCTCTGGCTATCCTGGAACTAACTATGTAGATCAAGCTGTCCTCAAACTCTACTTCCCAACTGCTGGGGCTAAAGGTGTTTGCAACCATGCCTGGTATATTCTCTGTCAGAGGTATAACTGACAAAGATTTTATCCCATTTTGTGGGCTGCCTTTTCACTCAGTTGACAGTTTCTTTTGTTGTACAAAAACATTTTAATTTCACAAGATCACATTTTCTTTCTATTGTTGAAATGTTTCAGAAAACCAGGGCATATGTATGGGTAATGAATTTATTCACACTCAGTTTTGGCCATAACTCAAGAAGTCAGGGTGAGAGCTGCCAGAGGGCCACCTGTGCCCTATATACCACAGGTGTTCATGCCTTCAGAACAGTTCTTCTGTTAAAGATCTGGGTCAACATTGCTTCCCAATGCCCTGATGTGAGTCCACGCACATTATCAACCAAGCATTGACATTCATTTTGACCCTGAACATTTGTAATCTCATTCATTAAATAACTGATACTTATATTTTTGTTATGCTACATTTAGGCTCAGCTATTATTATTTGAACCCCAAGAAGACAAACAGATTTCAGCAGTTCATCTATGTCTTTGGCCAGTTCTTTCTCTGTGCCTCACCTATCATTCTAAAGTTTCATCATGAAGAGATGTACTACTACCAGGGTTTCTGCTATATTCCCCATGTGCAAAAACCTGGAAGTAAATGAAGTTACATTTGGCTTTAAAGAGTTCAGAAGAATCATTGAGACCAATTTCACTAAATTCTCCTATCATTTGCTTGATAGGAGGAAAACATAGCAGATTATGGCTGTTGGTATTTCTGAGAGAGGTCCTTGACACTGACTCTAATTTCTCTTCTGCCACTGTATGGTTCTAGTTAATCTCCTTATATTACCTGTCAACAATAATGTACCTTGTGGCACATATTTTAGCCTGTGATCTCATGTAGCTCTTGCTGAACCAAAGAGGTTGCATTAAGGCTAAGAAAGCAATGTGATTTGCAGACAACTGATATAAAGGGGTTAAATGCAAGAGGATACTTTAGTTTCCTCTAAGAGAAATATATATGATTATTAAATCTCTCTTATTTCTGTCTTTAAACCTGATATTTAGGTCAACATACAAAAATCAAATTTCCAATTTAGAAATGATTCTTGGCATGTGATGCGTGTGTATAGCTTTCCATTCTCTATTTAACAAACAAACAAAGGACCCAAAGCAGTTAGGTTTCAATATTATAAATGGTTATTTGAGAAGAATTAAAAATTAAGAAGGATAAACATGTAATGATTGAGATTCCTTCTCATAGCTCGAAACACAATCTCACAGAAGGCTTCTTCATATCCAGGCTCTTACAGTCTTTTTGACCCTTCTTCCATGATGTTTCCTGAGCCTTAGGTGCAGGAGTTGCATTGTAGATCTATCTTCTGGGTCTGGGCATCCTGTGACCAGTTGTTCTCCACATTTTGACCAGTGTGGTCTTCTGGAGTGCTCTGCCTATACATGTAAACTCGATTTCATCCTTTCTATATCAGAGAGACATCGATTGCATGAGCTATTGATCTAATGACTCTTGTAAATGTTTCACTTACATTTAGTTCCTTAAGTCTATAATATTCTTTAATTTAATTAAATTTAAATGTTTATCCATTTGGATTGTTTAAATCAATTAATTTTTCTCCAATTTTTAGTTCAGAAATAAATAGCACTCTTTACTATTAATTAAATAATCTAGTTTATTATTATTATTATTATTATTATTATTATTATTGTGGGGTGTGTGCATGTGTGTATGGGTGTGTGCAGGCCACAGGTTAAGTGTGGAGATCAGTACTGCTATTGAGAGTCAACTCTCTCCTTCCACTGTGGAGTCTGTGGATCAAACTCAGCTTGTCAAGTTTACAGGGAAAGTGCTTCTACCACTTAGCTATTTCTCTGGTTCATTTTCTATTTCCAACTTCTAAAAATAAGGACTTTCACGGCTAGCAAGTTATGATCCTTTGACAATGTGTGCTTCCATGGCTAACAGGAAGGATTTCTTGACTGTTCTCTTTAGCACAATATCCAGACTAGAGCAGTTCTCTACATCTCAGAAATACGTTCTCTCCTGAGGAAATAGACTCTGAACATAGAAAGTTATGAGAAGCAAATATAGGGAAATGATGGTGAAAAGAGCTATGAAGGCTCTTCTGGTGTTTTGCAAGTGGTCTATTAAAAATCATTCAATTTGCCTAGTTTCATAATTATACATTTTACTATGATCTAGGTCACAGTTAACTTGATTTATATTTTTTCCTATTCTGCAAATAGGACACTAATAAGCTAAAGATAAATTTTCTCTCTTAAGCTGTTGTAGTTGATTTTGATACTTGGCCGTCTGTTAAACATTTCCACTTACCTTAAATAACTTTGAAATTGTGTATGAAATGTGATTCATAATTTACATTTTCAACAGATTAACTATGTCATGATGATAGATGAGAAAATATGTCTCTTTTGCTTGAGTCCAATTTTGATTACCTGGCCTCAGTTGAACTTTGTGAATAATATCATAAACCAAAGAGCTCTTTACTCATCTCTATTGACTTGATGCATCCTTCATTCTAAACTTTATTCTAAAAACACAAAGGCAGGAATTTATTCATTTAAAAATTATTATTCAATAAAAACTGTGTATTTTTAAATTACAAAATAAATAATAGTAAAAACAATAAAATGTGCTACTTGTATTGAGAGTTTTTACTATCATAATTATAGTCATCATTCTCATTCTTGCATGTTCTAGGTACATATATAAATATTGTTGGTCTTCAGAGTTACACTATAGATAATCTTTTCCTTTTCTTCTTTGCCTGGCTGTCTTCATCTGATGGTTTTGATTGTAGGTGACTCTTGTCAGTGTTTTGGAGTTGTTAACATAATTAGACCAAGAAAGCTTATATTTTCATTTGTTACTTGACCTTATCAATTATGTGTTTCTGATTAGTTATAAATTTTTGATAGTTATAAAGCCAGGTCTTCATCATGTCCAAAATCAAGTGACTTGGAGCAGATTCTCCTGGTTAAAATGAAATATTCCTATTTTGTTTACCTTACAAACTGCATGTCTGTGAGGCTGATCTCTTATTGAGTGTCAACCTTGTATAATCCATCTGTCTATTTTTTAAAGAATACAGTGATGAATATAAATAGAGTATCAGTGGCCCTGACCATAAATACCAAATGACATCCAAGTTCTGGCCTCTTGTCCTATTTTCTTCCAATCATATTATTTATGTCCTTAGATGCCTACTTGATATTTCAGTTGAATAAGCTATGAACAATTTAATCTTAGAACATCCAAATCTAAAATGCTATTCTTTTTCCTGTGAATTTTGTTATATATTTCCTGCATTGAAAGCTGGCTTCACTATTGCTTACATATCACAAGTAGGTAGAGCTTGGAGACTACAGGATGCTTTCTTTCTTTTTAGTCTGTTCTGCATCCAATTCATTACTGAATACTATCTTATTTATCTCTAAAATTGCTTTTTATATTTCCTGCCACAATTACAGATCACTATTTTCACAAGCTTGAATAATTGCAGCAGTTTTGTGTATTTGGGATTTTTCTCATTATCTCTAAGCACACTTTAGGTAATTTCTTTTGCCCTGGGTCTATAAATCAATTTGTGAGTACCAGTCTGAATGATATTTGTTTTCCTCTGCCCTGCATTACTAAGCAATGTGTTTACTCTCATTATCTTGAACATTATCTACTTTCCTATCCCTCCCCCCTCCTTCGCTTCTTGTTTTGTTTTTATTTATTTATTTATTTTTAATCCTGGCCTTCTCAATGAAGTGAAAAAATGTGAAAGTTAGTCATGGTGGGAAGAATTTTATTTCTGAGAAGGCTTGGCAAGACATCAACTCATCTCAATGACACAGTGCTGATTTGTACTAGGTTTTAGTGTTGAGAGTCTGCTCAATGTGACTAATTTGAATATGCCTCTTGGTATTATGAATGTATCTTGGTTATAGTATTGAACTAAATTGTATAGTTCTAAGATTTGGAAAAATTACTTAAATTCTTTTATAATCCCCCCAAAAATAGTTTCTGAATATTCTACAATTTTAAAAACACAGATAAAGAATTATTAAGATAATGAAAAACCAATCATTGTCCCTATTTGTAAGGGGCAAATGGCCCAGGAAGAGGACAAATATAGCAAACAGCAATTAAACCTCATCATGGTGAAGTCTAAAATAAAACCCAAGAGGGCAAAGGTAAGGGAGGGAGAATTTTCCACACTCTCAAGAGACACAGGGAAGGAAGTGCTCCTGGAGAAAGTGAGACTGTACTGAAGCTGGATGGAACTGGGAAGGAGGATGAGCCTGCAGGGTCGCTCTGCCTAACTAGAAGCTTCACTTCAGATGCTAAAACCTAGCAGACTTCATGTGCCTTAAGATTAAGTGGTGGCCCAAAAAGGACTCAAGAGCGCTGCTTATTGACTTTGATTTTGAACTTTTTCTGATTCATGATTATGTCTTTGGAAAACTGAGATTCTGTTTTTGCTTGTTACAGCTGACTCCCCATTTTCCTATTGCTAATGAAGAAGTCTACTACAGAAATGAAACCATGTTCTTAAATGTAGGAAAAAGCTACTTTGTTCAAAATCAAAGTTTATATTTTATATAAATATAACATTTCTGTTAAGTAAACATTTTTAAAAAATATATAATTAAGATGTTGCCACATTCTAATTCATAGCCACTCTCTTCTCCCCTTGATGAATATACATTTTATATATTACCCCAAATATATGTATATGTTTACTTAAGCTATCTCAGTTATTCTATCCTGGCTTCAGTAAAAATGATAAAGCAGATATTTCAATGGTAAATTTAAATAGATTTGAATTAAGGCAAAGCTATTTATGAAGATCAGAGGTTTACCTTTAAAAGAAAATTTATTTTATTTTTATCTGGAAAAATATTGACACTGTCTAGAATTTAATGGAATTATGCCTGATGTGTATTTTTCTGTGCATTTTTTACATCATTACAATTATGTCACAGGAGAAGACAAGTGGCTTCTCTCACTTCATCCTTTTTAGTGACAAACAAGCCATTATTTCTCATTGAAAATACATTATTCGCTTGAATTGCAAAGTAGATAAGCCTTTTCTTATTAATTCTAATAAATAGGTTTTTGATAGTTTTATACATTTTGATGAGTAATTTGACAGTCACTAGGGTTGTTGCATTTTAATGTAGATATTCCAAAGAGAAAATAGACTCCTTTTAAAATTTGGTTTTAATTTTTAGGATTTAAAGAAGGCAAATGTGTCTTCTTGGTATATAGTCCATTTTCCTGACACATGGGAAAATAAATAGATATAGGAAAATAAATAAATGCCTGTAAAGACATTGTGAGATTCAACTGCAGTTTCATTTAACGAATCTTAGTTTCATTTAAATTTCTTTTAAAAAAATTTAAATATGTACTCCAACAGATACACTCTCACATACTTTCACACACAGAGACAAACACACAAACGCATATTATACCAACACATTCACATTACACACTGAACTGACACATCACACACACACACACACACACACACACACACACACACACACACACACACTTCTGAAGGCAAAGGCAGCTTAACTCACAAAGATTTGGCAGAGAGATTAAGGAATATGTCCAAGTTTTTGTTATAGAGGGTGATAGAGGTTTTCCTTTCAGCAAACAATGATCACAGTGGGAAATGTGTCAACCTCATTTAAGATTCATATTCCTGTGAGACTGAGAATGGTGGGCAGATCCAAAACTTAGTCTTCATGTTTATGAGTGATGTTAAGACCTGGTCCATTTAACTGATCTGCCAACATTTTAGTCTGCTTCTTTCAGTCATGTGACCAGCAGCCTTTCCTCGTGTCTTATAGCTAGGTACCCATGCAATGCAGCCTGGACAGTATCCCAGTTACCATTCTGACCCAAAGCCCCATTGTTTTTCTTTTATTTTCTTGACTTTTCATTAATGAAATGTGTGATAGGAGCTGTCTTCCTGTTTTGAAGGCAGTTGCTTACATATAAAAGAGATGGAAAGTTAGGAAGGTCCCTGGTGCCTCCTTCTGTAGTTATTAATCCCATCCTAAGGATTCTACCTGTATGTGTTACTTGCTTCCCCAAGCTCTACCTCTTCTCCCTAATGCACTGGGATAAGGGGTTCAATATATGAATTAAGAAGAGGAGGGAAAGACTCAGGCTGTGGATTCTCTTATAGAGGGTAGCTAGCCAAATCCATTTGGTTGATGAAAAACAAATGTTCTAAAATCCTTAAAAGATTTTGGGGCTCTATCTATATCTAGAACATTTTTAGAATGATTTTTTTTTCGTTTTTAATGTTAAAAAATATTGTTCTATAGCCACTCTGATCTATGATTAAAAATAATTGCCAAAAAATTTTTTTAAATATTTTATTTTGAATATACACCCAGAAACTGAACCTTTTCATATTGTTTCCTTTGAGAAATACTGGCTTTTTTTTGGAAAAGCAATTTTTTAAGTAGTTTTAGCCAGGTGGTGGTGGTATGTGCCTTTAATCCCAGGACTTGGGAAGCAGAGGCAGGTGAATCTCTGTGAGTTTGAGGCCAGCCTAGTCTACAGAATGAGTTGCAGGACAGCCAAAGCTACATACACACAGAGAAACCCTGTCTCAAAAAACAAAAAGTAGTTTTATAGTTGAAATTATGACACTTGAATCAATAAAATTTTTGTCCCATATGAGTCGTGAACTTAAAATACGTTTCTCTTTAGAAAAATTAGTAAGCATAGTACAAAAAGTCTTCTTTTAACTCTTATACATAAATACATCCAGTGAAAACAATGATGTGAAGGTTAGAATCAGGGCTGAATGTAGCCTTAAACATGACAGTGATTTGTGAATTTGAATGTTGGGTGGAAGCCCAGATAATAATGATAGTAACCTTTTGGACTCCTCCATTTAGAGCTTGTCAAAAATACTGAATTGTATTGAGTTTAAATAGTGCCAACTCAATAAGAGTAAGTCCAAATCTCATTTTTTAGATTAAATTTTGGCACAGCCTTGCTGTCTGTTACAAGGATAGCCTGTTAGCTCAAGTTGAAAATGGGTCCTGAGTCTTAAAGCTCTGTGGAGTTAGGTTGTCAAAAACAGTATCAGTGAAGAGCAATTTTTTAATTAATTCAAAGTAGTCTCAAAAGCTGAAATATCTTCACTGTCATGAAACTACATAAGAGTTTACAATACTTAAAAAGTTCTGCAAACATAAAACATATTCAAAACACAAAAATCCATAAAATCCCTCTTGTAAGTATTGAACTTAGAACAACTGGGTTGTCAACTTGATTGCAATTTTTGTGTACTATATATAAATATAAAGACAAGTTCTGTGTATACTATCAACAGCAGGCTTAATTTATCCATTTTTTTTCTTTTATTCAACTTATTTTTATTTAAATCATGTTTGTGTGTGTCAAAGGCATTAGGCATCTAAGATGGTAAGGCAAGGGTCTTTCAATCTAGGAAAACTCCATTTTAATGGAGACAATGGTTACATAACTCAGACTTGTGAGGAGAGCGAACCATGAATTTTTCAAATGAGATGACAGAAGAAAATGAATGTGTAGGCTAAGAGAGGGCAAAGGAGGGGAGGCTTGATAAAGAAGCCTTGGCCGGATCATGAAGCCTTATTATGTTAGACTTTAGGATTAGTGTTTATCTCAACTACACTAGAATGCCGACATTAATGTCTGCATTTTGGGAAGAAAACGTTGATTGTAAGATGGAGGAGGGCAAATCTAGAAACATGAAATAATTTAGGATTTTAAAAAACACTAAAGTAGCAGATGACAACCACTTAAAATCAGAACTTTGCAATTCAAGAATCTTTGCAGATGGAAATGGATAAGATTTAGTTACCTAGAAAGGCGAGGTCACTGAGTCAGTCTAGCATAGACTTCAGAAAAGGTTACGTTGAGCATCAACGAATAGAATGTTAGGCAGAGAGTACAAGAGGGATGTAAAGTGTGAGAAGCTTCAATAAAGATTTAGACATCTACAGCTTGATTGTTGGGGAAGTGAATTTAGGACAGTTCACCTGAGGTCAGTCTTAGGGGATCACCGAACTCTAAGTAACAGCAGAAGTTATGAATGTGGAGTCCTTCAAGTATTGTAACCATAATGAACCTCAACTACAGAAACAGAGGATGAGTATAAGGACAAAGAATACGAATGATCAAAGACTTGTGTGAGCAGTATTTTATAGCAAAACAGAATTATATATTGCATAAATAGCAAAACCCGTACGGAAATAACTTTTCAATATGCTTGAGCTGTACCATTAGTACAGTAGCTGGACCAGGAATATATATTCAATATTTCTTACGAAGAAGAGACTTGGAAGGTCTAAAATGTGGTAAGGATAAAATAGAGTCAAACAAGAAGAAAGGTAGTAATTAAGGATAAAGAGAAAAAAGAAAATAAAGAATTGTTAAGGAGAAAAAAGAGAAGCATCAAGGTCCATTGTAAGACTGTGCAAAGCTAGTGATTTCTCAGTAAAATTGCTCAGTTATGAGATGAGAGGCTTGGCATGGCAGATTCTGGTAAACTTCTGACAGGAATAGATAGCTTCTATCTAACAGAGACAGAGGAGGAGTGGATGGAAGGGGCAGAAAGAAGACAGGGGAGGAGAATAGGAGGAGGAGACAGGGGAAATTGCAGTCAGGATGTAACATAAATGAAAAAATGCAATTAATAACAAATAAATAAAATGGGGTAAGTCTTTGAAGAAGACATTGTTGTGTGAGTGAGTGAGGTGCAAGGGCCAATGTCATGAGCAATGTTCTTTACACAGCCCATATTTCATATGCAGGTGAGTTTGGGTGTACGAGAAACCAGTTTTTATGAACAATGGTTATTACTCTTAAAGATCCTCCCATCTGCAGAGGTTTGCGCAACACATTTCACATTGTGATAGTCAAATATTAAAAAACTTCAGGTGGTCTGAAAAACATTCAGATGTAGTATTATCCGATCTGACAAGGTGTCATATGGTTGATGTCACTCAGTTCTTGAAGGAGTCCACGTTGTGCAGCTGACACACTGCCTTTTTCCAAGTGATCAGATCTGACTCAGTTGTATCTTGGGCTCCTAACAATTTTGCCAATGCTGGTGGAGCTTTTCAGGTTTGGTTTCTTTTTAGGGTAGTAGAAGAGCTCTGGCATGATTTTTCTTCCTTCTTGGGATCCATTAAAGGGCAAATAGTGCAGTTTCTCCACTAAGATTTGTAGAAGCATTACTGGCCTCTTACCAAAATTTACTACTCAGTGAATTCTTTCAAGAGGTAGTTGCTAAGACAGCAAACCAGCCCTACTTTATCTTCCAGAGCATATCTGACACAATCCCACCAAAATAAATGAATATTCTTAACTTGATGGGCTCATCTGCCGGAATACCAAGAGTGTGTGCCAATGTATGATGCCACTTTGATGGTCAGGGCATACAGAGTTATGAAGCCCTGCTTTCACTTCCACAATTCTTTTCAGAAGCCCATTTTCACTCTTCTCACTCTGTCAACTTTATCTGGCAAATCTGAGTATGGGGTGGTGCTTGCACAGCCCTACTAGACTGATAATGATGAGTGTAGGCTATGAATGTTGAGATAACCCTGTCATTTGTCTAATATTGGCTCTATACCATGTTTATTCAAGAAAATTTTTTTCATTATTCAATTCTTACTTACTTTGTGTTACCAACTAATATGTAAGATAAGCTGGATGTATTTTTAAAAACCCTTTAATTCAAATTAAATTCCAGGAAGAAAAATTATTTCTTCACATGATGGGTTAGTACTTTTCCTTTCTGAGAAATCATGTCTTCAGTTTAAAGTGAAGAATAGTGTGGCATTTTTATAAGTGGTGTGTGTGTGTGTGTGTGTGTGTGTGTGTGTGTGTGTGTGTGTGTGTGTGTCAAGTGATTTATCCACTAAGCCATCTCTTCAGCTCTTATATTTTTGTAAGTGAAATATACTTGTATTCATCTGTGCTCTGTTCCTATGACAGAGTATTTGAATCGGAGTAATTTACTGTGAAAAGAGGTTAAGGAATATGGAACTGGCACTTTTTCAAAAGAAAAGGGAATGTTGTACACGTGGAAGGAGCTAAGAGAGACCCTTGACTACTCTCTAATAGCCACGGATCCAGTACTTCAAGATCCAATTTTGTGACCCCCTAATCCTAGTCAAGAAAAACTCATACTTATTTTCAAGAAAGATATGAATCCATTTATAAAAGTGGTAACTCAGAACCTAATAATTTCTAAAAAAGCCACTTCTCTTATGTGTCCCCTCTAAGGTCATTTTATTTCCTTTCAATGCTATGCCATGGTTAAGGTAATTAATGAATAGCAAAACAAAACTGTATTGCTGTTTGTAGCTTAAAGTTCAGAGATAACAAGATGTTCTTGTTGGAGCAACTAACATATTACAAATCTAATATGTATAGGAGTAAACAAAGAGAGACTTGAGAGTATACAGGGATACTGTGGAGATTATGAACATCCTATTTCTGAAATGCATTCTTCTTCCAACTCCTCTGCAAGAAAATATTATCAAAATATTATTTGAAATACATTCAGAAGATCAATTTATGAAGTGAGTGCTGCTATGGTTAACAGTGTGTTTTTCAACGATTTTCTACATGAACATACACACACACACACACACACATACACACACACACACACACACACACACACACACACACACTTTCTAGCTGGTTATAGCCTTTACCACCACTAACTAGAAAATAAAAACAGAATAATCCAACTTATTGTTTATTTTTAAATGTTTATTTTATTGCAAGCTTCCAAGATTGAATTTCCAAAAGTGTTTCAGAAAATAATTTCATCTTAAAAGTATCCTCATTTTGACTTCATGCTAAATTTGTGTATGGTAAACATCACATTGTTTTCACACAAACTTCTTCAAAGGAGATTCTAAGATTTTACAGTGTTAATAGCCCCTCACTGGTTGACTAGTGGTATATTCTGTGTACAATTACTACATTAACAGTTATTTGTCATTTATAAGGAAGGAATAGGCAAGGCACCATGGTTAGTTTCCAAATTAGCTAACTGCTTTAACTAACTCGATTTTCCCTAGTACGAATCCATTAAACAATTGTTTTTTAGCACATTTGTGTATAAATTGATTTTCCCAGCATGTAAGCTTCTTTCTTAAGTAAATGTAGGACATGGCATTATGTATGTTCATTTCTTTCTTTCCTTTTATTTTTTTTCAATTTTCTGGTGCATTGAGGAAATATTCTATGGCATCACATAGTCCTCATGAATATTAAAATGATATAGTCAGTTATCCACATCTGTGGCTTCTGCATCCACAAATTTAACACAATGCAGAAAGAAAGTAATTGGTAAGAGCAAAAAAATCTGCCTGTACTGAACATGTATAAACGTTTTCCCTTAAATAACACAGCTGAACAACTGTTTATGTAGCATTTATATTTTATTAGCCATTATGAGTCATTGAGAATTGACTTAAGGTGTAAACAGAGGTGGCTAGATTGGATGCAAGTTCTGTAGTGTTTTGTACAAGGGCAAGAAGCAACTAGACATTTCGTATGGTAGAGCCTCACATCCAATACCACATGAATTCTGTGGATAACATTTTCCCTTATTCCTACAGAAATTTTTTAAATGAAAATTTGTATAGATCCAGTTACTCTATTATTTTCCTGTGGGGCATTTACCCACCACCCCCACAGTTCCCCAGAGTTTTCTTGAGTGCAATCAGCAGGAAATATTAGATAGAAGGATTTATAGCAGAGAATCTTGTGGAGATAAACAGATAGAAAATAAAGGATCGCCTCGAGAGGGCCTGGAACCTATTACAACAGGCCTTGACTGTCTCTGGCCCAGGGTTTTTATAGAGACGCCAAGGGGTGGAGCAAAAGACCTCCGCCCCCAGCACAGCCAAGTGCAGACCATCTCAGACACCTGCACTCAGGCCCGTGGTCCTGATCATCCTCTATGCGGACCTGCTGGGTAAAGCCACGAGGAACCCCAGAACGGGCTCCCACACTTTCCAACTATAATACATAATATTAAAATATGCCCACATCAAATACAATCCATCAAAAGCATTTTTTCTAACTGGTGCCCACTTATCAGGTGCTGTTGACTTGAAATTTCCAGAAATTTGAAACTGTTAATAGAATTGTTCTGCACACTTAGATAACTAATATATGATTATAATACTGATAACATATACAAATTAATTGAGAGAAAGAATGTAAATGGAATTCAATTCTATAAACCCAAATTTTGAAATTGACACTTTTCAAATTTTATAATTTTGTAGTTTAAAATATAAATGTTGCTACCATTGAACCCTCTTAAAATTGTCCAGTAGATTCATATGTAAATTATTTTTAATTTTTCTCATGTTCTTGGAAACAGATGGTATAATTTCTTTCAGAAAAAATAATGATAATATTAAATGTAGTGGACACATTTTTAAATATGAAAAGATATGGAATTGCAGTTTTGTGTGGAAAAAAAACCTGTGGCTGAAAATGGCTGTTACGTAGTACCTTATGTGCCCTGTCGTGTGGGACAAGTATGCTGCTTTTCTGAACAATTCAGAAAAGCTGAATTGTCCTTATCTTTCTTCTGCTTTTCTTTAAGCAGGGTTTAAGTGGTTTCCTTTCCACTTGGGGCTTTCCTCGAATTATGTTGGGCTTCCTTTCTCTTCCTCTAAAGTTTATCCCGCTGCCATGTGGCTGCTTGTCTGTCATGTGCCTGACCCACCTGCCACATTAAAATGGAACGGCCCTTCTTCTTCTTCTTCTTCTTTCCTCTCATCTCCTTACAGGCAGCTGCTGAAGTTTTATGCCCCACCTGCCTTGGGGTTTTTCTCTAATAAAATTGTCTTTGAGCTTTAAAAAAAGAAAGAAGAGGAGGAAGGAAATGACTGTTCTATTATCCCATAGGAAGTGAAGAGCTGTAGTGTGGAAGCTGAGTAACCGTCAAAGTGAAAAACAGTTTAAGGGACAGTTGACCCTTGATATTACATATGACGGAAATTTCTAAAAATGCGTTTTTAGTTTTAAATAAGCACAATGTTTACTAAATAAATATATGAACTTAAAAATATGATACCTCTCTGCCATATATAGTTGTGCAATCAATATTGTTAACAAATTCATTCTGTTTTATTAATGTTGAGGATGGAGAGATAACGCAGTGGATAACTGCATACTGCTCTTGCAGAGGACCTGAGTTCAGTCCCCAGCACCTGTATCAGGTGCCCCAAGACCACCTGTAATTTTAGTTTCACAAAGTTTAGCACTGTTTGGCCTCCACGGACTCCTGAGTTCACACAGACATACAATATACTTTAATTATTTTTCCTCTCACTGTCACCATACAACTCCTTGCATACCCCCATTACCCCCATGTGTATTCTTCAAATTTCTTTTCTTCTTCTTCTTCTTCTTCTTCTTCTTCTTCTTCTTCTTCTTCTTCTTCTCCTTCTCCTCCTCCTCCTCCTCCTCCTCCTCCTCCTCCTCCTCTTCATGTTCCTTCTCTTCCTTCATGAATTAAGTTCAAACACAGCTACCTATACATGAACAAGTGTAGGGCCATCACTCAAACATTGGCAACTTGCCAGGTGCCACAATCCTGAAGACAACTGACCTCAAGTCACCTCAGCAGCCATCACCTTCTCCCATCCCTCTTGGAATTTGGTCTGGTTTGATGTTGTGCAAAGTTACGTGAGGAGTCACAGCCCTAGTGAGATCATGATTGCCAAGGCCCATTTACTTCCCAAAGACACCTCTTTGCAGCATTCCTCAACCTTACAGCTATTCTGTTCTGTTTTCTGCTTGTTCTCTTAGATTTAGGCAATAGGATGTGCTATAGTTCTCACATTTAAGGCTGAACACTCCATTGTCACTTATTCTCTGTTCTGTGACCAGTTGGGGGACTTTGTATTAACTTCTTACCAATGAAAAAGAAACTTCTCTGGTAAAGACAGAGTGCTGCTACATTATGGGCAGAAGGGTAAATATTTGAAGGTGGTTTGATACTATGTCTACTTAGCAATGAAAAAGTAGTCGATTATCTCCTCAGGGCTATGACCTACCCAGCTACAGATAATTTCTGAGAATCATTCTATAGGCAGTAAAGTAACACTTTTCAAATATTATAATTTTGTAGTTTAAAGGATAAGTGATGCTATCTACAATTGGCATCCTCTTGCAAAGGAAAAATTAGTTTCTCCCATGGAGTTTCAATAGAGATATTAACCACACTTAAGGGTAGACCCCAGGAACAGCAGTAGATGCCCAACCAACACAAACTCAATGTTATTTTTGTAGACATTTTTTGTCTCATATTGCTTTCATTGGGCATTTTTGTTTTATTGGTCTGTGATTATATATAATGGTTTCTGATTTTATGTTTTTGTGGGTTTATGTGTGTCTTTCATTTCTTCCTTCCCTTCCTATTTCCTCCCTTTCTTCCTCCTTTCCTTCCTTTCATTCTTTCTTTACTTATTTGTTCTCTAAAGAGAGAGAGAGAGAGAGAGAGAGAGAGAGAGAGAGAGAGAGAAAGGAGGTGGAGTTGGGTGGGTAGGGAGGATCTCCGAGAAGTTGATGAAAGGGAAGGCATGTTCAGAATATATTGTGTGAAAATATGTTTTTGTCAATTAAAAATGTGAGAGACCAACACCAAAATGGCACTTTTGTCAAATATAAAGTCAAATTAAAACTAAAGCATAAAATAAAAATCTTTTTCTTTATATTCTGTTTATTAAAGTTTACAAAACTTTTGATTTACAAAATTTTATTGATGGCATACAACACAGTATTTTTTGTTTTTTTTATTAAGAAGTATTTTATTCATTCCACATACCAACCACAGAATATCTCTCCCTCTTCCCTCCTCCTGCTCCCCCCAAGCTTTCCCCACAAGCCCATCTCCTACCCTCTCCTCCAAAAAGGTATGGCTTCCCATGGGGAATCAGGAAAGCCTGGCCCATTCAGCTGAGGCAAGTCCAAGTCCCTCTCCCTGTATCAAGGCTGTGCAAGGTGTCCCACTATAGGCAATGAGCTCCAAAAAGCCAGTTCAACCACATAATATTTTGATACATGCAAATATAGTGAAATGACTTAGTCAAGCTAATTGTTAATTATTAGCTTTATCTTGATCCTCATATTTTAGAGTGAGAATTCTTAACATCTGCTCTTAGTAATTTTGCTGTTTGTAATGTATTGTTATTCTCTGTCATCATAATGACATACAATAGATCTTGAATTACAATTATCATTCATAAATTTTGTTCTTTGACAACTTCACACATGTATATAATGCATTTAGATTACTACTCCCTATCCCTTTTTCCCCTTCCATCCCTCCCTCCTCTCCCAGTCCCCCTTCATCCTTAGGAGTCTTTTTCCCATATTCATAGCTTCTTGTTTTGTGTCCCATTGAGTTTAATCTGGGACTTGTATGTGACTATGAGTTAGGAACTGTCCATTTATACTGCAAAATATATTGTTTTGCATATGATGTCATATCAAAATTAAGTACTGTGTCACCTTTAAGATTTGGAACCTTCCTTGGCCGGGCGGTGGTGGCGCTCGCCTTTAATCCCAGCACTCGGGAGGCAGAGGCAGGCGGATCTCTGTGAGTTCGAGGCCAGCCTGGGCTACCAAGTGAGTTCCAGGAAAGGCACAAAGCTACACAGAGAAACCTTGTCTCGAAAAACCAAAAAAAAAAAAAAAAGATTTAGAACCTTCCATTTTACAGGAGTTTGGAACAGTTTGTATATTTTTACAGAGATAAAATTTGCTCACTACAATTATGTCAAGAGTGTTAAAAAAAAGTTTATACATATAGAATGCACCAAATTTGAAAACATTTCATTGAACACAAGCAAAAGTACAAATGTCTCTTTAGTTTATCTTAATATACATCAGTATTCGTACCCTAAAATTATTGATTTTTCTTCAAAGATTGACTCTCTCTCTGTCTCTGTCTCTGTCTCTGTCTCTCTCTCTCTCTCACACACACACACATACACACACACATACATACACACACACACACATTGAACTTTGAAAGTGTTTCTTGGGTAATTTCTCAAAGCAGGTTAGATCTTATTAATTTAGAAACATATAGAGATTAGTTGAATTGTATGTGATTTTAAATATCAATGTTTGTGTTTATACATCTTTGTTGATTGCACTCATCACTTTGGCATTTGGAATCTTGGCTTAGAATTTAGGTCTGCTCCCAGTTAGACTCTGCCATTCCAGACTAGACTAATGCTAGCTGATAAGGGGAAAGAGCTGGTTCTCGTTCTACTTCTTGTAATACCTAAAAACAATAAACAATCAAAAAAGGCAGTTGAATTTATACTTCCACAGTTGGCATTTTGTTCAATATGTAAATTGTCATTATTTTGTGTTTTGTGTAATAATATCAGTTACTATAAAATAATTTTTATAGTAGGGAATATAACACTTAAAGTATCATACATTTTTAGCAACATGAGCTACCCTTTATCTCTAAGGTTCTTTTTAAAGATATTTTTATTTTATAATTAATTTAATTTTACATATCAGCCACGAATTCCCCTGTCCTCCCTCCTCCCACCCACCCCCAGCCTTCCCCCTCAGTATACCCCCCATTCCCACCTCCATCAAGGCAAAGTCTCCCCTGGAAAGTCAGTCCAGCCTGGTAGATTCAGTTCCAGTCCCTGGTAGAGGCAGGTCCAGTCCCTTCTTCCCTACACCAAGGCTGAGCAAAGTGTCTCAGCATAGGCCCTAGGTTCCAAAAAGGCTGGAGGGATAGCTCGGCCGTTAAAGCTAGGCTCACAACTAAAAATGTCTCTAAGGTCCTTATTCAAGCTCATCTTCAATTCCTCAAGCATCTGCACTCAGAAACCTGGAACAACACTGCAGCTCGTCTTTGATTTTATCTCATAATTTTTAGTGTAGATCTTTCTTACATTATTTTAATCCTTGGGTGTTTTCCTTGACTTTCAACAAATCTATTAACCAAGAATTAGAAGCAGATTAAAAGTCACCCACTCTTTCTCAAAGTTGCTAACAAGAAAAAAAATTGTCCACAGAGATAGCAAATGGGATTTACCATCAACATCAATGTCACTTAAAGTATGTATTATGTATTATGTATTTTGTGAAAGTAGCTACACCTGGTCAGTATACTCATATAGCAAACTGCCCAGCCTTATTGAGAAGGCTAAAAAAAGAAGGTAAACCGTTTCTTCATCTGAACAGTCTTTCATATTTTTATTTCATGCATTGAACTCACAGCAGTCCTGATGTTGCAAGCATGCCTGATTTGTCGTGTGAGTTTTTAAAAGTATGACTTTATATTTTGGTGACAGATATTCCACATGACATACGACCTCGCTAGTGCCGTGGTGAGAATCTTCAACCTCATTGGCATGATGCTGCTCCTGTGTCATTGGGACGGCTGTCTTCAGTTCCTGGTCCCCCTGCTTCAGGACTTCCCACCCGATTGCTGGGTTTCCCTAAATGAAATGGTTGTAAGTAACTCATGCTGTTTCTTTTCTGAATTCACAACATGGTGCCCAAAACTTCAAAGTATTTCTGGTAGCATTGTTGGCTTTCTCTTCCATAAAGGCTTTGTTTTTGAATATGGAATTAGACAACCCAGACTCTCTAAAGCTAAAACTTACTCTTGTATTCCTGGGAATGTAAATGCTGCTGCCTCTATTTTTAAAAAGTTTTACTTTAAATACTGAGATATACTTTATATAAGTGACATAAACACACACACACAACCATGATACAATGTGCTTCCAAATATTTTTATATTTGTAATTAGGTTAAGGATATCTCAGTACATTTTGTGGTTAGCGCAAGGAAAAATTAATGGGAAAGATATGTTTTAATCTTCATTGTGCAGTATATGGAAATATTTTTAAATTTTAAAATATTATTTTATTTAAGCAAGTATAATAATATAAAATTTTAAGAAAATATCCACTGATATGAAATCTCATATTCATTTGGGTCTGTCCTTCATTTCACCCATATCTGCTAATAGTAGTACTTCCTCAGAAATTTTTTCTAAAAGCCTTTGTTAAACTGTGTATCTATCTCCCAGTTGATACTTAATTAAAAACACATTTAGTTTTTTGTAACCCCCCACACATGCATATTCACAAATGTATATTCTTTAGGTATATATTTTCTGTCCTTCACTCCCAAAATTAAGTTCAAAGAGATTTTTTTCCTTTGTCCTCAGTGTCATCCTAGCCTGTTTGTGCTGTTATCTAAGATTACTGGACTGGGTAATTTATAAAAAAACAGAAATTTATTTCTCAAAAATCAGGAGTTTGAGAAGCTCAAGACCAAGGCATCTCCATGTTCAGTCTCCAGTTGCAAAATGGCAGTTTGTGTCTGAATTTCCTGGAGAGAGGGAAAGCTATTTTCCCATGGCTGAAGACAATATATTCACAAGGAATGACCCCTCATGATCTACCCAACTTCCACCAATTTCCATCTGCCAACCTTGTTGAGTCTTGAATTAAGTTTCCAAAGGGCAAATTTTGGGAAACAAATTAGAACCACAGAAGGTGGCCAAGAAAATACCTGACACAGTAATTTCTTTATAACCTACTTCATAACATCTTGATAAGTATTGATAATATAAAACTTGATAAATATTATTTATTAAAATTTATATAGACCAATATAAGAAATTTGTATGGGTTGGATCACTTTTCAAATTTCAAAATTTCTGATGCTGCCTTCATCTGTCCACTTACTTATCTTTGAGGAAACAAAATATATGGCCAAGTGTAACACGAATTTTATAAGGTCTTATAAATAAAAAAAAGAAACAGAGACAGATATTGGGGTGAAAGCTGAAAGATCAGAGAAGCAGAACAAGCCACAGCTAACCACACCTCAACAACTCCTCATCAGATCCTGTTTCCATGAATCCTCAGACTGAAAGCTTCTGAGTCCTCACATGAATGGATCTCAGCTGAACTGCTGCTAAAAGCCTAAAAATTGAAAGCCTCTAGTTCCTGGTCCATATATACCTTTCTGCTTCTGTCATCTCTTCCTGGGATTGAAGGCATGTATCTTTCCCAAACAAGACATGAGATCTCAAGTGCTGGGATTAAAGAAAAGATGTGTGCCATCATGCCTGGCTTTGTTTCCAGTGTGGCCTTGAACTCACAGAGATCTGGATGGATCTCTGCCTCTGGAATGCTAGGATTAAGAGTGTGTGCTACCACTGTGGGGCCTCTATATCTAACTAGTGGCTGTTCTGTTCTCTGACCCCAGATAAGTTTTATTAGGGTACACAATATATTGGGGGACACAATATATCACCAAACCAAGGCAAGAATGAAGATACTGTCTGGGAGAGAAAGAGGAGATACTCTCTCATCAGGCTACGGATGGAGCATAGAGCAGAAAGACAAGAACTAATGCCAGAGATGACACATCACTGGCACAAATGCAATAATTAATTTGGCAAATAATTATTATTTAAAATTTTTCTAGTTACGTTCCAGAAAAATCACAGTTGCCATCACTGAAAAAGTAAAAGAATTCTTTTAAAATATCTAAAACATGCACATAGTTGTGTAATTATATCACAGGGCAATATATTATGTATTTGGTTCTAAGCAAATTTATTTAAGCATTTTATGCCTTTATTTCCTTTAAGATTGACTACATACAATTGTGTATGCCAAAGAAAGAGAGAGAGAGAGACAGACAGACAGACAGACAGACAGACAGACAGAGACAGAGAGACAGAGACAGAAAGGAGAGGTATTCTGGGTATCAGTGTTTGTTGTATTGTGTTTAATGTAATGTGGTTAAAACATCAATCTTCATTATTTCTTTCTATATAAAATAGCTGTATGAAGCTGCAAATCACTTCTTTGTCTCTTTTTGATTGTTTCTTTCTTTGAGAAAACTGGAATTTTCAGAAATTATGTGAATAAGCTGTTACACGGATAGAATATAGAGTCATATGTACAGTTCATATGGATCTGAATCTAAAATGTCTATTCTGGAATATCTTTGACTTAAGATAATATAGAAAGGTTAAGATCGATGATAAAAAGCAATCTTAATCACAGGCACAGTAACTGCTCTAAATTCAGTGTTTGATTTCTGATACTGAAAAAAAAAAAAAAGCCAAACTGATGGTTTTCTTTATTTATTGAAAAATCTAATTGAAAGCAAAAACTTGAGACTAGAAATCAAGTTGTGTATAAGACACAGGAGCCTTTCATAAATATGGCATGATAATTAGGCCATGATATTTATCTTTGGCACTCCATTAATTTCATGCCCTTAAGTATTATTAAGAAACTGCATACATATCAAAATTCTGTACCCAAATTTGCTATATATCCTGATGTTTCTATGTTTATATTCAGTTAGCTACTTATTAGCATATAACCTATGATTAGAAATTCCTGTTCTAGTCTTTGATTAGAAATTTGAAGTTACCACCATAACTATGCTATACACTTTTACTGTGTTTAATATAATACAATTGGTTTGATATAGTCATTGTTATGTTAACTTTTTCTAATTTATGTTTTGTTCCATGAAAATAATCTTGATTCCTTTCAGCTAATTTCCTTGCTCATAACTTTATAAATTGTAAAGTAATTCTTATAACATTATATTGAAGGAGTCAATACATGAACTCAGTTGCTGACAAAATGAAGAGACGGAAAAAGCTGACTTGGGAGCTGCAGCAAGGACAGGGATTCATCTTGTTAGACATTTCTAATACTTGCTCTTATTCCATTTATGAACAGAATTTGAATTACAAAATTCTTTCTGAATTAAGATCTTAGGTTTGGCAGATAATTAATGTCTAAGAAAATGTGTTACATTCCCATGATATCTTGTGGTTATGCTTGCTTGTAGAAAGCACTGAGAATATATTAATTTATTATAAAATTATTGAGGGTAATAGCATTGGATTCAATTACGAATGAGAAATATTAATTTTAAGAACATGACAAGATAAGACCATAGTATAATTTAAATTGCTTATTAACTACTTGAATCTAAAGTACTTTCACACTGTATGAAATATTATTGTGACATAAATATCTTGCAGTGAAACATTACTTTTCTAGAATAAGCTTTTCCATGATTGGGGCCTTCAAGTTATACTTAGGCAGTCCATTTCTTTTACCTACAGTCTTTCAGATGAACAGTTTCTTGTTGGTTAACATCGCAAAGGCTTTAATGTAAGCATATTATGACTTCAAAATGTTCTGAACACTCCACATGCAGAGTTTGAATTTACTTTTGTAATTTAGAACATGTTATATCCAAAAGTGTTACATCACATAAAGTTAGTTTATGGACATAATATGACATAATATGCAAATAACCCATGTGATCAAATGTAGATAAATGACATATTAAATAATGTGTAACATTTTCACAACCGTAAGATGGAGAATGTATTAGAAACTTAAGGTGCACAACACACAGTGCTGTTGTAATGAATCATGCCCTAGAAAAAAAACCAGTCACATCACGGCAGTATATTTATAATTGAGGCAGTGACTTGATTACAGCAAACATTCTGAATCAAATAGATTTACACAAAATTGTGTTAGTTCTATTATTTTGGTAGCATTTGACTTAAAGTTTTCATTTTGTAAGCTATATGAGATTATTTTAAGTATTAAATGTCTCTTTTACTGAAAATAGATTTTTTCCCCTCACAGAATATACCTGATAACAGTTCCCCCTCCCTCTTCTTCTCTCATTTGCTTCTCTCCTCCCATTCAGATCTACCTCCTTTCTGTCTCTCATTAGAAGACAAACAGGCAGGCAGGAGAGATCGCTGAGCTGTTAAAGGGTAGGCTTGCAACCAAAAATATAAAGAGACAAACATGCTTCTGAGGGATAATGATATAAAATAGTATTTTATAAATTAAAAAAATTAACACATCAGAATTGGTCAAGACAAACAAAGAGAATAAGAGAACCCAAGAGAAGGTACAAGAAACAAACCAACTTGTTCATACACTCAAGAATCCCATAGAAACACTAAACTGAAAATCATAATATGTATGCAAAGGAACTGTATGTTAAAAAGAGACAAAAAATAAAAATAAAAACAATAAGTTAAAAAAATTAAAAGCCTTGACACAACATTATGAGATGAGGAACCTCCAAAGATGCTGTTGAGTTCATATTATGTTGGCCATCTACTACTGTACATGCCGACTACCCTCAAGAGTAGTTTGTTTCTCCAGTGAGACTCCCTTGTGGGAAACTACACTTTAATTTGCAAGTGGTTATCAACTGGAGAGTGCTTTTGTGTTAGGGATAGGGGTATGTGTTGCTGGAGGGCTTCTCTCCAGGTTCCCCAAGCCCCGCAGTCCCACAATCCACTTATAAAATAATCACTCAGACGCTTATATCACTTATAAACTGTATGGCCGTGGCAGGCTTCTTGCTAACTGTTCTTTTATCTTAAATTAACCCATTTTTATAAATCTATACCTTGCCACGTGGCTGGTGGCTTACCAGAGTCTCTACATGCTGCTTGTCCTGGCGGTGGCTGCAGTGTCTCCCCTCAGCCTTCCGCTTCCCAGAATTCTCCTCTCTCCTTGTCCCACCTACTTCCTGCCTGGCAACCTACTTCCTGCCTGGTCACTGGCCATCAGTGTTTTATTTATATATAGAGCAATATCCACAGCAGGTATGTGTCCACATCTTTCATTTTATTTTATGCTGACCTCATCCTTATGCTGCGTATCCTAGTTGCCAAGCATACAATGGAGAATGAGAGTAAGTTGTATGCTCATTAGTTCCATTTTTCAACAGGCATTCCTTCATACCACTTTCCACTGGGTGCTGAAAACAGTACAAAGCTTAACAAAATGTGAGCTTTACTATGAACTTCCCCAAGACGTCTGAA